>NC_074686.1:9444880-9757119 GCF_029448725.1 Salvelinus fontinalis
CCACACCCACCCTCTATTACTCCCTCCACACCCACCCTCTATTACTCCCTCCACACCCACCCTCTATTACTCCCTCCACACCCACCCTCTATTACTCCCTCCACACCCACCCTCTATTACTCCCTCCACACCCACCCTCTATTACTCCCTCCACACCCACCCTCTACTACTCCCACCACACCCACCCTCTATTACTCCCTCCACACCCACCCTCTATTACTCCCACCACACCCACCCTCTATTACTCCCTCCACACCCACCCTCTATTACTCCCTCCACACCCACCCTCTACTACTCCCTCCACACCCACCCTCTATTACTCCCTCCACACCCACCCTCTATTACTCCCTCCACACCCACCCTCTATTACTCCCTCCACACCCACCCTCTATTACTCCCTCCACACCCACCCTCTATTACTCCCTCCACACCCACCCTCTATTACTCCCTCCACACCCACCCTCTATTACTCCCTCCACACCCACCCTCTATTACTCCCTCCACACCCACCCTCTATTACTCCCTCCACACCCACCCTCTATTACTCCCTCCACACCCACCCTCTATTACTCCCTCCACACCCACCCTCTATTACTCCCTCCACACCCACCCTCTATTACTCCCTCCACACCCACCCTCTATTACTCCCTCCACACCCACCCTCTATTACTCCCTCCACACCCACCCTCTATTACTCCCTCCACACCCACCCTCTATTACTCCCTCCACACCCACCCTCTATTACTCCCTCCACACCCACCCTCTATTACTCCCTCCACACCCACCCTCTATTACTCCCTCCACACCCACCCTCTATTACTCCCTCCACACCCACCCTCTATTACTCCCTCCACACCCACCCTCTATTACTCCCTCCACACCCACCCTCTATTACTCCCTCCACACCCACCCTCTATTACTCCCTCCACACCCACCCTCTATTACTCCCTCCACACCCACCCTCTATTACTCCCTCCACACCCACCCTCTATTACTCCCTCCACACCCACCCTCTATTACTCCCTCCACACCCACCCTCTATTACTCCCTCCACACCCACCCTCTATTACTCCCTCCACACCCACCCTCTATTACTCCCTCCACACCCACCCTCTATTACTCCCTCCACACCCACCCTCTATTACTCCCTCCACACCCTCCCTCTATTACTCCCTCCACACCCTCCCTCTATTACTCCCTCCACACCCACCCTCTATTACTCCCTCCACACCCTCCCTCTATTACTCCCTCCACACCCACCCTCTATTACTCCCTCCACACCCTCCCGCTATTACTCCCTCCACACCCACCCGCTATTACTCCCTCCACACCCACCCTCTATTACTCCCTCCACACCCACCCTCTATTACTCCCTCCACACCCACCCTCTATTACTCCCTCCACACCCACCCTCTATTACTCCCTCCACACCCACCCTCTATTACTCCCTCCACACCCACCCTCTATTACTCCCTCCACACCCACCCTCTATTACTCCCTCCACACCCACCCTCTATTACTCCCTCCACACCCACCCTCTATTACTCCCTCCACACCCACCCTCTATTACTCCCTCCACACCCACCCTCTATTACTCCCTCCACACCCACCCTCTATTACTCCCTCCACACCCACCCTCTATTACTCCCTCCACACCCACCCTCTATTACTCCCTCCACACCCACCCTCTATTACTCCCTCCACACCTTCCCCCACACCCACCCTCTATTACTCCCTCCACACCCACCCTCTATTACTCCCTCCACACCCACCCTCTATTACTCCCTCCACACCCACCCTCTATTACTCCCTCCACACCCACCCTCTATTACTCCCTACCACACCCACCCTCTATTACTCCCTCCACACCCTCCCTCTATTACTCCCTCCACACCCACCCTCTATTACTCCCTCCACACCCACCCTCTATTACTCCCTCCACACCCACCCTCTATTACTCCCTCCACACCCACCCTCTATTACTCCCTCCACACCCACCCTCTATTACTCCCTCCACACCCACCCTCTATTACTCCCTCCACACCCACCCTCTATTACTCCCTCCACACCCACCCTCTATTACTCCCTCCACACCCACCCTCTATTACTCCCTCCACACCCACCCTCTATTACTCCCTCCACACCCACCCTCTATTACTCCCTCCACACCCACCCTCTATTACTCCCTCCACACCCACCCTCTATTACTCCCTCCACACCCACCCTCTATTACTCCCTCCACACCCACCCTCTATTACTCCCTCCACACCCACCCTCTATTACTCCCTCCACACCCACCCTCTATTACTCCCTCCACACCCACCCTCTATTACTCCCTCCACACCCACCCTCTATTACTCCCTCCACACCCACCCTCTACTACTCCCACCACACCCACCCTCTATTACTCCCTCCACACCCACCCTCTATTACTCCCTCCACACCCACCCTCTATTACTCCCTCCACACCCACCCTCTATTACTCCCTCCACACCCACCCTCTATTACTCCCTCCACACCCACCCTCTATTACTCCCTCCACACCCACCCTCTATTACTCCCTCCACACCCACCCTCTATTACTCCCTCCACACCCACCCTCTATTACTCCCTCCACACCCACCCTCTATTACTCCCTCCACACCCACCCTCTATTACTCCCTCCACACCCACCCTCTATTACTCCCTCCACACCCACCCTCTATTACTCCCTCCACACCCTCCCTCTATTACTCCCTCCACACCCACCCTCTATTACTCCCTCCACACCCTCCCTCTATTACTCCCTCCACACCCACCCTCTATTACTCCCTCCACACCCACCCTCTATTACTCCCTCCACACCCACCCTCTATTACTCCCTCCACACCCACCCTCTATTACTCCCTCCACACCCACCCTCTATTACTCCCTCCACACCCACCCTCTATTACTCCCTCCACACCCACCCTCTATTACTCCCTCCACACCCACCCTCTATTACTCCCTCCACACCCACCCTCTATTACTCCCTCCACACCCACCCTCTATTACTCCCTCCACACCCACCCTCTATTACTCCCTCCACACCCACCCTCTATTACTCCCTCCACACCCACCCTCTATTACTCCCTCCACACCCACCCTCTATTACTCCCTCCACACCCACCCTCTATTACTCCCTCCACACCCACCCTCTATTACTCCCTCCACACCCACCCTCTATTACTCCCTCCACACCCACCCTCTATTACTCCCTCCACACCCACCCTCTATTACTCCCTCCACACCCACCCTCTATTACTCCCTCCACACCCACCCTCTATTACTCCCTCCACACCCACCCTCTATTACTCCCTCCACACCCTCCCTCTATTACTCCCTCCACACCCTCCCTCTATTACTCCCTCCACACCCACCCTCTATTACTCCCTCCACACCCTCCCTCTATTACTCCCTCCACACCCACCCTCTATTACTCCCTCCACACCCACCCTCTATTACTCCCTCCACACCCACCCTCTATTACTCCCTCCACACCCACCCTCTATTACTCCCTCCACACCCACCCTCTATTACTCCCTCCACACCCACCCTCTATTACTCCCTCCACACCCACCCTCTATTACTCCCTCCACACCCACCCTCTATTACTCCCTCCACACCCACCCTCTATTACTCCCTCCACACCCACCCTCTATTACTCCCTCCACACCCACCCTCTATTACTCCCTCCACACCCACCCTCTATTACTCCCTCCACACCCACCCTCTATTACTCCCTCCACACCCACCCTCTATTACTCCCTCCACACCCACCCTCTATTACTCCCTCCACACCCACCCTCTATTACTCCCTCCACACCCTCCTCACACCCACCCTCTATTACTCCCTCCACACCCACCCTCTATTACTCCCTCCACACCCCCTTCCCCCCACACCCACCCTCTATTACTCCCTCCACACCCACCCTCTATTACTCCCTCCACACCCTCCCTCTATTACTCCCTCCACACCCTCCCTCTATTACTCCCTCCACACCCTCCCTCTATTACTCCCTCCACACCCACCCTCTATTACTCCCTCCACACCCTCCCTCTATTACTCCCTCCACACCCACCCTCTATTACTCCCTCCACACCCTCCCGCTATTACTCCCTCCACACCCACCCGCTATTACTCCCTCCACACCCACCCTCTATTACTCCCTCCACACCCACCCTCTATTACTCCCTCCACACCCACCCTCTATTACTCCCTCCACACCCACCCTCTATTACTCCCTCCACACCCACCCTCTATTACTCCCTCCACACCCACCCTCTATTACTCCCTCCACACCCACCCTCTATTACTCCCTCCACACCCACCCTCTATTACTCCCTCCACACCCACCCTCTATTACTCCCTCCACACCCACCCTCTATTACTCCCTCCACACCCACCCTCTATTACTCCCTCCACACCCACCCTCTATTACTCCCTCCACACCCACCCTCTATTACTCCCTCCACACCCTCCCCACACCCACCCTCTATTACTCCCTCCACACCCACCCTCTATTACTCCCTCCACACCCACCCTCTATTACTCCCTCCACACCCACCCTCTATTACTCCCTCCACACCCACCCTCTATTACTCCCTCCACACCCACCCTCTATTACTCCCTCCACACCCACCCTCTATTACTCCCTCCACACCCACCCTCTACTACTCCCTCCACACCCACCCTCTATTACTCCCTCCACACCCACCCTCTATTACTCCCTCCACACCCACCCTCTATTACTCCCTCCACACCCACCCTCTATTACTCCCTCCACACCCACCCTCTATTACTCCCTCCACACCCACCCTCTATTACTCCCTCCACACCCACCCTCTATTACTCCCTCCACACCCACCCTCTATTACTCCCTCCACACCCACCCTCTATTACTCCCTCCACACCCTCCCTCTATTACTCCCTCCACACCCTCCCTCTATTACTCCCTCCACACCCTCCCTCTATTACTCCCTCCACACCCACCCTCTATTACTCCCTCCACACCCTCCCTCTATTACTCCCTCCACAC
This sequence comes from Salvelinus fontinalis, assembly GCF_029448725.1. Taxonomy (NCBI): domain Eukaryota; kingdom Metazoa; phylum Chordata; class Actinopteri; order Salmoniformes; family Salmonidae; genus Salvelinus; species Salvelinus fontinalis. The sequence goes on from NC_074686.1 coordinate 9,449,938, forward strand.
CCACCCTCTATTACTCCCTCCACACCCTCCCTCTATTACTCCCTCCACACCCACCCGCTATTACTCCCTCCACACCCACCCTCTATTACTCCCTCCACACCCACCCTCTATTACTCCCTCCACACCCACCCTCTATTACTCCCTCCACACCCACCCTCTATTACTCCCTCCACACCCACCCTCTATTACTCCCTCCACACCCACCCTCTATTACTCCCTCCACACCCACCCTCTATTACTCCCTCCACACCCACCCTCTATTACTCCCTCCACACCCACCCTCTATTACTCCCTCCACACCCACCCTCTATTACTCCCTCCACACCCACCCTCTATTACTCCCTCCACACCTTCCCCCACACCCACCCTCTATTACTCCCTCCACACCCACCCTCTATTACTCCCTCCACACCCTCCCTCTATTACTCCCTCCACACCCTCCCTCTATTACTCCCTCCACACCCTCCCTCTATTACTCCCTCCACACCCACCCTCTATTACTCCCTCCACACCCTCCCTCTATTACTCCCTCCACACCCACCCTCTATTACTCCCTCCACACCCTCCCTCTATTACTCCCTCCACACCCACCCTCTATTACTCCCTCCACACCCACCCTCTATTACTCCCTCCACACCCACCCTCTATTACTCCCTCCACACCCACCCTCTATTACTCCCTCCACACCCACCCTCTATTACTCCCTCCACACCCACCCTCTATTACTCCCTCCACACCCACCCTCTATTACTCCCTCCACACCCACCCTCTATTACTCCCTCCACACCCACCCTCTATTACTCCCTCCACACCCACCCTCTATTACTCCCTCCACACCCACCCTCTATTACTCCCTCCACACCCACCCTCTATTACTCCCTCCACACCCACCCTCTACTACTCCCTCCACACCCACCCTCTATTACTCCCTCCACACCCTCCCTCCACACCCACCCTCTATTACTCCCTCCACACCCACCCTCTATTACTCCCTCCACACCTTCCCCCACACCCACCCTCTATTACTCCCTCCACACCCACCCTCTATTACTCCCTCCACACCCACCCTCTATTACTCCCTCCACACCCACCCTCTATTACTCCCTCCACACCCACCCTCTATTACTCCCTCCACACCCACCCTCTACTACTCCCACCACACCCACCCTCTATTACTCCCTCCACACCCACCCTCTATTACTCCCTCCACACCCACCCTCTATTACTCCCTCCACACCCACCCTCTATTACTCCCTCCACACCCACCCTCTATTACTCCCTCCACACCCACCCTCTATTACTCCCTCCACACCCACCCTCTATTACTCCCTCCACACCCACCCTCTATTACTCCCTCCACACCCACCCTCTATTACTCCCTCCACACCCTCCCTCTATTACTCCCTCCACACCCTCCCTCTATTACTCCCTCCACACCCTCCCTCTATTACTCCCTACACACCCACCCTCTATTACTCCCTCCACACCCTCTCTCTATTACTCCCTCCACACCCACCCTCTATTACTCCCTCCACACCCTCCCGCTATTACTCCCTCCACACCCACCCTCTATTACTCCCTCCACACCCACCCTCTATTACTCCCTCCACACCCACCCTCTATTACTCCCTCCACACCCACCCTCTATTACTCCCTCCACACCCACCCTCTATTACTCCCTCCACACCCACCCTCTATTACTCCCTCCACACCCACCCTCTATTACTCCCTCCACACCCACCCTCTATTACTCCCTCCACACCCACCCTCTATTACTCCCTCCACACCCACCCTCTATTACTCCCTCCACACCCACCCTCTACTACTCCCTCCACACCCACCCTCTATTACTCCCTCCACACCCTCCCTCTACACCCACCCTCTATTACTCCCTCCACACCCACCCTCTATTACTCCCTCCACACCCACCCTCTATTACTCCCTCCACACCCACCCTCTATTACTCCCTCCACACCCACCCTCTATTACTCCCTCCACACCCACCCTCTATTACTCCCTCCACACCCACCCTCTATTACTCCCTCCACACCCACCCTCTATTACTCCCTCCACACCCACCCTCTATTACTCCCTCCACACCCACCCTCTATTACTCCCTCCACACCCACCCTCTATTACTCCCTCCACACCCACCCTCTATTACTCCCTCCACACCCACCCTCTATTACTCCCTCCACACCCACCCTCTATTACTCCCTCCACACCCACCCTCTATTACTCCCTCCACACCCACCCTCTATTACTCCCTCCACACCCACCCTCTATTACTCCCTCCACACCCACCCTCTATTACTCCCTCCACACCCTCCCTCTATTACTCCCTCCACACCCACCCTCTATTACTCCCTCCACACCCACCCTCTATTACTCCCTCCACACCCACCCTCTATTACTCCCTCCACACCCACCCTCTATTACTCCCTCCACACCCACCCTCTATTACTCCCTCCACACCCACCCTCTATTACTCCCTCCACACCCACCCTCTATTACTCCCTCCACACCCACCCTCTATTACTCCCTCCACACCCACCCTCTATTACTCCCTCCACACCCACCCTCTATTACTCCCTCCACACCCACCCTCTATTACTCCCTCCACACCCACCCTCTATTACTCCCTCCACACCCACCCTCTATTACTCCCTCCACACCCACCCTCTATTACTCCCTCCACACCCACCCTCTATTACTCCCTCCACACCCACCCTCTATTACTCCCTCCACACCCACCCTCTATTACTCCCTCCACACCCATCTCCCTCCACACCCACCCTCTATTACTCCCTCCACACCCACCCTCTATTACTCCCTCCACACCCACCCTCTATTACTCCCTCCACACCCACCCTCTATTACTCCCTCCACACCCTCCCTCTATTACTCCCTCCACACCCACCCTCTATTACTCCCTCCACACCCACCCTCTATTACTCCCTCCACACCCCCCTCTATTACTCCCTCCACACCCACCCTCTATTACTCCCTCCACACCCACCCTCTATTACTCCCTCCACACCCACCCTCTATTACTCCCTCCACACCCACCCTCTATTACTCCCTCCACACCCACCCTCTATTACTCCCTCCACACCCACCCTCTATTACTCCCTCCACACCCACCCTCTATTACTCCCTCCACACCCACCCTCTATTACTCCCTCCACACCCACCCTCTATTACTCCCTCCACACCCACCCTCTATTACTCCCTCCACACCCACCCTCTATTACTCCCTCCACACCCACCCTCTATTACTCCCTCCACACCCACCCTCTATTACTCCCTCCACACCCACCCTCTATTACTCCCTCCACACCCACCCTCTATTACTCCCTCCACACCCACCCTCTATTACTCCCTCCACACCCACCCTCTATTACTCCCTCCACACCCACCCTCTATTACTCCCTCCACACCCACCCTCTATTACTCCCTCCACACCCACCCTCTATTACTCCCTCCACACCCACCCTCTATTACTCCCTCCACACCCACCCTCTATTACTCCCTCCACACCCACCCTCTATTACTCCCTCCACACCCACCCTCTATTACTCCCTCCACACCCTCCCTCTATTACTCCCTCCACACCCACCCTCTATTACTCCCTCCACACCCTCCCTCTATTACTCCCTCCACACCCACCCTCTATTACTCCCTCCACACCCACCCTCTATTACTCCCTCCACACCCACCCTCTATTACTCCCTCCACACCCACCCTCTATTACTCCCTCCACACCCACCCTCTATTACTCCCTCCACACCCACCCTCTATTACTCCCTCCACACCCACCCTCTATTACTCCCTCCACACCCACCCTCTATTACTCCCTCCACACCCACCCTCTATTACTCCCTCCACACCCACCCTCTATTACTCCCTCCACACCCACCCTCTATTACTCCCTCCACACCCACCCTCTATTACTCCCTCCACACCCCCCTCTACACCCACCCTCTATTACTCCCTCCACACCCACCCTCTATTACTCCCTCCACACCCTCTCCCACCACACCCACCCTCTATTACTCCCTCCACACCCACCCTCTATTACTCCCTCCACACCCACCCTCTATTACTCCCTCCACACCCACCCTCTATTACTCCCTCCACACCCACCCTCTATTACTCCCTCCACACCCACCCTCTATTACTCCCTCCACACCCACCCTCTATTACTCCCTCCACACCCACCCTCTATTACTCCCTCCACACCCACCCTCTATTACTCCCTCCACACCCACCCTCTATTACTCCCTCCACACCCACCCTCTATTACTCCCTCCACACCCACCCTCTATTACTCCCTCCACACCCACCCTCTATTACTCCCTCCACACCCACCCTCTATTACTCCCTCCACACCCACCCTCTATTACTCCCTCCACACCCACCCTCTATTACTCCCTCCACACCCACCCTCTATTACTCCCTCCACACCCACCCTCTATTACTCCCTCCACACCCACCCTCTATTACTCCCTCCACACCCACCCTCTATTACTCCCTCCACACCCACCCTCTATTACTCCCTCCACACCCACCCTCTATTACTCCCTCCACACCCACCCTCTATTACTCCCTCCACACCCACCCTCTATTACTCCCTCCACACCCACCCTCTATTACTCCCTCCACACCCACCCTCTATTACTCCCTCCACACCCACCCTCTATTACTCCCTCCACACCCACCCTCTATTACTCCCTCCACACACACCCTCTATTACTCCCTCCACACCCACCCTCTATTACTCCCTCCACACCCACCCTCTATTACTCCCTCCACACCCACCCTCTATTACTCCCTCCACACCCACCCTCTATTACTCCCTCCACACCCACCCTCTATTACTCCCTCCACACCCACCCTCTATTACTCCCTCCACACCCACCCTCTATTACTCCCTCCACACCCACCCTCTATTACTCCCTCCACACCCACCCTCTATTACTCCCTCCACACCCACCCTCTATTACTCCCTCCACACCCACCCTCTATTACTCCCTCCACACCCACCCTCTATTACTCCCTCCACACCCACCCTCTATTACTCCCTCCACACTCACCCTCTATTACTCCCTCCACACCCACCCTCTATTACTCCCTCCACACCCACCCTCTACTACTCCCACCACACCCACCCTCTATTACTCCCTCCACACCCTCCCTCTACACCCACCCTCTATTACTCCCTCCACACCCACCCTCTATTACTCCCTCCACACCTTCCCACCACACCCACCCTCTATTACTCCCTCCACAACCACCCTCTATTACTCCCTCCACACCCTCCCTCTATTACTCCCTCCACACCCTCCCTCTATTACTCCCTCCACACCCTCCCTCTATTACTCCCTACACAACCACCCTCTATTACTCCCTCCACACCCTCTCTCTATTACTCCCTCCACACCCACCCTCTATTACTCCCTCCACACCCTCCCGCTATTACTCCCTCCACACCCACCCGCTATTACTCCCTCCACACCCACCCGCTATTACTCCCTCCACACCCACCCTCTATTACTCCCTCCACACCCACCCTCTATTACTCCCTCCACACCCACCCTCTATTACTCCCTCCACACCCACCCTCTATTACTCCCTCCACACCCACCCTCTATTACTCCCTCCACACCCACCCGCTATTACTCCCTCCACACCCACCCTCTATTACTCCCTCCACACCCACCCTCTATTACTCCCTCCACACCCACCCTCTATTACTCCCTCCACACCCACCCTCTATTACTCCCTCCACACCCACCCTCTACTACTCCCACCACACCCACCCTCTATTACTCCCTCCACACCCTCCCTCTACACCCACCCTCTATTACTCCCTCCACACCCACCCTCTATTACTCCCTCCACACCTTCCCACCACACCCACCCTCTATTACTCCCTCCACACTCACCCTCTATTACTCCCTCCACACCCACCCTCTATTACTCCCTCCACACCCACCCTCTACTACTCCCTCCACACCCACCCTCTATTACTCCCTCCACACCCACCCTCTACTACTCCCACCACACCCACCCTCTATTACTCCCTCTACACTCACCCTCTATTACTCCCACCACACCCACCCTCTATTACTCCCTCCACACCCACCCTCTATTACTCCCTCCACACCCACCCTATACTACTCCCTCCACACCCACCCTCTATTACTCCCTCCACACCCACCCTCTATTACTCCCTCCACACCCACCCTCTATTACTCCCTCCACACCCACCCTCTATTACTCCCTCCACACCCACCCTCTATTACTCCCTCCACACCCTCCCTCTATTACTCCCTCCACACCCTCCCTCTATTACTCCCTACACACCCACCCTCTATTACTCCCTCCACACCCTCTCTCTATTACTCCCTCCACACCCACCCTCTATTACTCCCTCCACACCCTCCCGCTATTACTCCCTCCACACCCACCCGCTATTACTCCCTCCACACCCACCCTCTATTACTCCCTCCACACCCACCCTCTATTACTCCCTCCACACCCACCCTCTATTACTCCCTCCACACCCACCCTCTATTACTCCCTCCACACCCACCCTCTATTACTCCCTCCACACCCACCCTCTATTACTCCCTCCACACCCACCCTCTATTACTCCCTCCACACCCACCCTCTATTACTCCCTCCACACCCACCCTCTATTACTCCCTCCACACCCACCCTCTATTACTCCCTCCACACCCACCCTCTATTACTCCCTCCACACCTCCCCCACACCCACCCTCTATTACTCCCTCCACAACCACCCTCTATTACTCCCTCCACACCCTCCCTCTATTACTCCCTCCACACCCTCCCTCTATTACTCCCTCCACACCCTCCCTCTATTACTCCCTACACAACCACCCTCTATTACTCCCTCCACACCCTCTCTCTATTACTCCCTCCACACCCACCCTCTATTACTCCCTCCACACCCTCCCGCTATTACTCCCTCCACACCCACCCGCTATTACTCCCTCCACACCCACCCGCTATTACTCCCTCCACACCCACCCTCTATTACTCCCTCCACACCCACCCTCTATTACTCCCTCCACACTCACCCTCTATTACTCCCTCCACACCCATCCTCTATTACTCCCTCCACACCCACCCTCTATTACTCCCTCCACACCCACCCGCTATTACTCCCTCCACACCCACCCTCTATTACTCCCTCCACACCCACCCTCTATTACTCCCTCCACACCCACCCTCTATTACTCCCTCCACACCCACCCTCTATTACTCCCTCCACACCCACCCTCTACTACTCCCACCACACCCACCCTCTATTACTCCCTCCACACCCTCCCTCTACACCCACCCTCTATTACTCCCTCCACACCCACCCTCTATTACTCCCTCCACACCTTCCCACCACACCCACCCTCTATTACTCCCTCCACACCCACCCTCTATTACTCCCTCCACACCCACCCTCTATTACTCCCTCCACACCCACCCTCTATTACTCCCTCCACACCCACCCTCTATTACTCCCTCCACACCCACCCTCTACTACTCCCACCACACCCACCCTCTATTACTCCCTCCACACCCACCCTCTATTACTCCCACCACACCCACCCTCTATTACTCCCTCCACACCCACCCTCTATTACTCCCTCCACACCCACCCTCTATTACTCCCTCCACACCCACCCTCTATTACTCCCTCCACACCCACCCTCTATTACTCCCTCCACACCCACCCTCTATTACTCCCTCCACACCCACCCTCTATTACTCCCTCCACACCCTCCCTCTATTACTCCCTCCACACCCTCCCTCTATTACTCCCTCCACACCCTCCCTCTATTACTCCCTACACACCCACCCTCTATTACTCCCTCCACACCCTCTCTCTATTACTCCCTCCACACCCACCCTCTATTACTCCCTCCACACCCTCCCGCTATTACTCCCTCCACACCCACCCGCTATTACTCCCTCCACACCCACCCTCTATTACTCCCTCCACACCCACCCTCTATTACTCCCTCCACACCCACCCTCTATTACTCCCTCCACACCCACCCTCTATTACTCCCTCCACACCCACCCTCTATTACTCCCTCCACACCCACCCTCTATTACTCCCTCCACACCCACCCTCTATTACTCCCTCCACACCCACCCTCTATTACTCCCTCCACACCCACCCTCTATTACTCCCTCCACACCCACCCTCTACTACTCCCTCCACACCCACCCTCTATTACTCCCTCCACACCCTCCTCCACCCCCCTCTATTACTCCCTCCACACCCACCCTCTATTACTCCCTCCACACCTTCCCCCCACCCACCCTCTATTACTCCCTCCACACCCACCCTCTATTACTCCCTCCACACCCACCCTCTATTACTCCCTCCACACCCACCCTCTACTACTCCCTCCACACCCACCCTCTATTACTCCCTCCACACCCACCCTCTATTACTCCCTCCACACCCACCCTCTATTACTCCCTCCACACCCACCCTCTATTACTCCCTCCACACCCACCCTCTACTACTCCCTCCACACCCACCCTCTATTACTCCCTCCACACCCACCCTCTATTACTCCCTCCACACCCACCCTCTATTACTCCCTCCACACCCACCCTCTACTACTCCCTCCACACCCACCCTCTATTACTCCCTCCACACCCTCCCTCTATTACTCCCTCCACACCCACCCTCTATTACTCCCTCCACACCCTCCCTCTATTACTCCCTCCAAACCCACCCTCTATTACTCCCTCCACACCCACCCTCTACTACTCCCACCACACCCACCCTCTATTACTCCCTCCACACCCACCCTCTATTACTCCCTCCACACCCACCCTCTATTACTCCCTCCACACCCACCCTCTATTACTCCCTCCACACCCACCCTCTATTACTCCCTCCACACCCACCCTCTATTACTCCCTCCACACCCACCCTCTATTACTCCCTCCACACCCACCCTCTATTACTCCCTCCACACCCTCCCTCTATTACTCCCTACACACCCACCCTCTATTACTCCCTCCACACCCTCCCTCTATTACTCCCTCCACACCCACCCTCTATTACTCCCTCCACACCCACCCTCTACTACTCCCACCACACCCACCCTCTATTACTCCCTCCACACCCTCCCTCTATTACTCCCTCCACACCCACTCCCTCCACACCCAACCTCTATTACTCCCTCCACACCCACCCTCTATTACTCCCTCCACACCCACCCTCTATTACTCCCTCCACACCCACCCTCTATTACTCCCTCCACACCCTCCCTCTATTACTCCCTCCACACCCTCCCTCTATTACTCCCTCCACACCCACCCTCTATTACTCCCTCCACACCCTCCCTCTATTACTCCCTCCACACCCACTCCCTCCACACCCACCCTCTATTACTCCCTCCACACTCACCCTCTATTACTCCCTCCACACCCATCCTCTATTACTCCCTCCACACCCACCCTCTATTACTCCCTCCACACCCACCCGCTATTACTCCCTCCACACCCACCCTCTATTACTCCCTCCACACCCACCCTCTATTACTCCCTCCACACTCACCCTCTATTACTCCCTCCACACCCACCCTCTACACCCACCCTCTATTACTCCCTCCACACCCACCCTCTATTACTCCCTCCACACCTTCCCACCACACCCACCATCTATTACTCCCTCCACACTCACCCTCTATTACTCCCTCCACACCCACCCTCTATTACTCCCTCCACACCCACCCTCTACTACTCCCTCCACACCCACCCTCTATTACTCCCTCCACACCCACCCTCTACTACTCCCACCACACCCACCCTCTATTACTCCCTCTACACTCACCCTCTATTACTCCCACCACACCCACCCTCTATTACTCCCTCCACACCCACCCTCTATTACTCCCTCCACACCCACCCTATACTACTCCCTCCACACCCACCCTCTATTACTCCCTCCACACCCACCCTCTACTACTCCCACCACACCCACCCTCTATTACTCCCTCCACACCCTCTCTCTATTACTCCCTCCACACCCACCCTCTATTACTCCCTCCACACCCTCCCTCTATTACTCCCTCCACACCCACCCTCTATTACTCCCTCCACACCCACCCTCTATTACTCCCTCCACACCCACCCTCTATTACTCCCTCCACACCCACCCTCTATTACTCCCTCCACACCCACCCTCTATTACTCCCTCCACACCCACCCGCTATTACTCCCTCCACACCCACCCTCTATTACTCCCTCCACACCCACCCTCTATTACTCCCTCCACACCCACCCTCTATTACTCCCTCCACACCCACCCTCTATTACTTCCTCCACACCCACCCTCTACTACTCCCACCACACCCACCCTCTATTACTCCCTCCACACCCTCCCTCTACACCCACCCTCTATTACTCCCTCCACACCCACCCTCTATTACTCCCTCCACACCTTCCCACCACACCCACCCTCTATTACTCCCTCCACACCCACCCTCTATTACTCCCTCCACACCCACCCTCTATTACTCCCTCCACACCCACCCTCTACTACTCCCTCCACACCCACCCTCTATTACTCCCTCCACACCCACCCTCTACTACTCCCACCACACCCACCCTCTATTACTCCCTCTACACTCACCCTCTATTACTCCCACCACACCCACCCTCTATTACTCCCTCCACACCCACCCTCTATTACTCCCTCCACACCCACCCTCTATTACTCCCTCCACACCCACCCTCTATTACTCCCTCCACACCCACCCTCTATTACTCCCTCCACACCCACCCTCTATTACTCCCTCCACACCCACCCTCTATTACTCCCTCCACACCCACCCTCTATTACTCCCTCCACACCCACCCTCTATTACTCCCTCCACACCCACCCTCTACTACTCCCACCACACCCACCCTCTACTACTCCCTCCACACCCTCCCTCTATTACTCCCTACACACCCACCCTCTATTACTCCCTCCACACCCTCCCTCTATTACTCCCTCCACACCCACCCTCTATTACTCCCTCCACACCCATCCTCTACTACTCCCACCACACCCACCCTCTATTACTCCCTCCACACCCACCCTCTATTACTCCCTCCACACCCACCCTCTATTACTCCCTCCACACCCACCCTCTATTACTCCCTCCACACCCACCCTCTATTACTCCCTCCACACCCACCCTCTATTACTCCCTCCACACCCACCCTCTATTACTCCCTCCACACCCACCCTCTATTACTCCCTCCACACCCTCCCTCTATTACTCCCTACACACCCACCCTCTATTACTCCCTCCACACCCTCCCTCTATTACTCCCTCCACACCCACCCTCTATTACTCCCTCCACACCCACCCTCTACTACTCCCACCACACCCACCCTCTATTACTCCCTCCACACCCTCCCTCTATTACTCCCTCCACACCCACTCCCTCCACACCCAACCTCTATTACTCCCTCCACACCCACCCTCTATTACTCCCTCCGCACCCACCCTCTATTACTCCCAACGCACCCACCCTCTATTACTCCCTCCACACCCTCCCTCTATTACTCCCTCCACACCCTCCCTCTATTACTCCCTCCACACCCACCCTCTACTACTCCCTCCACACCCTCCCTCTATTACTCCCTCCACACCCACTCCCTCCACACCCACCCTCTATTACTCCCTCCACACTCACCCTCTATTACTCCCTCCACACCCACCCTCTATTACTCCCTCCACACCCTCCCTCTATTACTCCCTCCACACCCACCCTCTATTACTCCCTCCACACCCACCCTCTATTACTCCCTCCACACCCACCCTCTATTACTCCCTCCACACCCACCCTCTATTACTCCCTCCACACCCACCCTCTATTACTCCCTCCACACCCACCCTCTATTACTCCCTCCACACCCACCCTCTATTACTCCCTCCACACCCTCTCTCTATTACTCCGTCCGCACCCACCCTCTATTACTCCCAACGCACCCACCCTCTATTACTCCCTCCATACCCTCCCTGTATTACTCCCTCCACACCCTCCCTGTATTACTCCCTCCACACCCACCCTCTAATACTCCCTCCACACCCTCCCTCTATTACTCCCTCCACACCCACTCCCTCCACACCCACCCTCTATTACTCCCTCCACACTCACCCTCTATTACTCCCTCCACACTCACCCTCTATTACTCCCTCCACACCCACCCTCTATTACTCCCTCCACACTCACCCTCTATTACTCCCTCCACACCCACCCTCTATTACTCCCACCACACCCACCCTCTATTACTCCCTCCGCACCCACCCTCTATTACTCCCTCCACACCCACCCTCTATTACTCCCTCCACACCCACCCTCTATTACTCCCACCACACCCACCCTCTATTACTCCCTCCACACCCACCCTCTATTACTCCCTACACACCCACCCTCTATTACTCCCTCCACACCCTCCCTCTATTACTCCCTCCACACCCACCCTCTATTACTCCCTCCGCACACTCTCTCTATTACTCCCTCCGCACCCACCCTCTATTACTCCCAACGCACCCACCCTCTATTACTCCCTCCACACCCACTCCCTCCACACCCACCCTCTATTACTCCCTCCACACCCACCCTCTATTACTCCCTCCACACCCACCCTCTATTACTCCCTCCACACCCTCCCTCTATTACTCCCTACACACCCTCCCTCTATTACTCCCTCCACACCCTCCCTCTATTACTCCCTCCACACCCACCCTCTACTACTCCCACCACACCCACCCTCTATTACTCCCTCCACACCCTCCCTCTATTACTCCCTCCACACCCACTCCCTCCACACCCAACCTCTATTACTCCCAACGCACCCACCCTCTATTACTCCCAACGCACCCACCCTCTATTACTCCCTCCACACCCTCCCTGTATTACTCCCTCCACACCCTCCCTGTATTACTCCCTCCACACCCACCCTCTACTACTCCCTCCACACCCTCCCTCTATTACTCCCTCCACACCCACTCCCTCCACACCCACCCTCTATTACTCCCTCCACACTCACCCTCTATTACTCCCTCCACACTCACCCTCTATTACTCCCTCCACACCCACCCTCTATTACTCCCACCGCACCCACCCTCTATTACTCCCTCCGCACCCACCCTCTATTACTCCCTCCACACCCACCCTCTATTTCTCCCACCACACCCACCCTCTATTACTCCCTCCACACCCACCCTCTATTACTCCCTACACACCCACCCTCTATTACTCCCTCCGCACCCACCCTCTATTACTCCCTCCGCACCCACCCTCTATTACTCCCTCCGCACCCTCTCTCTATTACTCCCTCCACACCCACCCTCTATTACTCCCTCCACACCCACCCTCTATTACTCCCTCCACACCCACCCTCTATTACTCCCACCACACCCACCCTCTATTACTCCCTCCACACCCACCCTCTATTACTCCCTCCGCACCCTCTCTCTATTACTCCCTCCGCACCCACCCTCTATTACTCCCAACGCACCCACCCTCTATTACTCCCTCCACACCCACTCCCTCCACACCCACCCTCTATTACTCCCTCCACACCCACCCTCTATTACTCCCTCCACACTCACCCTCTATTACTCCCTCCACACCCACTCTCTATTACTCCCTCCACACCCACCCTCTATTACTCCCTCCACACCCTCCCTCTATTACTCCCTCCACACCCACCCTCTATTACTCCCTCCACACCCACCCTCTATTTCACTGTTTCTGTCTCTTCTTTCATCACTCTCTCCCAAACTCTCTTCACATCCCTCCCGCTTTCTCTCCTCCATGGACAATGCGAGCCTTGTGAGAGTACAGTGCCACAGTGGCAGCAGTGAGAGGGACCTCACATGGTCGTTTCTATGGAAAGCGCATGACAGTGGCCCTGTGGCTCCAGGGGCCATGATGATCAGGGAGACTACGGACCACAGCAAGTCCTGAGAACAGCCTGAGAGGAGAATTGGTCAATGATAGACCTACTAAACTATGGGCCTTATATGTGCGTGTATGTGTTTACATGCCTCTTGTACACTACATGACCAAAAGTAGTTGCTATGGATGGGTTTGAAAATGTCACGGTGTACAATGACACCCAAGTCAGATAGAACATGGAATAACGCTGTACAAAATGATTTAAACAAACACACTATACAGTATGTCTTTGTACAGTCTATTTGGAAAGTATTCAGACCGCTTGACTTTTCCCACATTTTGTTACGTTTCAGCCTTATTCTAAAATTGATTCAATTGTTTTTTTCCCTCATCAATCTACACACAATACCCCAGACTGACAAAGCATAACCAGTTTTAAAAAAATGTTTGCAATGTTTTTTAAATGGTGGGCCTCCCGAGTCGAAAAGATTTCTAAGGCACTGCATCGCAGTGCTAGAGGCGTCACTACAGACCCGGGTTCGATCCTGGGCTGTATCACAACCGGCCGTGATTGGAAGTCCCACAGGGCGGTGCACAATTGGCCCAGCGTTGTCCGGGTTAGGGGAGAGTTTGGCCGGGGTCTTTACTTACCTCATCTCACTCTAGCGACTCCTTGTGGTGGGCTGGGCGCCAACAGGCTGACCTCAGTCGTTAGTTGAAAGGTGTTTCCTCCAACACATTGGTGCAGCTGGCTTCCAGGTTATGCAGGTGGGTGTTAAGAAGCGCGGTTTGGCCGGTCATGTTTCGGAGGACGCATGACTCGACCTTCGCCTCCCGAGCCGGTTGGGGAGTTGGAGCACATCATGGCTTTCCAAATGCACTGTATGTGCCTATCTGTGCCATTATGTGCCATATGGTCCTAATACATACAAGTGGCAATGTATCATCTCAACTTAAGGGTCTCTATTCAATCACAGTCAGACAGTAAAATACACTATGAGGTGGCTTTGGGTTTCGTCCCTGATACATTCACGCTGTATCCATCTTGTGCAGTCCACAAGGTAATCACGCGTCATGGCTGAATTACAGTCTGCATCGCTTGATCAAACACTAGACATTGCCACTCAGGGGAGAGATTCAAAAGCATGCAGATATGGATATATAACCTGTCCTATGAGACAACTTCAAATCATTGTATCAGAGATAAATCCCGTAGCTTGACATTTTACAAGATGTGCATCACAGAAGCCTTTGGTGGTTCATCTTCCTACTACATCTGCTTCTGTTTCCCAGAATCTAACACAAACCAGGAAGAACCCCTGAGTCCTCCACAGTAGAGCCAGAATGTCCTCCACTAAACCCCTCAGTTGCCTAGCCTACCACTGACTGACTATGCTGATAATCCACTTGAGTCCCTTTGCTCTCAAATTAATTTTGAAAAGGCAGAGGGGAGTGGGGGGGGGGGGGTGAGAAAGGACATTTGGGAGGGGTCTTATCTGTAGGTTTAATCCAGACTTGTCTGCTATGGCAACGGTTTGTGTTTGTTTTCTATTCTGGTAAACTAGCACATCTCGTGGTTTGCTGTTAAACTACCAACATCCTGTTACTCTGCGCTCTTGTTTCTATTAGAGTCCACTTGCAATTACTGATAATCATTAAGAGGATATAGCGACCTAGTGTAGGACCAAGAGGAGGAGGAGAGGAGGACCAAGGCGCAGCGTGGTGAATGTTCATGATGTTGAATTTTAATGAATTATCCAACTAAACAGAACACTGACAAAATAACAAAACGACGTGAACAGACCTGAACTTGAGAACATAAACATGAACGCACGAACAGGAAGGAAGGAAGGAACGAAACGAAAACAGTACCGCGTGTCGAACAAACACAGACACAGCAACAATCACCCACAAACAAACAGTGAGAACAGCCTACCTTAATATGGTTCTCAATCAGAGGAAACGTAAAACACCTGCCCCTGATTGAGAACCATATCAGGCTAGTTGACAATCCTAAACCAAACATAGAAACACATAACATAGAATGCCCACCCAGCTCACGTCCTGACCAACTAAACAAGGCTAAGCAAAGGAAATAAGGTCAGGAACGTGACACCTAGATACTAGGCCATATTGTGTGTGAGGTGTTGTTGTGCAGTATGGCTGTTATTGTAATGTTAGGTGTAAGAGTGTGTGCATGTGTGCCTTTACTTATTTGTATATGAAGTATTCAGTGTGTGTGTATGTGAGCCTTTACTTATTTGTATATGAACTATTCAGTGTGTGTGTATGTGAGCCTTTACTTATTTGTATATGAAGTATTCAGTGTGTGTGTATGTGTGCCTTTACTTATTTGTATATGAAGTATTCAGTGTGTGTGTGTGTATGTGTACCTTTACATATTTGTATATGAAGTATTCAGTGTGTGTATGTGTGGCTTTACTTATTTGTATATGAAGTATTCAGTATCTGTGTATGTGATTCAGTATGATGTTGGGTCGGTGTGAAGCTCTATGTGTGAGCGTGTCCCCATTTGTGTTTGCGCATGTGTGTGTTTACGTGCGTGCGTGCGTGCGTGCGTGAGTGATGTGAGGAGGGATAGTGTGAAGATTTGGAGCAGGAGGTAGGATTACCACTGTTTCCTACAGTATAGGACAAACCCACTGAACAATATAGTAATCCTTACTCTCTTTTATTCCCTCTCTCTCTCTCGTCTTCTATCATTCTGATGTTCTACCCCTATCTCTCTTAATCGCTTTCACCTCCGACTCCATTTTTTCTCTCCCCTATCTTCTATCACTTACACGTATTCACTCATTCCCTTGCTCACAAAGAGCTGAATAATTCTGAAAAGAGTGCATGATTCAAGGGAAACTTTGAGCTGTGTAAACCTTTCTCGTGTTGGGATTCATCTTAAAGTCACTCAACCACATATCGTTTGTGGCAGCGGTGGGATTTGAACACAGGTTCCAGACTGGAACCTATATCCAGCACTACAAGCCCAATCACTGAGTCATTTACTCACCCATTCACACACATCCTTTTTTACCCAGTCATTCTGTGAATTCATAACATATGCACCAATACAGACAATTGATTATACAACCATCCACTCGTGATATTGACTGTTTCCTCGCTCAATTCCATTGGCTATTCCCTCTCTGCCCCCAGCCCACTACACACACGTGTAACCTACATATCCATTCATAGTCAAGGCTGATGCCCAAGAGTCTTTCCACTCAGGCACACACTAGCCCGACTTGTTCATTAGAAGGACACTCTCTCAGCACTAACCCCTGCCTGCACTTTGGTACAGGCTCGACCTGAGGAATTTCTAAGAAGAAATTCTCAGAGTATGAGTGCTGATATAGGATCAGTTTTAGATCATGATGAATGAGATTACATTGAAAGGCGGAACCTGATTCTAGATCAGAACTCCTTGTCTCACACACTATGAATTTGGGCTGAGCATAATGCCTTATCCCAATACACCAGCAGTAGCCTATGGTAGTAGTAGCCTACAGGTATGCAGATTAAAGCTGTGTAATCTGTCATTTCCTACACAACAATTGGTAATACCCAAGAATCCATGCCACCGGCTAGGAAATGGGCCACAGGGTTGCAAAAGCTGTGTTTAACCTGTCGTTTCCTATGAAACAAGTGTTGATACCCAAGACAGAGGAAGTACAGTTTCCGTACCAGTGCAGACATGCTCTAGAATGCTTTGCCACAGACTATATCCTGTAGACCGCAGACCTCTCTTCCACAGAGAAGCAGATTATCACTACACACCGACCAGTGGATTGACCTAGAAACACTGACCAGAGACCCCCCCCCCTCTGCCCCCTCCATCCTTCCCTCCCATCCCTACATTGCCACCTCCCCAGAAGCCCACCCATCTGTCTCTCTCTTTTCTCCTCTGATCGGTTCATCCAGTGTGGTGGGGTAGGGGCGTTCATTAAATGAGATACATTGATGTAAGTACATGGTTTACTTGATAGTGTTCGGCATGTGATTGCGTTAAGTGTATGATGTTAAGTTTGATCGCCCTCGCTGTTTGACTGTGCTTTAAGACAGGGCTGCATATGGGTTGAATGGCATTTCACTTCACTCATTCACTTCTAGAAAGCCTACTTATCTCTCCTCTTGCTTTAATTCTACTGATCCCTAGAGACACCTCATATCTCTAAAGCCCACTGGTCAAACACACTGTTTGACCAAAATGGCTACTATTGACTGAATGAGATTGACAGACCTGGCCACAAATGAGACAGGTTTCCTGGCAACGGCCAATCCCTGGTTAAGAAATATTAATCTAATTGACCACCATTTAACCGATGCATCACCAAGCTGTTCTATTTACCCTGATGGAAAACCAGTAAAAGCCAGTCTTCACACCTCTGACAGGAAGTGATGTCATGTTCGCCATACATGGAAATCAATGACGGCCTTCCACTACTAGGACATGGTTTATTGGATGTCCCTGATTCCTGATGTACATTAGAGCAGTATGGATCACACACACACGCACACGCACACGCACACGCACACGCACACGCACACGCACACGCACACACACACACACACACACACACACACACACACACACACACACACACACACACACACACACACAGCTGTTGGAAACCAGACATGCAGGAAACAAGAGCAGATGAGTCAATGCAGATGAGATAGGCCTATAGGCCTATTGACAGGACAGCATTATTCAACAGTCTATTTTCACCCTCTCCACTGGCACTGGTGACTCATACATACAAGGAGTTCCCCCCGTCACCAACGCCTTGACACACCGCTGCATTTGAATGCAACTTTGAATGCAATGTCACCACTTTTTGGGGGGGGCTGTACGGTTGTGTATTGGTCATGATGATACGCAACACGCAGCAATGTTCGAACTGTAGACATTGTCTAAATCTTTATCAAAACCATGCCTCAATGTGATAAACATTCCATCTCAGAATCTCAATGTAGAATGATTTACAATTCTGTATTGAGATTTCTGGACAGTTACACAGAAAGTGTTACTTTGATGTCTATAAAACGTAAATGTTGTACTCTAGTATAGGCTAACGTTTAACCAACATTAGATTCATCTGATGCATAATGGTTGTACATGTAACAGTATAACTTTATGTCGTCCCCTCGCCCCGACACGGGCGCGAACCAGGGACCATCTGCACACATCAACAACTGACACCCACGAAGCGTCGTTACCCATCGCTCCACAAAAGCCGCGGCCCTTGCAGAGCAAGGGGCAACCCTACTTAATGTCTCAGAGCAAGTGACGTAACTGATTGAAATGCTACTAGCGTGCACCCGCTAACTAGCTAGCCATTTCACATCCGTTACACTCACACCCCTTTCAACCTCCTCCTTTTCCGCAGCAACCAGTGATCCGGGTCAACAGCATCAATTTAACAGTATAACTTTACGTCGTCCCCTCGCCCCGACGCGGCCGCGAACCAGGGACCTTCTGCACACATCAACAAAGGTCACCCACGAAGCAGCGTTACCCATCGCTCCACAAAAGCCGCGGCCCTTGCAGAGCAAGGGGCAACCCTACTTAATGTCTCAGAGCAAGTGACGTAACTGATTGAAATGCTACTAGCGCGCACCTGCTAACTAGCTAGCCATTTCACATCCGTTACATACAACCACTGTACAACTGAAACGGATTTATTGGTTTGACAATTGGGAGAAGGGTGTTGCTCAACCAATCACAACAGAGGAGGGGCGGGGAGGAGAATGCAAATGAAAGCTATATCATGGACAAACTACGACACTTGCTGTACTCATCAAAGTGGAGACCATGTGGCTTATTGGCTGTCCTCAGGTTATTCAGATTCCAGACTAGTTCAATAAATCAGACATTGATAGAGAGGAGACAAACCAATACAGGTCCTATAACTTAGCGGATGCTGTCAAGAAACGTTACACATTACATACAGCGCATTCAGAAAATATTCAGACCCCTTGACTTTTAACACATTTTGTTACGTTACAGCCTTATTCTAAAATTGATTAAATAAATAAACATTCTCATCAATCTACACACAATACCCCATTATGACATTTGCAAATGTATCAAAAATAAAAAACAGAAATACCTTATTTACATAACTATTCAAACCCTTTGCCATGAGACTCGAACTTGAGCTCAGGAGCATCCTGTTTCCATTGATCATTGGAGTCCACCTGTGGTAAATACAATTGATTGGACATGATTTGGAAAGGCACACACCTGTCTATATAAGGTCCCACAGTTGACAGTCCATGTCAGAGCAAAAACCAAGCCATGAGGTCGAAGGAATTGTCCATAGAGCTCCGAGACAGGATTATGTGGATGCACAGATCTGGGGAAGGGTACAAAAACATTTCTGCAGTATTGAATGTCCCCAAGAAGACAATGGCCTCCATCATTCTTAAATGGAAGAAGTTTGGAACCACCAAAACTCTTCCTAAAGCTGGCCGCCCTACCAAACTGAGCAATCGGGGGAGAAGGGCCTTGGTCAGGGACATGACCAAGAACCAGATGGTCACTCTGAAAGAGCTCCATAGTTCCTCTGTGGAGATGGGAGAACCTTCCAGAAGGACAACAATCTCTGAAGCACTCCACCAATCAGGCCTTATGGCAGTGGCCAGACGAAAGCCACTCCTCAGTAAAAGGCACATGACAGCCCACTTGGAGTTTGCCAAAAGGCACCTAAAGGACTCTCAGACTAGGAGAACCAAGATTCTCTGGTGTGATGAAACCAAGATTGAACTCTTTGGCCTAAATGCCAAGCGTTATATCTGGAGGAAACCTGGCACCATCCCTATGGTGAAGCAAGGTGGTGGCAGCATCATACTGTGGGGATGTTTTTCAGTGGCAGCGACTGGAAGACCA
Source organism: Salvelinus fontinalis (assembly GCF_029448725.1). Classification (NCBI taxonomy): domain Eukaryota; kingdom Metazoa; phylum Chordata; class Actinopteri; order Salmoniformes; family Salmonidae; genus Salvelinus; species Salvelinus fontinalis. Next base: position 9,470,801 of record NC_074686.1, read on the forward strand.
GTCAGGATCGAGGGAAAATGAACGGAGCAAAGTACAGAGAGATCCTTGATGAAAACCTGTTCCAGAGCACGCAGGACCTCAGAATGGGGCGGAGGTTCACCTTCCATCAGGACAACGACCCTAAGCACGCAGCCAAGACAAGGCAGGAGTAGCTTCGGGACAAGTCTCCGAATTTCCTTGAGTGGCCCAGCCAGAGCCCGGACTTGAATCCTATCGAATATCTCTGGAGAGTCCTGAAAATAGCCGTGCAGCGACGCTCCCCATCCAACCTGACAGAGCTTGAGAGGATCTGCAGATAAGAATGGGAGAAACTCCCCAAATACAGGTGTGCCAAGCTTGTAGCGTCATACCCAAGAAGACCCGAGGCTGTAATCGCTGCCAAAAGGGCTTCAACAAAGTACTGAATAAAGAGTCTGAATACTTATGTACATGTGATATTTGAGTTTTACATTTTTTATCAATTTGAAAAACAAATCTTAAAACCAGTTTTTGCTTTGTCATTATGGGGTATTGTGATGTCATTATGGGGTATTGTATGTAGATTGATGAGCGGGGAAAATGATTTAATCTATTTTAGAATAAGGCTGTAACGTAAGAAAATGTGGAAAAGTCAAGGGGTCTGAATACTTTCTGAATGCACTGCATAGGGCAGGCTATATGCAGTAGTCACCGCCGATTACTGTATACATATAGCAGAACTGCCCCCCTCAATCTTCTGTCTCACACATACATGCAGTACATACATACATACTGTACATACACTTAAACACAAACACATTCCATCATCCACAGCAGCCTCCCAATGAAGCCCTGGGATTGGTTATTCATCCACAGCCAACACCAAGTACATTAATGGCAGCCATGGAGGAAAGAAAACAGAAGACATAATCTAGCCATCACTCTTCTTCTTAGCCATCAATCATAACAATGGCTGACCAAGACCCTTCTACATTACAGCCTAATTCTAAAATGGATTCAATTGTTTTTTCCCCTCCTCAATCTTTTTTATTATTATTTTTTTTTTTACACCTTTTTCACGGCAGTTTCATGGTATCCAATTGGTAGTTACAGTCTTGTCTCATCGCTGAAACTCCCGTACGGACTAGGGATAGGCGAACGTTGAGAGCCGGGCGTCAACCGAAACACAACCCAACCAAGCCGCACTGCTTCTTGACACAATGCCCACTTAACCCGGAAGCCCGCCGCACCAATGTGTCGGAGGAAACACCATACACCTGGCGACCCTGTCAGCATCCACTGCGCCCGGCACGCCTCAGGAGTCGCTAGCGCGCGATGGGACAATGACATCCCTGCCGACCAAACCCTCCCCTAACCCCGGATGACGCTGGGCCAATTGTGCGCCACCCCATGGGACTCCTGGTCACGGCTGGCTGCAACAGAGCCTGGACTCAAACCCAGAATCTCTAGTTGCACAGCTAGCACTGCAATATTCCATACATTTTCCATGAAACCCAAAGGTACTCGTCACATTTTGAATGCTTAGCAGGACACGAAAATGGTCCAATTTCATACAGCTATCAAAAGAACATCCCTGGTCATTCTGGCGGACTCACATGCTTCATTTGTAAATTATGTCTGAGGGTTGGAGTATGCCCCTGACTATACATACATAAAAAAATGGTACTGTCTGGTTTGCTTAATATAAGGAATTTGAAATGCTTGTCACGACTGATCGGTTTCACCTGTCTTCGTGCTTCTCCACCCCCCTCCAGGTGTCACCCATTTTCCCCATTATCCCCTCTATTATCCAAGACGGCGTAGCAGTGTAGACATCTTTGTCCTGTCGTGTCCCGTGTCCCTTGTATATATCTTTTTACATCTTTTTCTTCGCATATCTTTTAAAAATACTTTCTCAAACCTCAACTTCTAAATACTCTCCTGCAACCCGCCTCACCCAATGTGGCGTGGATCTGCTTTTTTCTAAAGTATTTCTATTTACTTCGGATCTGGAATCCATCTACTGAAGATAGCCAGCTAACTGCCTACCAGCTATCAGTTAGCAAACCATTGCTAGCGGTCATCAGCTAACCTTTAGCTCGGAAAGCTCTCGCTAGTTCGAACAACGTGACTAAAACCAGAGCATAACGGACCTATTTCTCTCCATATCCCCGGATTCCTACCGCAAACTCTGAACATTTTCATCTGGATCTTCGCAACTAGCTAACCACAATCCCGGGTGACCACTCCTGGCTAGCGTTTTCATCCCGGAGCAGGCACCAATTAGCCTGAAGCTAATCGGCTAGGGCTCCTGTGCTACCACTGAAGCCCACTCCTGGGCTACAAGACCCGGACCCATTTACTGCCGGTACGGAGCACGAAACCCCGCCTATCCTCTACGACTGGAATACCGACATAATCTGCCCGGGGACTCCAACAGGCCCCTCAGGCGTGACGCCCGCTGAAGGCCCATTCTGCTAACCTACTAGGCCTGTTAGCTACCTAGAGCTACCTGGAACCCTACTAATTCCACGACTGGTCTATCGACGTCACCGCACGAAGAGGCAAAAACAGACTTCCCCCCCATCGCGACGTCCCCCAAAGGCTAACTAGCCTGCCCCGGTCTGCTAACTGCTAGCTTATCTTGCAGCTAGCGCAGCCAGGAAGCTAGCACCAGTTAGCAAACACAATTCTACAATTCACAACCTCTCTTTCGCCATCGCTATCCGGCTTGGATTCTCTGTCGACACGACCACGTCTGGTTTGCAGACGTGCCCTCAACCGGTGCCCTCAACCGGCCTCCGTCTGAGCAGACCCCCTCCGTCTGAGCAGACCACCCCCCCGGGCTACTAACTTTAAACGCGTGCTAGCTTAGTGGAGGCCTCACTACTCCATCTACGGCTGCCCCCTGGACACTATGATCACTTGGCTACATAGCTGATGCCTGCTTGACTGTCCATTAATTCACGGTACTCCATTCTGTTTATTTGTGTTTTATCTGTCGGCTCTGTGCCTTAACTCAGGATCTGTGTGTAGTTAATCCGACCCTCTCTGCCCAGTCGTCGCCATTTTTACCTTCTGCTGCTGTGTTAGCTGACTAGCTGCTGTTTTTTCACCTGCTGTTTTAGCTAGCTCTCCCAATCATGACCTGCAATCACTTTATGCCTTATTGTATGTCTCTCTCAAATATCAATATGCCTTGCATACTGTTGTTCAGGCTAGTTATCATTGTTTTGGTTTGCAATGGACCCCGTAGTTCCACTCTCCATATCTCTGATACCTCCTTTGTCCCACCCCCCACACATGCGGTGACCTCACCCATTGAGACCAGCATGTCCAGAGATACAACCTCTCTTATCATCACCCAGTGCCTGGGCTTGCCTCCGCTGTACCCGTGCCCCACCATACCCTGGTCTGCACATTATGACCAGAATCTATTCTACCACGCCCATAAATCTGCTCCTTTTATTCCTTGTCCCCAACGCTCTAGGCGACCAGTTTTGATAGCCTTTAGCCGCACCCTCATCCTACTACTCCTCTGTTCCTCGGGTGATGTGGAGGTAAACCCAGGCCCTGCATGTCCCCAGTCACCCTCATTTGTTGACTTCTGTGATCGAAAAAGCCTTGGCCTCATGCATGTCAACATCAGAAGCCTCCTCCCCAAGTTTGCCTTACTCACCGCTTTAGCACACTCTGCCAACCCTGATGTCCTTGCCGTGTCTGAATCCTGGCTTAGGAAGGCCACCAAAAACTCTGAGATTTCCATACCCAACTATAACACTTTCCGTCAAGATAGAACTGCCAAAGGGGGAGGAGTTGCAATCTACTGCAGAGATAGCCTGCAAAGTTCTGTCATACTTTCCAAGTCTATGCCCAAACAGTTCGAACTTCTAATTTTAAAAATTAATCTCTCCAGAAATAAGTCTCTCACTGTTGCCGCCTGCTACCGACCCCCCTCAGCTCCCAGCTGTGCCCTGGACACCATCTGTGAATTGATCGTTCCCCATCTAGCTTCAGAGTTTGTTCTGTTAGGTGACCTAAACTGGGATATGCTTAACACCCCGGCAGTCCTACAATCTAAGCTTGATGCCCTCAATCTCACACAAATCATCAAGGAACCCACCAGGTACAACCCTAAATCCGTAAACATGGGCACCCTAATAGACATTATCCTGACCAACTTGCCCTCCAAATACACCTCTGCTGTCTTCAATCAAGATCTCAGCGATCACTGCCTCATTGCCTGTATCCGCCACGGGTCCACGGTCAAACGACCACCCCTCATCACTGTCAAACGCTCCCTGAAACACTTCTGCGAGCAGGCCTTTCTAATCGACCTGGCCCGGGTACCCTGGAAGGATATTGACCTCATCCCGTCAGTTGAGGATGCCTGGTCATTCTTTGAAAGTTACTTCCTCACCATATTAGACAAGCATGCGCCGTTCAAAAAATGCAGAACCAAGAACAGATATAGCCCTTGGTTCACTCCAGACCTGACTGCCCTCGACCAGCACAAAAACATCCTGTGGCGAACTGCAATAGCATCGAAGAGCCCCCGTGATATGCAACTGTTCAGGGAAGTCAGGAACCAATACACGCAGTCAGTCAGGAAAGCAAAGGCCAGCTTTTTCAAGCAGAAATTTGCATCCTGTAGCTCTAACTCCAAAAAGTTCTGGGATACTGTAAAGTCCATGGAAAACAAGAGCACCTCCTCCCAGCTGCCCACTGCACTGAAGCTAGATAACACGGTCACCACTGATAAGTCCGTGATAATCGAAAACTTCAACAAACATTTCTCAATGGCTGGCCATGCCTTCCACCTGGCGACTCCAACCTTGGCCAACAGCCCCGCCCCCCCCCGCTGCTACTCGCCCAAGCCTCCCAGCTTCTCCTTTACCCATATCCAGATAGCAGATGTTCTGAAAGAGCTGGAAAACCTGGACCCATACAAATCAGCTGGGCTTGACAATCTGGGCCCCCTATTTCTGAAACTGTCCGCTGCCATTGTCGCACCCCCTATTACCAGCCTGTTCAACCTCTCCTTCGTATCATCTGAGATCCCCAAGGATTGGAAAGCTGCCGCTGTCAACCCCCTCTTCAAAGGGGGAGACACCCTGGACCCAAACTGTTACAGACCTATATCCATCCTGCCCTGCCTAGCTAAGGTCTTCGAAAGCCAAGTCAACAAACAGATCACTGACCATCTCGAATCCCACCGTACCTTCTCCGCTGTGCAATCCGGTTTCCGAGCCGGTCACGGGTGCACCTCAGCCACGCTCAAGGTACTAAACGATATCATAACCGCCATCGATAAAAGACATTACTGTGCAGCCGTCTTCATCGACCTGGCCAAGGCTTTCGACTCTGTCAATCACCATATTCTTATCGGCAGACTCAATAGCCTCGGTTTTTCTAATGACTGCCTTGCCTGGTTCACCAACTACTTTGCAGACAGAGTTCAGTGTGTCAAATCGGAGGGCATGTTGTCCGGTCCTCTGGCAGTCTCTATGGGGGTACCACAGGGTTCAATTCTCGGGCCGACTCTTTTCTCTGTATACATCAATGATGTTGCTCTTGCTGCGGGCGATTCCCTGATCCACCTCTACGCAGACGACACCATTCTGTATACTTCCGGCCCTTCCCTGGACACTGTGCTATCTAACCTCCAAACGAGCTTCAATGCCATACAACACTCCTTCCGTGGCCTCCAACTGCTCTTAAACGCTAGTAAAACCAAATGCATGCTTTTCAACCGTTTGCTGCCTGCACCCGCACGCCCGACTAGCATCACCACCCTGGACGGTTCCGACCTAGAATATGTGGACATCTATAAGTACCTAGGTGTCTGGCTAGACTGCAAACTCTCCTTCCAGACTCATATCAAACATCTCCAATCCAAAATCAAATCTAGAGTCGGCTTTCTATTCCGGAACAAAGCCTCCTTCACTCACGCCGCCAAACTTACCCTAGTAAAACTGACTATCCTACCGATCCTCGACTTCGGCGATGTCATCTACAAAATAGCTTCCAATACTCTACTCAGCAAACTGGATGCAGTTTATCACAGTGCCATCCGTTTTGTTACTAAAGCACCTTATACGACCCACCACTGCGACCTGTATGCCCTAGTCGGCTGGCCCTCGCTACATGTTCGTCGTCAGACCCACTGGCTCCAGGTCATCTACAAGGCTATGCTAGGCAAAGTGCCGCATTATCTCAGTTCACTGGTCACGATGGCTACACCCACCCGTAGCACGCGCTCCAGCAGGTGTATCTCACTGATTATCCCTAAAGCCAAAACCTAATTTGGACGCCTTACCTTCCAGTTCTCTGCTGCCTGCGACTGGAACGAATTGCAAAAATCTCTGAAGTTGGAGACTTTTATCTCCCTCAACAACTTTAAAAATCTGCTATCCGAGCAGCTAACCGATCGCTGCAGCTGTACATAGTCCATCTGTAAACTACCCACCCAATTTACCTACCTCACCCCCATACTGCTTTTATTTATTTACTTTTCTGCTCTTTTGCACACCAGTATCTCTTCTTGCACATGATCATCTGATGATTTATCACTCCAGTGTTAATCTGCTAAATTGTAATTATTAGATTTATTGCCTACCTCATGCCTTTTGCACACATTGTATATAGATTCTCTTTTTTCTACCGTGTTATTGACTTGTCTATTGTTTACTCCATGTGTAACTCTGTGTTGTTGTCTGTTCACACTGCTATGCTTTATCTTGGCCAGGTCGCAGTTGCAAATGAGAACTTGTTCTCAACTAGCCTACCTGGTTAAATAAAGGTGAAATAAAATAAAATAAATAAAAAATCCCCTATGTATTTATACATGTGTTCTCTGTTTGTCTGTTGCCAGTTCATTTTGTTTCGTCAAGCCTACCAGCGTTTTTCCATCTGTTCCAGTCTCTTGATTGTTCCTGTTTTTCCCTTTTCTGCCCGCCCTAACCCTGAGCCTGCCTGCCGTCCTGTACCTTTGCCCCACTACTCTGGATTACCAACCTCTGCCTGACCTGACCCTGAGCCTGCCTGCCGTCCTGTATCTTTGGCTCACTACTCTGGATTATCGACCCCTGCCTGCCTTGACCTGTCGTTTGCCTGCCCCTCTTGCTGTAATAAACATTGTTACTTCGACACAGTCTGCATTCGGGTCTTACCTGAAACGTGATAATGCTTTATACTTTTAATTTTGATACTTAAGTATATTTAAAACCAAATACTGTTTGACTTTTACTCAAGTAGTATTTTCCTAGGTGACTTTTACTCAAGTCAATTTCTATTAAGGTATCTTTACTTTTACACAAGTATGACAATTGGATACTTTTCCCACCTCTGCTCACCACAGAGACTTCCCTGCTATATTTCCTCCCTCCCACATTCTCCATCTCCGTCAGTACCCTCCCTCATTCTATGGGGTCTCATCTCAAATCACTGTCTCCGGCAAGAACCACTCCACCACAAGGCCTAATACAATGGCTGACCTTCTCCCATATTTTGTCCCTGGGCCAGCCTCTATTGATTGATTGATGTGGATGGCCTTGGTGTCTTGTCAAGTACAACCATTTATAAACCTGACCACCCTGTTTTTATCCCCCCATGGCGGTAGGTCAACGAATCCTAGCACTAGTATGGGAGCTTCCGCTCGCTCTGGCCAGACTCCCTCTTTGAAGTGTGAAAATGATTGAGTTGTACGCAGTCCCCCTCTCCGGGCTATCCGGCGGGCATTACGACCATGACAGTGTGACACCATTTCAAGTAGACTGATGATAGCCTTAACACTCATCCCGTGAGATCAACTGTCGCCCCAAATTAGGTCCAACTAAAGGAATAAGGGCCAGTGTATTTCATTGGCCAGTGCTATTCAGGATCCTTTGAAATTGCCTTGCATAAACCCTAACCCTAACTTTAACCCTTACCCTTACCCTAACCATAATCTTAATCCGAACCTTAACCATTTTAAATTTCAATGGGGTAGGGACGTCCAAAGGATGCTGGATAGCACGGAACATATTTCATCACAAACCATGAATCATGACATCATCGGTTTAAGGCAGGATATACCACGATAGATTGGAACATTTTTTATGTTTTGCCATGACTAATCAATAGGATTTTGGCAATCTGTGTCAGATAGAAATGAAATTAGCAGTGGCGACCCGTCATTTGGGGCAGGTAATTTTGGGGGGCTTGCCTGTATTGCATATTATTTTGGCATTAATACATATCACATATCAGTTTGCAAATAATGTAAACAAATATACTGTATATATATCCTTGAGTTAATAAAGCCGCATACAAACATTGTCTCTTTTATGTTTTCTTGAGTAGGGCAGCTCCAAAATGCAGGTATTTCAGTCTAGCTCAGTGCTTTCTGTGGTGGTGGGGCAAGTCAGCAGAAAATGCGCAGCGTGGTGCCGTGATTGGCTCAGTGTTCTGTCACTCATGGGGACACTACGTCACCGCCAGGTCTAAGAGTACAGCTCGAAAATTCAAGCCCCTTGAGTGCTGCCATAGAGTTACATTAGAAATGCCCATCCAAGAAGACTCAATTTCATTGGCCACAGATGAAATGACGTCAAATCACGTTATATCTACAGAAGCTTTGATTGGACTGGCATCATACTTTCAAAATCTTAGCTAGCAGTCATCATCATGAATCAAGTCGACAATCTACTGGCAAATCCTTTTTAATCCTTGTCATAATGAAGATAAATAATGAAGATAAATTACAGATAAAACGTATCGGTGCTCATCAGCCATTGGACATTAACATTACACAACAAGTTGGAAATTGCAAATTCAACATTGAGTGGTTTGGAAGGAATCAGTGGCTAACTGCAAGCATTGCAAAGCAATCATTAGCCTGTTATTCAGTGGAGTGAATGTGTGGTCCCAAGTCTAAGATTAAGGGTCTCTTTTCCTAGTTAAAAATTATAAACATCAACATAAATGAAGCATGATTTGTGCCGCGCTCAAAACCCCTGTTAACATGGAACTGCAAAATTTGACTTTAGTGAGTTCAAAGCAACTGGGAACTCTGGAAAAACAAGCTACGACTGGGAAAATACGTTTTGAACTTTCATCCAACTCAGAATTGTAAATTGGGAACTCGGGCCTCTTTCTAGAGCTATTACCTGAAGAACACCGACGTCATCATGATTCAACTTTTTTTTCTTTGAGTTTCCAGTTGTCTTGAAAGCACCATAAATCCAGAGAATGCCTGACTTTGATGACAAAGTTTGATGACAAAATTTGCCCACGAAGGACCACGTGGACTCATCACAATGTGAGTCCAAAAATATATTGTATGCTGCTGCATAAATTATGTAACATGCCAGGGAGATACAGCTGAAGTCGGAAGTTTACATACACCTTCGCCAAATACATTTAAAATCATTTTTTCACAATTCCTGACATTTAAAATTAAAAATTAAAAATTCCCTGTCTTAGGTCAGTTAGGATTACCCGTTATTTTAAGAATGTGAAATGTCAGAATAATAGTAGAGAGAATGATTTATTTCAGCTTTTATTTCTTTCATCACATTCCCAGTGGGTCAGAAGTTTACATACACTCAGTTAGTATTTGGTAGCATTGCCTTTAACTTGTTTATTAACATGGGTCAAACGTTTCGGGTAGTATTCCACAAGCTTCCCACAATAAGTTGGGTGCATTTTGGCCCATTCCTCCTGACAGAGCTGGTGTAACTGATTCAGGTTTGTAGGCCTCCTTGCTCGCAGATGCTTTTTCAGTTCAGCCCACAAATTTTCTATGGGATTGAGGTCAAGGCTTTGTGATGGCCACTCCAATACCTTGACTTTGTTGTCCTTAAGCCATTTTGCCACAACTTTGGAAGTGTGCCTGGGGTCATTGTCATTTGGAAGACCCATTTGTGACCAAGCTTTAACTTCCTGACTGATGTCTTGAGATGTTGCGTCAATATAGCCACATAATTTTCCTTCCTCATGAAGCCATCTATTTTGTGAAGTGCACCAGTCCCTCCTGCAGCAAAGCACCCCCACAACATGATGCTGCCACCCCCGTGCCTCACGGTTGCAAACCGTAGTCTGTTTTTTTGGGGTGGTTTTGGTGCAGTGGCTACTTCCTTGCTGAGCGGCCTTTAAGGTTATGTTGATATAGGACTCGTTTTACTGTGGATATAGATACTTTTGTACCTGTTTCCTCCAGCACCTTCAGAATGTCTTTTGCTGTTGTTCTGGGATTGATAAGTACGTTCATCTCTAGGAGACAGAACGCATCTCCTTCCTGAGCGGTATGACGGCTGCGTGGTCCCTTGGTGTTTATACTTGCGTACTATTGTTTGTACAGATGAACGTGGTACCTTCAGGCGTTTGGAAATTGCTCCCAAGGATGAACCAGACTTGTGGAGGTCTACAATTTTTTTGCTTAGGTCTTGGCTGATTTCTTTTGATTTTCCCAATATGTCAAGCAAAGAGGCACTGAGTTTGAAGGTAGGCCTTGAAATACATCCACATGTACAACTCCAATTGACTCAAATTATGTCAATTAGCCTATGAGAAGCTTCTAAAGCAATAACATAATTTTCTGGAATTTTCCAAGCAGTTTAAAGGCACAGTCAACATAGTGTATGTAAACTTCTGACCCACTGGAATTGTGATACAGTGAATTACAAGTGAAATAATCTGTCTGTAAACAATTGTTGGAAAAATTACTTGTGTCATGCACAAAGTAGATGTCCTAACCGACTTGTCAAAACTATAGTTTGTTAACTTCTCTAGGATATGTGGGATGCTAACGTCCCACTTGGCCAAAAGCCAGTAAAAATGCAGAGTGACAAATTCAAATATATTACTATAAAAATCTAACTTTCATGAAATCACACATGAAAGACACCAAATTAAAGCTACACCTGTTGTGAATCCAGCCAACATGTCTGATTTCAAAAAGGATTTACGGTGAAAGCGCACCAAACGATTTTGTTAGGTCAGTACATAGCCACAGAAAAACACAGCCATTTTTCCAGACAAAGAGAGGAGTAACAAAAAGCAGAAATAGAGATAAAATGAATCACTAACCTTTGATGATCTTCATCAGATAACAATCATAGGACTTCATGTTACAAAATACATGTAGGTTTTGTTCGGTAAAGTTCATATTTATATCCAAAAATCTGAGTTTAGGTGGGACCGCTACTGTCTCACTTGGCAAAAAGCCAGAGAAAATGCAGAGCGCCAAATTCAAATTAATTACTATGAAAATTACTATAAAAATCAAACTTTCATTAAATCACACATGAAAGATACCAAATTAAAGCTACACTGGTTGTGAGTCCAGCCAACATGTCAGAATTCAAATAGGCTTTTCGGCGAAAGCAAACGATGCTATTATCTGAGGATAGCACAATCGTAAACAAAGACAGAGAAGCATATTTCAACCCTGCAGGCGCGACACAAAACACAGAAATAAAAATATAATACATGCCTTACCTTTGATGAGCTTCTGTTGTTGGCACACCAATATGTCCCATAAACATCACAAATCGTCCTTTTGTTCGATTAATTCCGTCGATATATATCCAAAATGTCAATTTATTTGGCGCGTTTGATCCAGAAAAACACTGGTTCCAACTTGCTCAAACGTGACTACAAAATATCTCAAAGGTTACCTGTAAACTTTGCCAAAAAATGTCAAACTACTTTTGTAATACAACTTTAGGTATTTTTTAACGTTAATAATTGATCAAATTGAAGACGGGATGATCTGTGTTCAATACAGGATTAAAACCAACTATAGCTAGCTTTCTGGTCACGCGCTTCTATCTAACAGGACACTAAATGTGACTCCCGTTCAAGATGGCCGTACTTCTTCATTACACAAAGGAATAACCTCAACGAATTTCTTAAGACTGTTGACATCCAGTGGAAGCGGTAGGAACTGCAAGCAGGTCCCTTAGAAATCTGGGTTCCCAATGAAACCTCATTGAAAAGAGTGACCTCAAAAAAAAGAAAATCTGAATGGTTTGTCCTCGGGGTTTCACCTGCTAAATAAGTTCTGTTATACTCACAGACATGATTCAAACAGTTTTAGAAACTTCAGAGTGTTTTCTATCCAAACCCACTAACAATATGCATATCTTATCTTCTGGGGATGAGTAGCTGGCAGTTGAATTTGGGTATGCTTTTCATCCAAATGTGAAAATGCTGCCCCCTATCCTAGAGAACAAAACATTTGTGGAGGTGTTAAAAAACGAGTTTTAATAACTCCAACCGAAGTGTATGTAAACTTCCGACTTCAACTGTATGTATACTGTAGCTAAGTAATACTAAGTGTATGTTGTGTAGTAAGTTGTTAGTAGCCTCTCCCTAATAATTTGGTCTATTTTCACCTTTTAATTTCACCTACTGTTCTGACATGGTGGTGCACATGTAGCCTATAACCTGTTATTGAGAAATGTAATTATTGAATATTGTAAGAGCCTTCATTGTCTGCTTATATGCCCCCTTTATTTATCCTATGGTTCTGACTTGGTGTACAGGGAGAACACTGTAAGAACGCCCATGTTCTGAATTCTGTCACTGTACATTTCAAAAGTAATGTCTTAATCAAAATTACAGATTGCCTCTTATCTGCTTGTCTTCCCCTTATGCCATAGCGTGTACATTTCAATTGTCAGTAGAAACCACATTTGTTTAAGCAAGTCAACCATATCAGTTATGGATTTTTAAAAGGCAGTAAATGAGGCTGAATGAGCTGTTTCGTTGCCAGACAACGCTCCGCTGATTGCCAGGTGTAGCAGTGGTATAGTGCAATTCATGTATTGTTTAGTGTTGTGTTGTGTAGTGGCTTTGCTGGCATGCATCCCACATAATTTTGTTTTGCCCCACCAAGATTTACATGCTAAAATCGCCAATGGAAATGAGCAAGGTTTTCTGTTATAATCATGCACTGGCATGCTCGATTATTAGGCTATGACAACCTCCCTAACCCACATCGAAATTGGGAATTGTGCATCCATTTTGACCCCGATTGGTACGCCAACCGAACCTCTCCACTAATTCCTTTTCGGTATATCCATAAGCAACGACTCTCACAGCTTCCGTGACTTAAAATATGACTTTGTAGGATGGGTATAAAACAAGTGTTCGACAATTCAAATATTATCTATCGGCATTTAGTATCCCACACCCACCCTCTGAATGTGTCCTTGTCGCCTCCCCATCAATTCTAAATTACAATCACGGAGGACATCAGTGTGCAATAAAAGCAAGGGGTCAAAACGTGAAGCAAAATTATGTCAACCAGACTCATAATGTAATGGAATTAGACCTATTTAGATTTAATACGATGTCGATGATTGATAAGGTTGTCCGCCATCCTTACTGCATCACCATTGCCTTTCTTCGGTAGCCTAGCCTAAATATTGTAATTCTTCTTGGCAATATCTATATGTGCTATTCAAATTCAATTGAATATAGTTTCCAAATAGTGAATGGCCAAAAAAAACATCCGGCTAATTTGGGATTTGGGTTTAGAGAACAGCTTGTTTTCAATTCGGCACGAGGTCCATCCATCCATCGTTAGCCTACAGATGTTTAGCGTTATTAATGTCCATTTTGGAGCGGGAATGAAACAACAGATTCCCCTCTCCCGGTAACTCCATTATGACGCACCGACTGGCGTCTGGAGAGGAGAAGAGTGGAAGTGTGTCGCGGATCGGTTCGGTGGCAATTCGGAAAATAGGGCAGATAGCAGATTATAACAATGTCAGTAATGTTGCTATTTAACACAGACATGGCAAGAAAATATAAGGTAACGAAAGAATAGACAGTAATTAAAGGTATTGGACTGTAATTCGTGCAATTGCATTGAATCAAGATATACATAAATAGCTACACTACACACGTTTAGCAGTCATGCAAGTAAAATCACACCAATTTGCCATAGTTTCACAAGAAATCGAAATACTATAGTGGACTATGCCATTCTAATATGATATTTATTCTTTTTCACGTGCGTTACACATGCCTCATAGGTTAGACTATCCATTCATGGACTCATTCTTACGCACACCAATTAGAATGGAAATAGTCCTTACCCCCATCTCTCCGCTCAGTCAGTCGAGTATCCTCAGCAGATTAAACTGTTTTAGGCTGGATTCAAGCAGAATAGCTGATAGTAGGCTATAGTATAAAAACAGAAGAGGAAACTGTAACTCGACCAATTTGAGGAACAAACGCTCTTCTCCCTGACACAATTGGCTTTTGTTCTAATAATAAATTATCAGATCTCATTTAAAAGAGGAACGGCATAGGAATACGTGAGAAGGCAATGTTTCATTGAATACCTATGCAAAGTTGCATCCCCCACAAAAAAACAAAAGCGAATTAAAGGGGCCGTTTTAGGTGTAATATACAATTACAGGCATCCTAGCAGTAAAGGCTGCTCAGTATCACGTGAAAATGATACCAGGTCAAATTGAAGAGCCGAGCGTCTTGGTTAGCGATATTCGGATTCTGTCTCCCTCCGCTGTTATGCCCAGCTGCCGCCCTTTCCACTCTCCACACCACTCCGCGTGTGAAAGAAATGCCAGTGGGTGTGTGAGATGCACTGGCACTCCCATAGACACGCAAAGCAGGACAGACCTATTGCAAGTGCGCTATGTAATCAGTCGCACTCGCAACTATAATCCAACCACAGACCATTCTGCGCCACAATAGGTCGCATTACAAAAAGACAATTGACAGATCACCAGTCCAATTTTGCTTCAGGGTGGTCAAACATTTGCCAATAATTGAAGTGAGAGAAGGCTTGACAGATCAACTGTCTAACAACTATGAAAACTTTTATACTTTCATACTTAGTAGTTTGCTTGACAGTTCGCCTACCTCACACATGAAATTCCTATCTCTTGAGAGATGAAGGTCTTCACAACACATCAATGACGTTCTGAGTCTCTCCTGCTGCTATAAATACAAATGCTATGCTCAAGTCTGTCCTCCATATTTCGAGAACAAATTAGACTGTCACTGTACCTCCCCACTGATCAATCTGTTACAACACTGTAGTGTTCCTCTCAATTACTTCCGTCTAAGCCCCCACTGTCTGCTGTGGTCTCCATGCGTCTCTTATCTCTCCACACCAAAGTTAGCTGTGGTCTCCATGCGTCTCTTATCTCTCCACATCAAAGTTAGCTGTGGTCTCCATGCATCTCTTATCTCTCCACATCAAAGTTAGCTGTGGTCTCCATGCGTCTCTTATCTCTCCACATCAAAGTTAGCTGTGGTCTCCATGCGTCTCTTATCTCTCCACACCAAAGTCAACTGTGGTCTCCATGCGTCTCTTATCTCTCCACACCAAAGTTAGCTGTGGTCTCCATGCATCTCTTATCTCTCCACACCAAAGTTAGCCGTGGTCTCCATGCGTCTCTTATCTCTCCACACCAAAGTCTGCTGTGGTCTCCATGCGTCTCTTATCTCTCCACATCAAAGTCAGCTGTGGTCTCCATGCGTCTCTTATCTCTCCACACCAAAGTTAGCTGTGGTCTCCATGCATCTCTTATCTCTCCACATCAAAGTCAGCTGTGGTCTCCATGCGTCTCTTATCTCTCCACACCAAAGTTAGCTGTGGTCTACAATGCGTCTCTTATCTCTCCACACCAAAGTCTGCTGTGGTCTCCATGCATCTCTTATCTCTCCACACCAAAGTCAGCTGTGGTCTCCATGTGTCTCTTATCTCTCCACACCAAAGTCTGCTGTGGTCTCCATGCATCTCTTATCTCTCCACACCAAAGTCAGCTGTGGTCTCCATGTGTCTCTTATCTCTCCACACCAAAGTCTGCTGTGGTCTCCATGCGTCTCTTATCTCTCCACACCAAAGTTAGCTGTGGTCTCCATGCATCTCTTATCTCTCCACACCAAAGTTAGCTGTGGTCTCCATGCATCTCTTATCTCTCCACACCAAAGTTAGCTGTGGTGGCATGCATGTAAATGCAATGAGAACAGTCCAGAGAGAACACACACTCATTAATCTGATATCATTGTAACACATTTGAAAGCATAAGGCTCTAGATTTACAAGATTATTTTTGTATCCAAATGGGTGAATACCTGGAGTGCCTTGACACTGGAAAGAAAAAAGGGATTTGTGTTTTATGATTATTTGTGTGTGTGTGTGTGTGTGTGTGTGTGTGTGTGTGTGTGTGTGTGTGTGTGTGTGTGTGTGTGTGTGTGTGTGTGTGTGTGCGTGTGTGTGTGTGTGTGTGTGTGATTTTTATATTATTTTATTAGGATCTCCATTAGCTGACACCCATGGCGATAGCTAGTCTTACTGGGGTCCAACACGTAATGAAAAATACATTACAGACAAAAGACTTTACAATTTACATACATTTAAAAACATTAACATGTAGTGTGTGTGTGCATCTATCAGTTACACATACATGTCAGTACATACACACAAAAACTAGGTCATGTGGGGGAGAGGCGTTGTGCTGTGAGGTGTTGCTTTATTTGTTTTTTGAAACAAGGTTTGCTGTTCACTTGCGTTATATAAGATGGAAGGGAGTTCCATGCACTCATGTCTCTGTATAATACTGTACTTTACTTGAATTTGTTCTGGACCTGGGGACTGTGAAAAGTCCCCTGGTGGCATGTCTGGTGGGGTAAGTGTGTGTGTCAGTGCTGTGTGTATGATGACTATGCAAACAATTTGGAATTTCGAACACATTAATGTTTCTTATTGTTGGGTTCTGAGAATATGAAATATACTTATTCATGTCACTGAGGGAGAGAGGTTCATGTATAACGTTTACATGATATCAGGTATCCTATTGAAATATTGAGTGCAGGGAAGCGATCACATGTGGCAGGCATTGATAAGGGGAGAGAGCCATGGATTAGTGATGAAGGTCAGGTCAGGCCACGTCACGTTAAGGGAGAAATAAAGGTTTATGGCCCGTATCACTTAGTGTCCTAAAGAACAATGTTTGTACAGATGTGTAGGAGGAGACTCAGCCTAGGAGAAAGGGTTAAATATCAGTGTTTGTGTGAAAATGTCTTTATCTGATGCAGCTGTATTGATCCTCTGGGAAGAATAAACTTGTTTAAGCTTTCATAGTGTCCGTTGTGTTTTTTACTCTGAGAATTTGAACCTAACATTATAAAAACAAGAAGCAATGCAGTCTTTCTTCAACTCTTAGCCAAGAGACTTTGGCAGGCATATTGTTAATATTAGCCCTCTTACCACGATGAAGAGATAAACATGCCACTCTATTCTGTGTCAGCTGCAGCTTAACTAGGTCCTTCTTTGCGGCACTTGACCATATGACTGGACAATAATCAAGATAAGATCAAACTAGAACCTGCAGTACTTTCTTTGTGGAGTGTGGTGTCAAAAAAGCAGATCATCTCTTTATCACTGACAGACCTCCCCATTTTTATTTACAACCATTGAAGCAATATGTTTTGACCATGACAGTTTCCAATCTAAGGTAACAGCAAGTCATTTAGTCTCCTCAACTTGTTCAACAGCCACACCATTCATTACCAGATTCAGCTGAGGTCTAGAACTTAGGGAATGGTTTGTACCATATACACTACTCTTAGTTTTAGAGATGTTCTGTACCAGTTTATCACTGGCCACCCATTCTAAAACTGACTGCAACTCTTTGTGTAAGGTTGCAGGGATTTTGTAAAGTGGCTGTCCCACTGGATGTCATAAGGTGAATGCACCAATTTGTAAGTCGCTCTGGATAAGAGCGTCTGCTAAATGACTTAAATGTAAATGTAAATTTCACTAGCTGTTGTTGCTGATGTGTATAGGGTGAATCATTAGCATACATGGACACACAGGCTCTGTTTAATGCTAGTGGCAGGTCATTGGTAAAAATAGTAAAGAGTAGAGGGCCAAGAGAGCTGCCCTGCGGAACACCACACTTTACATATTTAACTTTAGAGAAGCTTCCATTAAAGAAAACCGTCTGTGTTCTATCGATAGCTCTGAATCCACAACATGGCAGAGATTGAAAAGCCATAACAAATACATTTTTTTCAACAACAGGTTATAGTCAATAATATCAAAGACTACCCTAAAATCTAACAATACTGCTCACACAATCTTCTTAATATCAATTTCTTTCAACCAATCATCAGTCTTCTGTGTCAGTGCAGTACATGTTGAGTGCCAGGAAGTTCGATAACAATACACTAATGTTACAGAATTCTAACTTACAATGCTTTTCTTTCATTATTCGTTTTTTTATGCATGAATACAATAGCTCACTGTTCGTTGTTGGCATTTCCTGGCAAAGTTTGCCCAATTTGCCAATGAAGTAATTGTCACAAGACTTGGTAGATTGGTAGATAAGCGGATAAGTGGGTGGCGGGGCTGGTGTGATCAGACACACCTGCAGTATGTTAGCTAATCAGACAGGTAGCTGGAGATTGGCTGTCATTTCCTTTAAAAACACAGTGTTTTGTGTTGTTTGGGGCTGGAAGTTGAGTGGAGAATGTCTCTCTGTGGGGATCGGTCCCTTATCCAAGTTTCCAGGAGCTTTAGCTCTGCCAAATAAGGGACGTCATTCTTCCTGGGTTCCCCTGACACTACTCTTTCTCTCTCTGGGCCATTTTGCCACACCACTGAAAGTGGAGGCGGGGCCATAGGTGACTTCGCCAAGCAAAGTCTCAGACCGGGTGCGTTCCAGGACAGACAGCTGTGCGGATCTGGATATCGCCATACAGAGATGTTCATTTTATTTTCTATTTTCTAGTGGTCCCGTGTGGCTCAGTTGGTAGAGCATGGCGCTTGCAATGCCAGGGTTGTGGGTTCAATTCCCACGGGGGGACCAGGATGAATATGTATGAACTTTCCAAATTGTAAGTCGCTCTGGATAAGAGCGTCTGCTAAATGACTTAAATGTAAATGATCTTGTCTGTCTTTTCCCCTCACTGTTTTGTCCTATAGCAGGAGAGTCCTTTAGAGGGGTTGGCATAGTAGCACACATATTCTGTTCAGCACCAGGGTTAGATTGTAGTCCTTTTCACCATATTGTTTGCAGTGCCTTCCCTTAGTATAATTATATTGTTGCAGTGCCATATCAGAATAATGCGGTGTGTCACTTCCGCATGCCTGATACTTACCTGAGGTAGTAAGGGGGAGGGTAACCTACCTGAGGGGAGGCTCTACTGTGTCGATACAGTCTGCTGTGGGGAAACGGGGCCTGATCCATGTTAACCCATGAATTTCAAATAAAATGTACCTTAAGCATACTTACCTGTCCTGGTCTTCTGTGCTGGGGTTGTGTGCTGGAGAACATTGAATCCTGTGTTGGGTGGAGTTAAAGGGGTTCACACTAAACTGACATCATTCAAATAATTGGAAACATCAAATGGTTTTGTGACAGAAAAGCCATCTGATTCGATAAAAAAATGGAGTTGAATTTGTGTTTCTGTCCATTTTTGTTTAGTCACATAATTTCTTAATTTGCAGTACATCAGATGTACAGCCAGACTTATTAGCCACTCCTTTTGCCCCATCTCTTTCAACCATACAGTTGTTCAATTCCTCAACAATCCATAGAGCCTTAACAGTTCTAACAGTGAGTTTCATAACAGGTGCATGTTTATCAATTGGAGGATGCAGTTTCATCGAATCCTCAAGTGCCGTGTCGCGATGCTCCTCATTAATCACATCAGACCAACAAATGGTTTTAGCATCCACATAAGAGCCACAGCAAAATAGTTTTGTATGATCTCTTATACACTATTTCAAGCCTAGCTTTTGGAACCTTGGCTTTCCTGGATACAGCCACTATATTGTGATCACGGCATCTAACGAGTACGGATACCGCTTTAGAATAAAGTTATACAGTATTAGTAAAAATGTATTAGTAAAAAAGTGATCACATTTTCACCCATCAGACTATTCTCAATGTAATCTTGTCTACTAATATGTCAAATTTGTTTAGATTTAGAATGGTCCATTATCACATGGACAGGGGGGAAAATACATGTCATCTATATGCACTCAAATAGAGATGGAGTCCATGCGCTTTCCCGCCGGGTCCGATAGGCTACTTCAGGTTTTATAGCAGAGCATGTGGTCAGAAACAAATATAATAACACTTATTTCACTGCACGCATCAACCACTCTTTGAGGACCATGCTCTCGCTGCCCGACAGGTGATATTCCACCTGAACTCTGTGTGCCATGGACTCTCAAACCTTGTTCCTGCAGGTGAAATCTGTTCGTGGTAACATGTTTGGAATAAAGGAGAGAGGAATAAAGGAGAGAGGAGATGGAAACGCACGGTGGTGAGCTATTCTGTGTAGCTGAAGGTAATGTCACTCAATTAATTATGAAAATGTAAACAATTCCCTATTACCAGGCTATTCAAAATCAAATACAAATTCACTAATTGTAGGCTAAATGTAAGCTGCCCTGCACAAACAATGAACCATCAGCATAGCCTAAGGCTGTACGTTCTCAACGAGACTCGTGGAAAGACATTTTGGAGCGTCGCAGAAGGTAACTGGCATATCCAGTATGTATAATCATACAGTCCACACTCAAAGGCCATTATTCAAATGTGTTTCATTTCGGGGGTATAGGCTGGACCAATAATGTAGCAAAGACATCTTAAATCAGTTCTGTTTTATGTTTTGCTTCCATGCATAATATGCGGTAGGCTATGTATTGCATAAGGGCACAATGATAAGCTCTCTAACATACATATGAGTGAATGAATCATCACCATAGAAAGGCTGTCCATTTCGTTTCTGTTAGTCTTCTAAACAACGTCCAGCACTGTTTAAACCTGCTGTTGAACTTCTTTCTTCAAATTAATAGTATGATTGGCCTACTGTTTTGATAAGTGTTTGATGTGATTTTTGATTCATTTGCATTGATGTCAGAGTGGTTAGAGGGACAATAGAGCCCAAAGTACCAGGCCATTAGGACATGATGGTACTGTAGGTGGGTACTACCAAACATGTCCAGAGTGCAGAAAAGGAGATGACCATGACTCAACAGTCACGTGGGATTTTACTGCGGTCAAAGACTCATGGTCGGGGGTGTGGTGGTAGTAAGGTCACAGTAATGGGGAACATATAAGATGAATAAAGATCATATTCAGTTAAGTGTAACTAACACAATGCTTAGCATTTGTATATGTTTTCCGTTTACGTAACACACTCGATTTAAAGTGTTCTATTTGTGACACACATTTGTGTCAGGTGTTGAAGGTCACTAGACTTTGTTTCTGAATGTTATGGATTGTTCTCATATCGTTTGGTAATGACTGACGTCAGCGGTACAAGGACTGAGGACACAATGACATATGAATACTGTGATTCTGTAGCAGCTGGCGAGGTCATTCTCTTTTGTTGAGTTCATGGAGAATTGCTGTCTGATTAACACATTGAACACAAATATAAACGCAACATGCAACAATTTCAGACTTTAGAGTTACAGTTCATATGAGGATATCAGTCAATTGAAATGAATTCATTAGGCCCTAATCTATGGATTTCACATGACTGGGAATACAGATGTTGGACGTAAATACCTTCTTTTTTTAAATAGGGGTGTGGATCAGAAAACCAGTCAGTATCTGGTGTGACCATGATTTGCCTCATGCAGAGCGACACATCTCCTTTGCATAGAGTTGATCAGGCTGTTGATTTTGGCCTGTGGAATGTTGTCCCTCCTCTTCAATGGCTGTGCGAAGTTGCTGGATGTTGGAGGGAACTGGAACACGCTGTCGTAAACGTTGATCCAGAGCATCCCAAACATGCTCAATGGGTGACATGTCTGGTGAGTATGCAGGCCATGGAAGAACTGGGACATTTTCAGCTTCCTGGAATTGTGTACATATCCTTGCAACATGGGGCTGTGGATTATCATGTTGAAACATGAGGTGATGGTGGCAGATGCCACGACAATGGACCTCAGGATCTCATCACGGTATTTCTGTGCATTCAAATTGCCATCGATAAAATTCAGTTGTGTTCGTTGTCCGTAGCTTATGCCTGCCCATACCATAACACCACCGCCACCATGGGGCACTCTGTTCACAACATTGACATCAGCAAACCGCTCGCCCACACAATGCCATACACGGTGTCTGCCATCTGACCGGGTAAAGTAGAAAGTGAGATTCATCTGTAAAGAGCACAGTTCTCCAGCGTGCCAATGGCCATCGAAAGAGACAAATTGCCCACTGAAGTCGGTTACGACGCTGAACTGCAGTCAGGTGAAGACAACGAGCACACAGATGAGCTTCCCTGAGACGGGTTCTGACAGTTTGTGCAAAGATTCTATGTTTTGAAACCCACAGTTTCATCAGCTGTCCAGGAGGCTGGTCTCAGACATTATGCAGGTGAAGAAGCAGGATGTGGAGGTCCTGTGCTGGCGTGGTTACAAGTGGTCTGCGGTTGTGAGGCCGGTTGGACATACTGGCAAATTCTATAAAATTATGTTGGAGGCAGTTTATGGTAGAGAATTTAAGATTAAATTCTCTGGCAAAAGCTGTGGTGGACCTTCCTGCAGTCAGCATGCCAATTGCACGCTCCCTCAACTTAAGACGTGTGCACATTTAGAGTGGCCTTTTATTGTCCTCAGCACAAGGTGCACCTGTGAAATTATCATGCTGTTTAATCAGCTTCTTGATATGCCACACCTGTCAGGTGGATGGATTATCTTGGCAAAGGAGAAATGCTCACTAACAGCGATAAAATAAAATAAATCCTTTACAGTATGGAAGTGTGCAAATTGGAGAGAGATAAAGAATTAATGAGATATTAATGAGATAGTGAGAGAGGTAGAGAGAGTCAAGGACCGGGACATAAGAGAGAGTGAGAGAGGTAGAGAGAGTCCAGGACAGGGACATCAGATAGAGTGAGAGAGGTAGATAGAGTCAAGGACAGGGACATCAGATAGAGTGAGAGAGAAAGAGAGAGTCAAGGAACGGGACATAAGAGAGAGTGAGAGAAGTAGAGAGAATCAAGGACAGGGACATCAGAGAGAGAGAGAGAGAGGGTCAGGAAAGTGAAGACTCAGACAGTCTGCTCTGGATACAACCTGAGTGAAATCAGATCTATAGGAGGTGAGAGGGACACACACACACACACACACACACACACACACACACACACACACACACACACACACACACACACACACACACACACACACACACACACACACACACACACACACACACACTATACAGTGGCAAGAAAAAGTATGTAAACCCTTTGGAATTACCTGGATTTCTGCATAAATTGGTCATCAAATTTGATCTGATCTTCATCTAAACTAATAACACACAAATTATTGTATTTTCTTGTCTATATTGAATACATAATTTAAACATTCACAGTGTAGGTTGGAAAAAAGTATGTGAACCCCTAGACTAATGACATCTCCAAAAGCTAATTTGAGTCAGGAGTCAGGTAACCTGGAGTCCAATCAATGAGACGAGATTGGAGATGTTGGTTAAAGCTGCCTGCTCTATAAAAAACACTCACAAAATTTGAGTTTGCTATTCACAAGAAGCATTGCCTGATGTGAACCATGCCTCCAACAAAAGAGATCTCAGACCTAAGATTTGAATTGTTGACTTGTTTGTTGAATTGTTGACTTGCATGAAGCTGTAAAGGGTTAAAGGGTTAAAAATGATCTCTAAAAGCCTTGATGTTCAGTCCCTGGTAAGACAAATTGTCTATAGATGGAGAAAGTTCAGCACTGTTACTACTCTCCCTATGAGTGGTTGTCCTGCAAAGATGACTGCAAGAGCACAGAGCAGAATCCTCAATGAGGTTCAGAAGAATCCTAGAGTGTCAGTAGAATCCTAGAGTGTCAGTAGAATCCTAGAGTGTCAGTAGAATCCTAGAGTGTCAGTAGAATCCTAGAGTGTCAGTAGAATCCTAGAGTGTCAGTAGAATCCTAGAGTGTCAGTAGAATCCTAGAGTGTCAGTAGAATCCTAGAGTGTCAGTAGAATCCTAGAGTGTCAGTAGAATCCTAGAGTGTCAGAAAGACTTACAAAAATCTCTGGAACATGCTAACATCTCTGTTAACGAGTCTACGATACGTAAAAACACTAAACAAGAATGGTGTTCATGGGAGGGCACCACTGAAGATGCCACTGCTGTCCAAAAAAAACATTGCTGAACGTCTGAAGTTTGCAAAAGTGCACCTGGATGTTCCACAGCGCTACTGGCAAAATATTCTGTGGACAAATGAAAATACAGTTGAGCTGTTTGGAAGGAACACAGAACACTATGTGTGGAGAAAAAAAGGCACACCAAAATCATAACTTCATCCCAACTGTAATGTATGGTGGAGGGAGCATCATGGTTTGGGGCTGCTTTGCTGCCTCAGGGCCTGGACAGCTTGCTATCATCGACGGAAAAATGAATTCCCAAGTTTATCAAGACATTTTGCAGGAGAATGTAAGAATGGCTTCAACAGAAGAAAATATGCCTTCTGGAGTGGCCCAGTCAGAGTCCTGACCTCAACTCGATTGAGATATTGTGGCGTGACCTCAAGAGAGCAGTTCACACCAGACATCCCAATAATATTACTGAACTGAAACAGTTTTGTAAAGAGCTTATTGCTGCCAAAGGAGGGTCAACCTGTTATTAAATCCAAGGGTTCACTTTTCCCACCCTGCACTGTGAATGTTTACACGGTATGTTCAATAAAGACATGAAAATGTATAATTGTTTGTGTGTTATTAGTTTAAGCAGACTGTGTTTGCCTATTGTTGTGGCCTAGATGAAGATCAGATCAAATTTGATCACCAATTAAATGCAGAAATCCAGGAATTTCCAAGGGGTTCACATACTTTTTCTTGCCACTGTACATGAATTTCCACTGAGCCTCTCTCCATATCGCTCTGTCTCTGTCTGTCTCTATCTCTCGCATACTCCCACACGCACAAACACACAAACTTACAGAGAGAGCCGATGGAGAGACAGAGAGATAGAGAGGGAGAATGTTAGCGTGGCTGATGCAAATTAACATGGTCAGACAAACCACGTAGAAGGAAATAACTAAGGTAAAATGATCGCATGGTGCACAACTTCACTCTACTTTATAGCAGAGAGGAAGGTATAGATCAGACTGGGCAGTTATTGGTTACATGGTGAAAATATAAGAAAGACACTTGTGGAGAACTAACATGAATTCATGTCTTATAATGGGCATACACTGTTGGCTAAGCTTTTGGATTGATTTTGATAGGATTTGCTGGTCGTCTGCCAATTCTTAAGATCAGGGTGAAATCCTTGGGCTGTAGGCCTGGAATGAGACGTCCTTTCATTGTTACACAGTGTGAGAGGCTCAACCACCTCCGATTAATTGGCCCTGCATTCTCCTGTCCCGTCAAAGACACTACGGTAACTACAGAGCAATAAGTACTGTATTAAAAGATAGTACACACACAGCGATGGAGGACTTCTATAACTGCCATCCTCCCAACACACAAACCCCCTCGTCTCTTTCATTTATTGACATTTCCATGTTTCTGGTAGAAACCATGCTTTTAGCATGTGCGTAATTTCCACTGGGGAAATACCGTGCTAGAGGTTCCATGAGTCATATTGGATTGTTCCTCGTCGTCTCCATCTCTTTCTTTGACTTGGCCTATAGTGAAAGTATGAGAGGAGAGAGAGAATTTAACCAGGTCGCTATGGCAACGGCTGTCAGGTAACCTTGCCACCTAATCAGACTAAATGAAACGTAATGGGGGAAATTAGACAGTAGAAAGAGGGGGATAAAGGGAGGTTCAGAAGAGGTGTGGGAGGGAGAGAATTAGACAAACAGAGTGAGTGAGCAAAAGAGTGAAAGAGAGATTAATTGATCAAGTAATTATCTCCTATCCTCCGCTGCACTGTTTTCTTTATTTTTTTAGGTGTGGTCTTTATGGAACAAAGGCAATTAACCCTCCATCCACAAGATGATGTTTTATAATCAGTCCCCATAGGAAGACAGGGAGATATTAATAGAACTCATCTGGTGGAAAACATGCTCAGTCATGATCCCTATCTACTACAGAAAGGTTCATGTCCATCTCCTGGTTCAACCCTAATCCTTGTCTCAACCACAACCCTAACCCCAACCCTAGTGTTACCTATGCCTCTTGGAGGAGGGAACGCAACACCCCGCTACATCTCGACTCCCCGTGGAGGGAAAAAAGGACAACAGAGGCAGAGAAAAATACAGTTTACGGGGAATTTATTATTCCTAACACACGGTAATGGGGGGAAAAGGGGCTGGACGGAACCAAAGCAAAGAAAGTAAAAGTTAAGGAATCCCCTCTCCTACCTTACCTGCCATCCCACTTTTAACCTAACCTTTAGCACCACCTGGCGCGCTAACCAAAATACAGGGGGTGGTCCGCCCAGGTCTGACTTAGTGTACATTGACAAATTAAATACTACGGGTTATGTATGCCCGCAGGCCTCTTGCCTAAACACTCCCAAGCGTCCCCCTGGGAACAAATGAAACACAGAATAATTTACCAATACTTTAAGTGTGAAATGTCAATAACCACAAACACTAAGTCCTATTGTCATACACATACCTCTGAAGGAGCGACTACAAAATAATATCCAAAAAGACTTTCACTGACCGCCACAACCAACACAGGACATAAAAAGAAGCTCTCCTCTCTGACGAAGGAACACTGGCTTTTATCAAGCTGGAGAAAGAGTTGGGAATTGAAGAAACAGCTGTATCCCCTGACGAGCGGGAGGGTCAGAGCTCCAACCAGTGATGGGGCTGCCCAATCAGCTGCTTTAGGATTCCAGGAAGCCATTTCCTGAAATAGACACACATGCAAACCCACAACACAGAAACTGGGGAACGTAATACCTAATTTCATGTCCACATCCTGGTTCAACCCTAATCCAAATCTCAACCACAACCCTAACCCAAACCCAACCCGAGCGTTTTGTCCACATCCTGGTTCAACCCTAATCCTAGTCTCAAAAACAACCCTAACCTAACCCCAACCATAGCGTCATGTCCACATCCTGGTTCAACCCTAATCCTAGTCTCAACCACAACCCTAATCCTAGTTCATGTCCACTTCCTTGTTCAACCCTAATCCTAGTCTCAACCACAACCCTAATCCTAGTTCATGTCCACTTCCTTGTTCAACCCTAATCCTAGTCTCAACCACAACCCTAACCCTAGTTTAATTTCCACATCCTGGTTCAACCCTAATCCTAGTCTCAACCACAACCCCAACCCTAGCTTCATGTCCACATCCTGGTTCAACTCTAATCCTAGTCTAAACCACAACCCTAAACTAGCCCTAGCTTCATGACCACAGCCGGGTTCAACAGTAACCCAAGCCTCAACCACAAAGCCTCAACCACAAACCTAATTCTAAACCTAGTTTCCTATCAACATCCCGGTTCAACCCTAACCCTCAACCCTTACCATTCATATACAGGATGGTAGACAACAATACCATGCACTGTATATACCACAAGAATGTACACTGAACAAGAAAACATAACCTGGTCGCTATGGCACCGACTGTCAGGTAACCTTGCCTCGTAATCAGGCTGCGGACTAAATGAAACGAAATTATAAAAATTAGACAGTAGAAAGAGAGGGATACGGGGAGGTTCAGAAGAGGTGTGGGAGGGAGAGAATTAGACAAACAGAGTGAGTGAGCAAAAGAGAGAAAGAGAGATTAATTGATAGAGTAATTATCTCCTATCCTCTTCTGCACTGTTTTCTTTATTTTTTAGGTGTGGTCTTTATGGAACAAAGGCAATTAACCCTCCATCCACAAGATGATGTTTTATAATCAGTCCCCATAGGAAGACAGGGAGATATTAATAGAACTCAAACATGCTCAGTCATGATCCCTATCTTAAAGGATCTACATGAAGCTTCATGTCCACATCCTGGTTTAACCATAACCCTAGCTCCAAGCACAACCCTAACCCTAGTTTCATGTCCACATCCTGGTTCAACCCTAACCCTAGCTCCAAGCACAACCCTAACCCTAGCTTCATGTCCACATCCCGGTTCAACCCTAACCCTAGACTCAACCACAACCCTAACCCTAACCTAACCCTAGCTTCATGTCCCTAACCCTCAACCCTAACCCTAGTTTCATGTCCACATCCTGGTTCAACCATAACCCTAGTTTCATGTCTACATCCTGGTTCAACCATAACCCTAGCTTCATGTCCACATCCTGGTTCAACCCTAACCCTAGCTCCAAGCACAACCCTAACCCTAGCTCCAAGCACAACCCTAACCCTAGACTCAACCACAACCCTAACCCTAACCTAACCCTAGCTTCATGTCCCTAACCCTCAGCCCTAACCCTAGTTTCATGTCCACATCCTGGTTCAACCCTAACCCTAGCTCCAAGCACAACCCTAACCCTAGTTTCATGTCTACATCCTGGTTCAACCCTAACCCTAGCTCCAAGCACAACCCTAACCCTAGTTTCATGTCTACATCCTGGTTCAACCCTAACCCTAGCTCCAAGCACAACCCTAACCCTAGCTCCAAGCACAACCCTAACCCTAGACTCAACCACAACCCTAACCCCAACCTAACCCTAGCTTCATGTCCCTAACCCTCAGCCCTAACCCTAGTTTCATGTCCACATCCCGGTTCAGCCCTAACCCTAGTTTCATGTCTACATCCTGGTTCAACCCTAACCCTAGTTTCATGTCTACATCCTGCTTCAACCCTAACCCTAGCTCCAAGCACAACCCTAACCCTAGTTTCATGTCCACATCCTGGTTCAACCCTAACCCTAGCTCCAAGCACAACCCTAACCCTAGTTTCATGTCTACATCCTGGTTCAACCATAACCCTCAGCCCTAATCCTAGCCCCAATCCTTACCATTCATATACAGGATGGTAGACAACCATACGGTGCACAATATACCACAAGAATGTACACTGAACAACATTTTTAAGGCAACATGCAATCATTTCTAAGGTTTTACTGAGTTACAGTTCATATTAGGAAATCAGTCAATTCAAATAAATATATTAGGCCCTAATCTATGGATTTCACATGACTGGGAATAAAGATATGCATCTGTTGGTCACAGATACCTTATAAAAAATGGTAGAGGCGTGGATCAGAAAACCAGTCAGTATCTGGTGTGACCATTTGCATCATGCAGAGCGACACATCTCCTTGGCATAGAGTTGATCAGGCTGTTGATTTTGGCCTGTGGAATGTTGTCCCACTCCTTTTCAATGGCTGTGTGAAGTTGCGTGCTGTCGTACACGTCAATCCAGAACATACTCAATGGGTGACATGTCTGGTGATTATACAGGCCATGGAATAATTGGGACATTTTCAGCTTCGAGGAATTGTGTACAGATCCTTGCAACATGGGGCCGTGCATTATCATGCTGAAATATGAGGTGATGGCAGCAGATGATAGGCACGACAATGGACCTCAAGATTTTGTCACGGTATCTCTGTCCATTCAAATTGCATTCGATAAAATGCAATTGTGTTTGTTGTCCATAGCTTATCCCTGCCCATACCATAACTCCACAATCACCATGGGTCACTCTGTTCACAATGTTGACATCAGCAAACCGCTCGCTCACATGACGCTATACACGCTGTCTGCCATCTGCCCGGTACAGTTGAAAACGCGATTCATCCATGAAGAGCACACTTCAACTTGCCAGTGGCCATCGAAGGTGAGCATTTGCCCACTGAAGTCGGTTACGACGCCGAAATGCAGTCAGGTCAAGACCCTGGTGAGGACATCAAGCATACAGATGAGCTTCCCTGAGACGGTTTCTGACAGTTTGTGCAGAAATTCTTTGGTTGTGCAAACCCACAGTTTCATCAGCTGTCCAGGTGGCTGGTCTCAGCCAATCCCTAAGGTAAAAAATCCGGATGTGGAGGTCCTAAACTGGCATGGTTACACATGGTCTACGGTTGTGAGGCCAGTTGGACGTACTGCCAAATTCTCTAAAACTATGTTGGAGGCGGCTTATGGTAGAGAAAATGAACATTCAATTATCTGGCAACAGCTCTGGTGGACATTCATGCAGTCAGCATGCCAATTGCAGGCTCCCTCAACATGAGACATCCGTGGCATTGTGTTGTGTGACAAAACTATACATTTTAGAGTGGCCTTTTATGGTCCCCAGAACAAGGTGCACCTGTGTAATGATCATGCTGTTTAATCAGCTTCTTAATATGCCACACCTGTCAGGTGGATGGATTATCTTGGCAAAGGAGAAATGCTCACTAACAGAGATGTAAACAAATTTGTGCACAAAATTTGAGATAAATAAGCTTTTTGTGCTTATGGAACAGTTCTGGGATCTTTTATTTCAGCTGAAGAAACATGGGACCAACACTTTACATGTTGCATTTATATTTTTGTTCAGTGTATATATTACAGTCAAACAATAGTAGTATAGTACATTACAGTACAGTATAGTATAGTACGGTAAGCACACCAATGGAAATGTTTTGAGTAAGCAAAGTATGTGCACACCAGTGGAGGCTGCTGAGGGGAGGACGGTTTATAATAATGGCTGTAATGGAGCAAATGGAATGGTATCAAACCATGTGTTTCATGTATTTGATATCATTCCACTAATTCCACTCCAGACATTACCACGAGCCCATCCTCCCCAATTAAGGTGCCACCAACCTCCTGTGGCGCACACGTTTATGTGACTTGTTAACGGGAATTTCTATGTTGTGTCAAAGACAATGTATGTGAGTGTGTCGCTACATGTGACTCTATGACGACATAGCTGTGTGTTATTATTAATGTATGTTGCTCTGGGGGGCTTTAATATAAACACTGTAATCCAGGTTGACATGATCTCAGATGAGATCACCACAGTGGTGTGTGTGTGTGTGTGTGTGTGTGTGTGTGTGTGTGTGTGTGTGTGTGTGTGTGTGTGTGTGTGTGTGTGTGTGTGTGTGTGTGTGTGTGTGGTTGTGCTTGTGTGCATGTTTGTTTTACCGACCCCCAGAATAAAACAAAGGGAGGAAGCGAGAGACAGACAGATTTATGTTGTCATTACACAAAAAGGAACGGAAGGGAGGCTGTGAATAGAGAAGGGAGGCTGTGAATGGAGAAGGGACTTTATTTTGTATTTAACCTTTATTTAACTAGGCAAGTCAGTTAAGAACAAATTCTTATTTACAATAACGGCCTACCAAAAGGCATCCTGCGGGGACAGGGACTGGCATTAAAAATAAAAATATAGGACAACACACACATCACGACAAGAGAGACACCACAGCACTACATATAGAGAGACCTAAGGCAGCAACACATGACAACACAGCATGGTAGCAACACAACACGGTAGCAACACAAAACATGGTTCAAACATTACTGGGCACAGACCACAGCACAAAAGCAAGAAGGTCGAGACAACAATACATCACGCAAAGCATCCACAACTGTCAGTAAGAGTGTCCATGATTGAGTCTTTGAATGAAGAGATGGAGATGAAACTGTCCAGTTTGAGTGTTTTTGCAGCTTGCTCCAGTCACTAGCTGCAGCGACCTGAAAAGAGGAGCTACCCAGGGATGTGTGTGCTTTGGGGACCTTTAACAAAATGTGACTGGTAGAACGGGTGTTGTATGTGGAGGATGAGGGCTGCTGTAGGTATCTCAGATAGAGTGGGAGATAGGCCTAAGAGGGTTTTATAATTAAGCATCAACCAGTGGGTCTTGTGACGGGTATACAGAGATGACCAGTTTACAGAGGAGTATAGAGTGCAGTGAAGTGTCCTATAAGGAGCATTGGTGGCAAATCTGAGGGCCGAATGGTAAAGAACATCTAGCCGCTCGAGATTACATCTCTGTAATCTAGCATGGGTAGGATGGTCATCTGAATCAGGGTTAGTTTGGCAGCTGGGGTGAAAGAGGAGCGTTTACGATAGAGGAAACCAAGTCTAGATTTAACCTTAGCCTGCATCTTTGATATGTGCTGAGAGAAGGACAGTGTACCGTGTAGCCATACTCCCAAGTACTTGTATGAGGTGACTACCTCAATCTCTAAACCCTCAGTGGTAGTAATCACACCGGTGGGGAGAGGGGCATGTATAATCTGCATATAAATGGATGAGAGAGCTTCCTGCTGCCTGAGCTATGTTGTTGATGTAAAGTGAGAAGAGCGTGGGGCCTAGGATCGAGCCTTGGGGTACTCCCTTGGAGACAGACAGTGGCTGAGACAGCAGATGTTCTGACTTTATACACTGCACTCTTTGAGAGATGTAGTTATCAAACCAGGCCAAAGACCCCTCAGAGACACGAATGCTCCTTAGCCGGCCCACAAGAATGGAATGGTCTACCATATCAAAAGCTTTGGCCAAGTCAATAAAAATAGCAGCACAACATTGCTTAGAATCAAGGGCAATGGTGACATAATGTAGGACCTTAAAGGTTGCAGTGACACATCCATAACCTGAGCGTAAACCACACTGCATACCAGAAAGAGTTGATTATTGACAAGTTTTTGGATAAACAGGGCAAAACAGAAATAGGCCTATAACAGTTAGGATTAGCTTGATCTCCCCCTTTAAATAAAGGACTTGCCGTGGCTGCTTTCCAAGTAATGGGAATCTCACCAGAAAGGAGAGACAGGTTAAAAAGGTCAGAGACAGGCTTGGTGATGATAGGGGCAGCAACCTTAAAGAAGACAGGATCTAAACCATCTGACCCAGATGTTTTTTGGGGGTCAAGTTTAAGGAGCTCCTTTAGCACCTCAGACTCAGTGACCGCCCGCAGGGAGAAACTTTGTAGTGGGGCAGGGGAAAAAGAGGGCGGAGCATCGGGGCTAGTCGCATTAGAAGGGGTGGGAGATGAGGAAACGTCGGACGGGCAATGAGGCATTGCTGAGTCAAATAGGGATCCTGACTTAATTAAGTGGTGATTAAAGAGCTCAGCCATGTGCTTCTTGTCAGTAACAACCACATCATCAACATGAAGGGACATGGGCAGCTGTGAGGAGGAGGGTTTATTCTCCAGGTCTTTAGCTGTTTTCCAGAACTTTTTGGGGTTAGACCCATAGAGAGAGAACTGCTCCTTAAAGTAACTAACTTTAGCCTTCCGGATAGCCTGAGTGGACTTATTTCTCAGCGTGAGCCAGTCAGCCTGAGTATGCGTGTGCCGAGCCTTTTGCCAAATGGAATTCTTGAGGTGGAGTAACTCTGCCAGATCAAGGTCGAACCAGGGGTTGAACCTGTTTTTTCTATATGGGGGCGTGTTTGTTAACAATACCACTGAAAATATAGGAAAAGAAGGTCCAAGCATCTTCGACAGAGGGGATCTCTACCAATTTATAGATGCCAGGTCATGAACGAAGGCTTGCACATTCAAGTTTTTTAGCAAGCGTCTATGACACACCAGGACAGGTCGTTTCACTGAGCAGACATTACGAACACAGGCTGTAAAACAATGATCACTAAAGTCATTACAGAAAACGCTAGACTGACACCTATCGGGATTATTTGTGAGGATAACATCAAGGAGAGTGGCCTTTTCTGGGTGTTTAGAGTCATACCTTGTGGGATTGGTTAAAAAAAATTGAAAGATTTATGGAGTCCCATTGCTTTAGGACTTGGTCAGGTGGTTTAAGCATGTCCCAGTTTAGGTCACCTAGCAGGACAAATTTAGACTTAGTGTAAGGGGCCAGGAGAAAGCTTAGCGAGGGATTTGGGAAACAGGAAATGCATTTATTTTTGCAGTTAATGGCAGGAGTCTGACTGAGGATCAGGTGTGTGTGTTTGGTTTTACTCTACTTGTGGGGATCAGGAGGATATCTCGCCGGTCCCCACAAGGAAAAGGCTATTTTAGGCTTAGGGGTTAGGGTTATAATTAGAGTTAGGGTTACAATTAGGGTTTGGGGTTTAGGTTAGGGTAAGGTTAAGGGTTAGGATTAAGGGAGATGTCATGCATCCTCTGAATATCATTATTGTTCGTCCACAGGGCACTGACATATCCTCCAGGGAAGGCAGGGGAGAACACACACACACACACACACACACACACACACACACACACACACACACACACACACACACACACACACACACACACACACACACACACACACACACACACACACACACACACACACACACACACACACACACACACACAGACACATGCTGTGCTGTTGCATAAGCTCCTTGAGATGTGAGAACAAGCGCTCCTTATGGTACTCTTCAGGGTGGCTGATGAGTATGGGAGGATCAGACAGAGGACGAGAGGACGAGGAAGATAGATAGATATGCACTGACCAGGCCAGTCTATCCACCCTTTATCAGATGAGAGCACCTCCAGACCTGTGCAGTGTGTTTCTCACAAGATCACTAACAGCGATTGTGTAATTGCTGTGATATCACATGAGACCGACAGTGCAGTCGAATGATGCTAGGTTTTGGAGACGAGTGCCACAGCTTAGCACAGCAACTACTGCTACTACTATTGCTGAGCACTTCAACACTACCAGCGCCATACTACTACTGTTAAGATCAACACCATTACTACTACTACTACTACTACTACTAACATTTATAGTACTACTGCTGCTGCTACAGCTATCTCTCTCTCTCTCTCTCTCTCCACCCCCCTCTCTGTTATTGTGTGCTTAATCTGCCTCCCAGCTGTTTTTCTGTTCTATCGCAATGATGTCATCTAATTCAGCCACTAGGGTGCCAGACTTCCGCATTTAACAACACTGCATTCTTTCCTTACTTTGTCATAGGAGAAGCAGAAACCTGGCCCTGGAGGCTAATATAGTAAGCAGTATATGTACTACATATTAAGTATATTATATTGCTTTTAGGGAAAGGAAAGGGGATATTTAGTCAGTTGCACAACTGAATGCATTCAAATGTGTCTTCCACATTTAGCCCAACTCCTGTAGTAGTACTTTGTTTGTAGCTTTGTGTGTGGGGGGAGGGAACGGATAGTGTTTCACTGTGCCTTTAAAGAGGTCACGCAATCCATACTGGAGTGGCCCATCACTACCAATAGGGAGATCTCATACATAATGGATTGAGCTGCCAGTCGTGGTGACCACAATATGGTGCGATTCCATTCGCTCTTTCTCTTCCCCTCTTTCACCAATAATCTCTCTCTCGCTACGCTCTCCTTCTCCATATCTCTCTCTCTACATCACCCTCCCTAAACTCTCAATCTCTCATTGCTACTCGCTCTCCCCATCACTCTCTACTCTCCTCTCCACCCTCGCTCTTCCACTTTCTTCAGGATGACTTGCTCTCGCTCGCTCGCCCGCACCCACCCAGCCAGCCAGCCGTCTAGCCATGACACACTGGTTTTGGCGGAGCATGAGAAGTACTGTGAATCACTTTTGGGAAGAGTTTCTGTATTAGTTCAATAATTCCCATGAACGCGTGTGTGTGTATGTGTGTGTGCACCACGTGATCCGCACCCCACAACCCATGGCACGAGCCAATCAGGTCTCTGGGACTGAGTGCAATGCCGGGTTGGCTCCACGCCAGCTGATGGATTGGATCGACTGACTTACTTGACTTAAACCTCTTGGCACCGTTGGGAGCATAGGGCATCCACCATGACCCTCATCCTCACTCTTTTCTGAGCAAGGGCTTTTTGCCTCTAGCCAGGAGATCCCTACTTTACTCAGTTCGTGAAGAGTGGAGCATCTCCAGTTGGTTTTTGGCCTTCCCTGCTTTCTTTTTCCGTATGGGTTGTAGTCTTGTTATGTTTGATGTGTATGTCCAGTCCATTTCCTTCTCCTGATTACATTGCTGATGGCCTCCTGTTGAATTTTTTTTCTACAGGTCGTGGTTGTATATTTTGTTTGGCCACCATATCCTCAGAATGTATTGCGGGGAGTTTTCAATAAAGACTAGTTTATTGATAAGGGATTGTGTGGTTTTCCATGTTTTACAGCCATAGAGAAGAACAGATTGTATGTTTGTGTTGCAGATGTGGTTCTTGGTGTTTATGGAGATCTGTGATGAGACCCACATGGGGCGGAGTGTCCTGAAGGCATGTCGAGCGTTGATGATGTGTACTGCAGCTCTACATCCTTGTCAGTGCTGATGTTGCTTCCAAGATAGGCTAAGTCAGACACATTTTCAACAGTTTCCCCCATCTACAATGCATTCATAAAGTATTCAGACCCCTTGACTTTTCCACATTTTGTTATGTTACAGCATTATTCTAAAATGTATTTAATAGTTTTTTCCCCTCGTCAATCTACACACAATACTCCATAATGACAAAACCAAAAACATGTTTTATACATTTTTGCAAATGTATTAAAAATAAAGAACTGAAGAAGACGCTTTACTCAGTACTTTGTTGAAGCACCGTTGGCAGCGATTACAGCCTTGAGTCTTCTTTGGTATTACGCTACAAGCTTGGCATACCTGTATTTGGGGAGTTTCTCCCATTATTCTCTGCAGATCCTCTCAAGCTCTGTCAGGTTGGATGGGGAGCGTTGCTGCACAGCTATTTTCAGGACTCTCCAGAGATGTTCGATTGGGTTCAAGCCCGGGCTCTGGCTGGGCCACTCAAGAACATTCAGAGACTTGTCCCGAAGCCACTCCTGCGTTGCCTTGGCTGTGTGCTTAGGGTTGTTGTCTTGTTGGAAGGTGAACCTTCGCCCCAGTCTGAGGTCCTGAGCAGGTTTTCATCATCTCGACTGGTCTTCCAGTCCCTGCCGCTGAAAAGCATTCCCACAGTATGATGTTGCCACCACCATGCTTCACCGTAGTGATGGTGCCAGGTTTCCTCCAGACATGAAGCTTGGCGTTCAGGCCAAAGAGTTCAATCTTGGTTTCATCAGAACAGAGAATCTCGTGTCTCATGGTCTGAGAGTCCTTTAGGTACCTTTTAGCAAACTCCAAGTGGGCTGTCATGTGCCTTTTACTGAGGAGTGGTTTCGGTCTGGCCACTCTACCATAAAGGCCTGATTTGTGGAGTGCTGCAGAGATGGTTGTCCTTCTGGAAGGTTCTCCCATCTCCACAGAGGAACTATGGAGCTCTGTCAGAGTGACCATCGGGTTCTTGGTCACCTCCCTGACCAAGGCCCTTCTCCCCTGATTGCTCAGTTTGGCTGGGTGGTTCCAAACTTCTTATATTTAAGAATTATTGAG
The DNA here is from genome assembly GCF_029448725.1 of Salvelinus fontinalis. NCBI lineage: Eukaryota > Metazoa > Chordata > Actinopteri > Salmoniformes > Salmonidae > Salvelinus > Salvelinus fontinalis. The sequence goes on from NC_074686.1 coordinate 9,507,894, forward strand.
GCCACTGTGTTCTTGGGGACCTTCAATGCCGCAGACATTTTTTGGTATCCTTCCCCAGATCTGTGCCTCAACATAATACTGTCTCGGAGCTCTAAAGACAATTCCTTCGACCTCATGGCTTGGTTTTTGTTCTGACATGCACTGTCAACTCTGGGACCTTATATAGACAGGTGTGTGCCTTTCCAAATCATGTCCAATCAATTGTATTTACCACAGGTGGAGTCCAATCATGTTGTAGAAACATCTCAAGGATGATCAATGGAAACAGGATCCCCCGGAGCTCAATTTCAAGTCTCATAGCAAAGGGTCTGAATACTTATGTAAATAAGGCATTTATTTAGTTATTTTTATAAATTTGCCCCAAAAAAATCTAAAAACATGTTTTCTCTTTGTAGTTATGGTTTATTGTGTGTAGATTGATGAGGAAATTGTTTTATTTAATCCATTTTAGAATAAGGCTGTAACGTAATAAAATGTGGAAAAAGTCAAGGGGTCTGAATACTTTTCGAATGCACTGTAGGGTGAGTTCTTCAGGAGACTTGTGTTTATTGTGAGTATCTTGGTCTTCCCCACAATTATTTTGAGGCCAAGTTGTATGCTGCTTTCCTGTAGTCAATCTGTTTTTGTCAGGTGTTCCAGTTGAAATCCAGGTGTTCCAGTTGAGTGAATGGCCTCCACTGAATCCCTGTTATTTGGTGTGCTATGGTTCCCTTCATGCTCTAGTCGATGGACATTAGAAAAAGGGGATAGTAACCAGCTTTGGCGTACTCCAGTTTTGCTCGTTCTGAAAGTTTTCTGTTGGAGATGACCTGGCCAGTGAACCCTTCATACATACTCCTGATCAGATTCACATATTTTTGAGGGACGCCATAGTGCCATAGCAGTTTCCAGACTATTTATATCTCTAGATTATCGAAAGCTTTTTCAAAGTTTACAAAGTTGATGTCTAATGGTGTCTGCCATTTAATGCACTTGTTTGACAATTATCCTGAGTGTTGCAATGTAGTCTGTACACAACTAGTCCTTCCTAACACCAGCTTGTTCCTTTCAGTGTCTCTTGTCGAGCGCGTCCTGCATCCTATCCAAGATGATCCTACAGAAGATTTTGCCGGGGATTGAAAGGAGCATGATTCCTCTCAAGTTCTTGCACTCACTTAGGTTGCCTTCCTTGGGGATTGTAACAACCAAACCTTTCTTCCGTTCTGTTTGGACTTTCCTGGCTGTTTCCTGGTACCCTGCATAGCTTCAGCTTTTTGGTGGCTCGTTTTATCTCCTCCTCGGATATCCTACTACAGTTGATGTCAAGGTCTTCTGTTGCTTCCGCCATGTCTGGGGTGGAGTCAGGTGGAGGCCTGTTTAGGATTTCCTCGAGGTGTATTCTCCAGTACTCCAGTTGTTGGGATTCTTTGGTAAGAAGGTTTCCCTGTTTGTCTCCGATGGGGTGGCTTTGGCTCCTGTTGGGTTTGTGTGGGAAGAGACATACTCCGATTGCAGACTTCTGTGCTCTCAATGAGCTGGCAAACAGAAGACCATTCTCGTTCGTCTGTCCTAGACCCTCTCTCCCCATTGTGCCTCTCCAGTTGTCGCTGTCCTTTCTGATCTTGCCATTCATGTCCCCCAGTGCAATTTGGATGTCTCTTTTTGGGTACTTTTTGAATAACTGCCTGTAGCTGTTGATAGAAGGCACCTTTCTCTTTGAAGTCACCTGAGTTGGTTGGAGCAGAGCACTATAGGATTGTAAAGTTCCACCCTTTAGATGTAAATCTGGCTTTAATGATTCTTGCAGGTATTAGCACTCACTCAATGAGTCCAACTCCATGTGTGTGTGGGTCTTCTTCATTTGGGTTTCGAGCGTAACGAAAGGTTTCAGCCGTGGTGGTTGTGATTTCCCCAAAAGTGTTCCTTCTGCTTTCCCAGACTCCAACAATGCTCAGGTTGTATCTTGACATCTCTCTGGCTAGTTGTGACAGATTACCTATCTGGTATAATGTTCTGACATTCCAGCATTCAATTCTGACTCTAAAATGTCTCATTGGTGTTACGACTCCTACTGGTAGCACAATGTAATCATAATGGCAAAAAAACCAAGGGCAACTCTGACACTTTTCAACCTCATGTTCATTATCTCCGGCACCATACCAGTGTTTACATACGTGAAAACGGTGTGTTTCTATGATCTCTGGTTAAAACTAGAGACTGCCACGAGGGGCGTTGTACAAAACAAAGTTGTCAACGATTGGATCGTCTCTAACAAATCAGAGTATCAAAGCCAATGACACATTTTCAAACCGCCGCTCCCCACGTGTGTTCCTGCTCTGGCTCAACCCATCGGTTTCTGGACCAATCAGACGGGCTCGAATGTGTCAGCATTCGGTGAAGTGTTGGGGAGATACTCAGATCCAGACTCCTTACGGAGAAGAAACTAATGTCCGTGGGCGTGGCATAGAGTTCGGCCGGAGCAAGGAGTCTGGGTAGCCAGGCAATGCTAAAGGGCACAGTAGCTATTAGTACATGCTATTATGAATATAATATATCAATAGCTCTCAATTGTATAGGAATCAAAGCTCCCAAGAGTAGGAAGTCTGTCTGACCTTGTCTGCTCTGTGTGTGTAAATTAGAGCGCCAATCAGAATATCACTACATTCATATTAGCTCTAGGATGCTTTCTAACCTCATGTTTATGAACATTTTCAAATGTACGCTTTTATATCAATCCTTTATAAAGAAAAACCCAACACAATTCCACAGTCTGCCAGTCCATTGTTTAAGTTGCTCTAAAAATGGCCGCCACCCAATAAAAGAGCATCACTGTCTCTTTAAGGCCCAGTCTCCAGCGTCAGTCAATCGCAGAGGGTCTCCTGTGATGAGGGTCCTCCTTGCCAACTACCTTGATGGAGAGGAGAAAGGAATGAGAGAGACTAGGGAGCCAGTGATGAATGATGGAGTAAGAAAGAGAGAGAGAGAGGAGAGAGAGAGAAATGTAGATAGGAATCCTAGCTGGAGGGGTGCTCTCATCTTATCTACGAACATAGACAGGGCTCTAACTCCCCTAGCTCCACAATGAGATAGGGTGCAGGCCAGGCAGCAGGCTGTTAGCCAGCCTGCCAGCTTAGTGGAGTCTGCCACTAGCACAGTCAGTGTAGTCAGCTCAGCTATCCCCATTGAGATCGTGTCTGTGCCTCGACCTAGGTTGGGCAAAACTAAACATGGCGGTGTTCACCTTAGCAATCTCATTAGGAGAAAGACCTCCTCCATTCCTGCCATTATTGAAAGAGATGGTGATACTTCACATCTCAAAATTGGGCTACTTAATGTTAGATCCTGATCATAATCTTGGTGTGATTGGCCTGACTGAAACATGGCTTAAGCCTGATGAATTTACTGTGTTAAATGAGGCCTCACCTCCTGGTTACACTTGTGACCATATCCCCCGTGCATCCCGCAAAGGCGGAGGTGTTGCTAACATTTACGATAGCAAATTTTAATTTACAACAAAAAAAACGACGTTTTCGTCTTTTGAGCTTCTAGTCATGAAATCTATGCAGCCTACCCAATCACTTTTTATAGCTACTGTTTACAGGCCTCCTGGGCCATATACAGCATTCCTCACTGAGTTCCCTGAATTCCTATCGGACCTTGTAGTCATGGCAGATAATATTCACATTTTTGGTGACTTTAAAACCTGTCTAGGACAGGGGTTCCGCTAGCGCACATTCCACTGAAAAGGCAGAGCGCGAAATTCAAAAAATCTTTTGGAGAAATATTTAACTTTCACACATTAACAAGTCCAATACAGCAAATGAAAGATAAACATCTTGTGAATCCAGCCAACATGTTCAATTTTTTAAATGTTTTACAGCGAAAACACCACGTATATTTATGTTAGCTCACCACCAAATACAAAAAAGCACAGACATTTTTCACAGCACAGGTGGCTTGCACAAAACCAACAAAACTAACCAAGAACCAACCAAACTAACCAAGAAACAACTTCATCAGATGACAGTCTTATAACATGTTATTCAATAAATCTATGTTTTGTTCGAAAAATGTGCATATTTGAGGTATAAATCAGTTTTACATTGCAGCTACAATCACAGCTACCATCAAAAATAGCACCGAAGTAGCCAGAGTAATTATAGAGACCAACGTGAAATACCTAAATACTCATCATAAAACATTTCTGAAAAATACATGGTGTACAGCAAATTAAAGACAAACATCTTATGAATCCAGACAATATTTCCGATTTTTTAAGTGTTTTACAGCGAAAACACAATATAGCATTATATTAGCTTACTACAATAGCCTACCACACAACCGCATTCATTCATTCAAGGCACGTTAGCGATAGCATAAGGCACGTTAGTGATAGCGAATAAACCAGCAAAAGATATTAATTTTTTCACTAACCTTCATAAACTTCATCAGATGACAGTCCTATAACATCATATTACACAATACATATATGGTTTGTTCAAAAATGTGCATATTTAGAGCTGAAATCCGTGGTTATACATTCTGAAAACTTAGCATCTTTTTCCCAGAATGTCCGGATATTTTTCTGACACTCACCTATTCTGACCAAATAACTATTCAAAAACTTTACTAAAAAATACAAGCAAATTAAAGATAGCTTAGTTCTTAATGCAATCACCGTGGTAGAATTCTAAAAAGAACTTCATTACCACATGCAGCTTACGTTATTGCGAGAGAGCGCCCAAAATCTGGGCGCAAACTAAAAGTAAACATGTTTGACAGATATATGAAACAACATCATAAATGGGTCCTACTTTTGATGATCTTCCATCAGAATGTTGTACAAGTGGTCCTTTGTCCAGAACAATCGTTGTTTGGTTTAAGAATGGCATTTCTCCCTCTCGAATGAGCAAGCAAAACTAGCCAAGAGGCGCTAAGCTCTCCTTCGTCACCAAACGCAAAGAACGCAACACGCCTAAACTCCCGAAAAAAATGCAATAATCTAATAAAACTATATTGAAAAAACATACTTTACAATGATATTTTCACATTTATCAAAAAAAATCAAAGCCGGAGATATAAGACGTCTATAACGAATGCTTTTCAGAAGCCAATACTGGTGACCTTTATGCGCTTCCTGAACAAAGGAATTCTGGGGTCATGTCATTCCAAGCTCTATCTTTTGACCATAGAGATACCTAGAAAACCCATTTCACCTCTCACAGCCTATTGACATCTAGTGGAAGGCGTATGAAGTGCATGTATACTAATAGGAATCAAACACATTTGAAGGCAGGCCCTGGAACAGAGCCTCGATTTCAGATTTTTAACTTTCTGACAGGAAGTTTGCTGCAAAATTAGTTCTGTTTTACTCACAGATATAATTCAAACGGTTTTAGAAACTTGAGAGTGTTTTCTATCCAATAGTAATAATAATATGCATATTGTACGAGCAAGAATAGAGTACGAGGCCGTTTAAATTGGGCACGATTTTTCCCCAAAGTGAAAATAGCACCCTCTATCCTCAACAGGTTTTAATATTCACATGGAAAAGTCCACAGACCCACTCCAAAAGGCTTTCGGAGCCATCATCGACTCAGTGGGTTTTGTCCAACATGTCTCCGGATCCTACTCACTGCCACAGCCATACTCTGGACCTAGTTTTGTCCCGTGGAATAAATGTTGTGGATCTTAATGTTTTTCCTCATAATCCTGGACTATCGGACCACCATTTTATTACGTTTGCAATCGCAACAAATAATCTGCTCAGACCCCAACCAAGGATCATCAAAAGTCGTGCTTTAAATTCTCGGACAACCCAAAGATTTCTAGATGCCCTTCCAGACTCCCTCCGCCTACCCAAGGACGTCAGAGAACAAAAATCAGTTAACCACCTAACTGAGGAACTCAATTTAACCTTGCACAATACCGTAGATGCAGTCGCACCCCTAAAAACAAAAAACATTTGTCATAAGAAACTAGTAAACTGGTATTCAGAAAATACCCGAGCTCTGAAGCAAGCTTCCAGAAAATTGGAACGAAAATGGCGCCACATCAAACTGGAAGTCTTCCGACTAGCTTGGAAAGACAGTACCGTGCAGTATCGAAGAGCCCTCACTGCTGCTCGATCATCCTATTTTTCCAACTTAATTGAGGAACAATCCAACATTTATTTTTGATACTGTCGCAAAGCTAACTAAAAGCAGCATTCACCAAGAGAGGATGGCTTTCACTTCAGCAGTGATAAATTCATGAACTTCTTTGAGGAAAAGATCATGATCATTTGAAAGCAAATTACGGACTCCTCTTTCAATCTGCGTATTCCTCCAAAGCTCAGTTGTCCTGAGTCTGCAGAACTCTGCCAGGACCTAGGATCAAGGGAGACACTCAAGTGTTTTAGTACTATATCTCTTGACACAATGATGAAAATAATCATGGCCTCTAAACCTTCAAGCTGCATACTGGACCCTATTCCAACTAAACTACTGAAAGAGCTGCTTCCTGTGCTTGGCCCTCCCATGTTGAACATAATAAACGTCTCTCTATCCATCGGATGTGTACCAAACTCACTAAAAGTGGCAGTAATAAAGCCTCTCTTAAATAAAAGCCCAGCTTTTGATACCATCGATCACCAGATTCTTTTGGGGAGATTAGAAACCAAAATTCGTCTACATGGACAAGTTCTGGCCTGGTTTAGATCTTATCTGTCGGAAAGATATCAGTTTGTCTCTGTGGATGGTTTGTCCTCTGACAAATCAACTGTAAATTTCGATGTTCCTCAAGGTTCCGTTTTGGGACCACTATTGTTTTCACTATATATTTTACCTCTTGGTGATGTCATTCGGAAACATAATGTTAACTTTCACTGCTATGCTGTACATTTAAATGAAACATGGTGAAGCCCCAAAATTGCCCTCGCTGGAAGCCTGTGTTTCAGACTTAAGGAAGTGGATGGCTGCAAATGTTCTACTTTTAAACTCGGACAAAACAGAGATGCTTGTTCTAGGTCCCAAGAAACAAAGAGATCTTCTGTTGAATCTGACAATTAATCTTGATGGTTGTACAGTCGTCTAAAATAAAACTGTGAAGGAACTCGGCGTTACTCTGGACCCTGATCTCTCTTTTGACAAACATATCAAGACTGTTTCAAGGACAGCTTTTTTCCATCTACGTAATATTGCAAAAATCAGAAACCTTCTGACCAAAAATGATGCAGAAAAATTTATCCATGCTTTTGTCACTTCTAGGTTAGACTACTGCAATGCTCTACTTTCCGGCTAACCGGATAAAGCACTGTCAGTCTGTTATCCTGTGTGAATTTAAGTATGCTCTCTCAAACCAGATCTGCTGTTTTCAACTCTCTAGAAACAGCAGGAGCGGTAGAGATACTCTGAATGTGATCGGCTACAAAAAGCCAACTGACATTTACTCCTGAGGTGCTGACCTGTTGCACCCTCGACAACCACTGTGATTGTTATTTTTTGACCCTGTTGGTCATCTCTGAACATTTGAACATCTTGGCCATATTCTGTTATAATCTCCACCCGGCAGAGCCAGAAGAGGACTGGCCACCCCTCATAGCCTTTAAAGCGTTACATGGGCTTGCTCCTACCTATCTTTCCGAGTTGGTCCTGCCGTACATACCTACACGTACGCTACGGTCACAAGACACAGGCCTCCCAATTGTCCCTAGAATTTCTAAGCCAACAGCTGGAGGCAGGGCTTTCTCCTGTAGATCTCCATTTTTATGGAATGGTCTGCCTACCCATGTGAGAGACGCAGAATCGGTCTCAACCTTTAAGTCTTTACTGAAGACTTATCTCTTCAGTGGGTCATATGATTGAGTGTAGTCTGGCCCAGGAGTGTGAAGGTGAACGGAAAGGCTCTGGAGCAACGAACCGCCCTTGCTGTCTCTGCCTGGCCGGTTCCCCTCCACTGGGATTCTCTCCCTCTAACCCTATTACAGGGGCTGAGTCACTGACTTACTGGTGCTCTTTCATGCCGTCCCTAGGAGGGATGCGTCACTTGAGTGGGTTGAGTTACTGACGTGATCTTCCTGTCTGGGTTGGCGCCCCCCCCTTGGTTTGTGCTGTGGTGGAGATCTTTGTGGGCTATACTCGGACTTGTCTCAGGATTGTAAGTTGGTGGTTAAAGATATCCCTCTAGTGGTGCGGGGGCTGTGCTTTGGCAAAGTGGGTGGGGTTATATCCTTCCTGTTTGGCCCTGTCCGGGGGTATCATCGGATGGGGCCACAGTGTCTCCTGACCCCTCCTGTCTCAGCCTACAGTATTTATGCTGCAGTAGTTTGTGTCGGGGGGCTAGGGCCAGTTGGTTATATCTGGAGTACTTCTCCTGTCTTATCCAGTGTCCTGTGTGAATTTAAGTATGCTCTCTCTAATTCTCTCCTTCTCTCTTTCTTTCTCTCTCTCAGAGGACCTGAGCCCTAGGACCATACGTCAGGACTACCGGGCATGATGACTCCTTGCTGTCCCCAGTCCACCTGGCCTTGCTGCTGTTCCAGTTTCAACTGTTCTGCCTACGGTTATGGAACCCCTACCTGTCCCAGACCTGCTGTTTTCAACTCTTAATTATCGGCTATGAAAAGCCAACTGACATTTATTCCTGATTATTATTTGACCATGCTTGTCATTTATGAACATTTTGAACATCTTGGCCATGTTCTGTTATAATCTCCACCCAGCACAGCCAGAAGAGGATTGGCCACCCCTCATAGCCTGGTTCCTCTCTAGGTTTCTTCCTAGGTTTTGGCCTTTCTAGGGAGTTTTTCCTAGCCACCGTGCTTCTACACCTGCATTGCTTGCTGTTTGGGGTTTTAGGCTGGGTTTCTGTACAGCACTTCGAGATATTAGCTGATGTACGAAGGGCTATATAAAATAAACTTGATTGATAGCCTGGTTCCTCTCTAGGTTTCTTCCTAGGTTCTGGCCTTTCTAGGGAGTTTTTCCTAGCCACCGTGCTTCTACACCTGCATTGCTTGCTGTTTGGGGTTTTAGGCTGGGTTTCTGTACAGCACTTTGAGATATCAGCTGATGTAAGAAGGGCTATATAAATGCATTTGATTTGAAGGACACATGGGATGCAGCTGGGAAATTTGATAGCTAACGGCTATGGTTTGTCCATGCCTCTCTCAATTCAATTCAAAGGGCTTTACTCTCTCCATCCCCTCTCTCCATTCCCCCTCCTCTCCTCCCCACCTCTCTTCCGCTCTTTGTAAAGCCTCGTCTGACTCCATGACCGAGTTGCATAATGGCAGTGATAGAGACAGCAGGAGATAGTGGACGACTCACTGCATAATAGAGGTAGAGCTATACTGTACTATACTGAAAATCGTATATACGTTTTGAATATCTAGTGTCTTATAAACCCACACGGGCTGGGTATCTGAAAGAGGTAAGACACAGAAATAACAAATAATTCAATAAGTCAAATAATGTTCTAGAACCTCGATTTAACATCACATGATAAAAAAAAGGTACATCAGAAAGTATTAAAAAAAATACCATGGTACTCTTCAGGTTTTGTGCAACAAAAAAACAACTTGGTATTTTCACAAGGACATCAAAATCACACTCTCCTGTCTCTCCTATTCATGATTTTACGCGCTCAGGGATGCGTTTCGTGACGACAAGGGACGACCTTCCGCGTGAAGACACACCCATCCGTCAATATGACGCTCCATTGGAGCGAGCAGCGGCGTGTTGTTGGGCGAAATCTTGAGATGAGCCATGGCTCCCTGAGCTAATGGGGAAGAACACTAGCTGTACTTGGGAAAACAATACCTGGACATTTGTCTTGTGTACGGGCCATATCAGGGTATTGATAGCGTGTCTGTCTGTCTGTCTCCTGTGTGAAGTAGGTCTCCCTACTATGGGGTGTGACTCGTTTATGAGAGACTGTACTGTGTCTACCATATGAGTCTGCTGTCTTTCAGACTTGAGTGTCTTTCTTGAGCATATATGTCTCTCATTTATGTGCCATCCCTGTAATGTTTCTCCTTTTTCTACCAAGTACATCCACAAACAGGGTTTGACTTCCTCTGTTGCGAGTTTGTCATTCCATCCACGATGATGACCCTGTCTATTTACATTGCGGTGATATTTGTCACACGTACCCAAAATACTTTGTGTTCTGACTAATCAAAAGGTTCTGGAATTTTCCTGCCACCCACCGAACCAACAAAGCCAATATCTCTAGACAAACAATCTCCTGCCATGATCCAGACATAACCGTCCACCACCCATCCTTTAGGAAACCGCCTTAAAAGAGGCAATACTGAACTTTTGCCTTTGGGGGTGCTCTAGAGCCTACAGGGGTCCTCTAAATGGAAAGAAATATTGCCCAGAAAATACCTAATTGGATAGAAAAAAAACATTGTACCTAAAATGGTTCCCCCTCACAGAATACATATTAGAGTTCAGTAAGCAGTAGACCTGGCACAAATCATGGTATATGACAGGACTTTTAGTGGGAAAACTCCTCTGCCATGCTTTTTTAGAATAATTTAGAATAATGGAGTTAGTGCTGTACTGCTGCTTTGTGAAATCTGCGGTAATGTTATGTTCAGAAGTTCATTGTTATGATCAGATTTCTGTCCTGATCCCTCTTTCAATTCCTCTCCTCTACCAATCTCCTGCTTTACTCTTCTCTCTCCATCTCTCCTGCTTTACTCTCCTCTCTCCCCCTCTCCCGTTTCACTCTCCTCTCGCCCCCTCTCCTGCTTTACTCTCCTCTCTCCCCCTCCCGTTTCACTCTCCTCTCCCCCCTCCTGCGTTACTCTCCTCTCTCCCCTCTCCCGTTTCACTCTCCTCTCCCCCCCCTGCTTTACTCTCTTCTCTCCCCCGTTTCACTCTCCTCTCCCCCTCTCCCGTTTCACTCTCCTCTACCAATCTCCCGTTTCACTCTCCTCACCCCCTCTCCCGTTTCACTGTCCTCACCCCCTCTCCCGTTTCACTCTCCTCTGCCCCTCTCCCGTTTCACTCTACCAGTCTCCCGTTTCACTCTCCTCTACCAATCTTCCGTTTCACTCTCCTCTACCAATCTCCCGTTTCACTCTCCTCTCCTCCTCTCCCGTTTCACTCTCCTCACCCCCTCTCCCATTTCACTCTCCTCACCCCCCCTTCCGTTTCACTCTCCTCACCCCCCTGCCGTTTCACTCTCCTCTCCCCCTCTCCTGTTTTACTCTCCTCACCCCCCCTTCCTGTTACACTCTCCTCTCCCATTCTCCTGTTTCACTCTCCTCTGCCCCTCTCCTGTTTCACTCTCCTCTGCCCCTCTCCTGTTTCACTCTCCTCTGCCCCTCTCCTGTTTCACTCTCCTCTGCCCCTCTCCTGTTTCACTCTCCTCTGCCCCTCTCCTGTTTCACTCTCCTCTGCCCCTCTCCTGTTTCACTCTCCTCTGCCCCTCTCCTGTTTCACTCTCCTCTGCCCCTCTCCTGTTTCACTCTCCTCTGCCCCTCTCCTGTTTCACTCTCCTCTGCCCCTCTCCTGTTTCACTCTCCTCTGCCCCTCTCCTGTTTCACTCTCCTCTGTCCATCTGTGAATGAAACAAACTGAGTGACTCAGAAAACAGGAAAAGTTTAATTTTAGCATCAACACGTAATTCCCTCTCCTTTGCCATCGCTTCTATAAATACACATCTATTTTGTAGGGGATGGGGCGAGGGATGAGGTTGCCTGGCAACCACATCCTGTCTTGCATGTCACATGAAATGGGTTTACTAGCACTGAATTCAGGAGTAGTAACACACTGGTGGAATACAAAGATTGGCATAGTTGCTGGCAGCAGGCATCACATCAGAAACCCACACACATTCAAACACACACACAGCTACTAACAAGAGAGTCTCCTCACATCCATTTGCCATAGGGTGACAAAGAGGTGTCTGTCAACGATTGTATGTTTTTACTGTAGGCTAAATGCTAGATACAACTTTTCGTGTTACTCAAGGCTGGAAAATGGAATGAAATGGAAGCAGAGGAAAATGGGGAACTGTGTGTACCGGATGACCTTTCGGCACATCATTCTGAATGACAGCACATCGTAAATGAGCAGCAGAGCTGATATGTAGATGAGGGAGGAGCAGGGAGAATCGTTTGGGGAAGTGGTTGCATATAGGTCGCAAGTGGGTTTGTGGGCATGACTTCGGAAAACTATCTAGCGTCTCTCCTCAAACCCCCCTCTCTCTGCTACTGTGGTATCGTCACCACAGAAGAGGACTTTATTCAATTAAGAGCAGCACTTTAGCAGACAAGTGCCATTCGATACGTTCCAAGCGATGTTGAGGCGAGGAACAGTCGGCTAGATGTACCAACGAGGAAGTGAACGATCACGCCTCTGAGCATTCACATTCACGGCTGACATCAGGCCCACCGCTCCCATTGGAGGAGAGGTAGAGCCACCGAGCGTTCCGATTGGGCGTTAGGGCCCAGCCTGTTGCTGGGCTGTTTCCATGGAGATCACTGTTTTTCCGTGCCACATTGGGAGCCAGGGAATTCATGGAAAGAGGAAATGGTGGGCGAGAGAGGGAGAGGTGACACATGGTTCAATTAAGAGAGCGAGAGAGAATTCTGGAATTGTTGTAGGCAGTTAAGATGGCTGACTCAGATGAGAGACAAGGGGCTTAGCAGATAGTTAGCACTGATCTAGAATCAGTTGTGTTAATTTGCTCATAATTAGTACATCTGGGTCTTTCCACGAAATAAGTGCCTTTTGCGTCCCTTTAATATTTTAAGTAGACATTATGCACCAATATTTTATTTTAAAACCATGTTATAAATGGAGTACCTTTTAAAATAGACTACATGAAGAATTCAATCAATCAGATTTTTATATGAATAATGGCATCTTGACATTTTAACCCACTAGATCCCAACATTTCTTCAAGTTTCTCCATCACTTAACTCTCGTTTTAATATGGCAAAACTATTCCTTTTGAATATTTTTTTCAAAAGAAACATTAAACATCTAATAGTCAAATGATAGATTAAAAGCAGGGGAGCGGGTTCTGTTTTTGGCAATTTCCTGGTGTTTTTTTGACCACCTAGGTTAGTCCCCACAAGGTCAAATGCTATTTCTAGAGAGTAGGGTAGAGAAGAGTAGGGTAGAGAAGGGTAGAGAAGAGAAGGGTAGAGAAGAGTAGGGTAGAGAAGGGTAGAGAAGAGAAGAGAAGAGAAGGGTAGAGAAGAGAAGAGAAGGGTAGAGAAGAGGGTAGAGAAGAGTAGGGTAGAGAAGGGTAGAGAAGCGAAGGGTAGAGAAGGGTAGAGAAGAGAAGGGTAGAGAAAAGTAGGGTAGAGAAGGGTAGAGAAGAGAAGGGTAGAGAAGAGAAGGGTAGAGAAGAGTAGGGTAGAGAAGAGAAGGCTAGAGAAGGGTAGAGAAGAGAAGGGTAGAGAAGAGTAGGGTAGAGAAGGGTAGAGAAGAGAAGGGTAGAGAAGGGTAGAGAAGAGAAGGGTAGAGAAGAGTAGGGTAGAGAAGGGTAGAGAAGAGAAGGGTAGAGAAGGGTAGAGAAGAAGGGTAGAGAAGAGTAGGGTAGAGAAGGGTAGAGAAGAGAAGGGTAGAGAAGGGTAGAGAAGAGAAGGGTAGAGAAGAGTAGGGTAGAGAAGGGTAGAGAAGAGAAGGGTAGAGAAGAGTAGGGTAGAGAAGAGAAGGGTAGAGAAGGGTAGAGAAGAGAAGGGTAGAGAAGAGTAGGGTAGAGAAGGGTAGAGAAGAGAAAGAAAAAGCAGCTGGAGAGTGAAGCCCCTTATTCCAATTGAAAAAGCAAATTGAAAACCTCAAGGCAACGGATTTAATGGCAGTAGTTAATCCCGTGAGATGGTGGGCCAGTCTCAGCTCTACTCCCCACAGAACACAGTGTACAATACCACAATAATAACACAATGTAGCCATTTGTTTTCCTACAAGAAACCACTATTTGGGGGCTAGTCTAGGATTTGAACCCTGGACCTCTCATTCTGCAAATCACCAGAATGAGTTTATAATAGTTTTGAAATAAGAACTTCTTCATTCCACTCTAAACATGTACACAACCCTATCATAACAGGAATACCTACTAGGTGTACTGATCGTGCTCTAGTTAATTGAGTGTGCTGCATTGAGGACGTAGTTGAAAACAGCACATGGCCTTTGTCATGTGTATGACCGTCGGGTGTTTCCTTACAGACATTTACATGATCAGAATGAGGTATGAAGAGCATCATCATCTTACCAGCCAACACCCCGCCTGTTTACATGCACACAACATCATGGTTGATCTCCGCAACTCACTGCTCCCTCTGGTGGCCGGTATGGGTAAAACGTTTCTCCCTTGATCTGGAATTACTGGATGGCGAAGTAATTATATGACGAGATGTAAACATGATCATTTTTAGATTCTAACCATTAGGTCGTGTTTGTAAAGAATATATATATATAATTTCAAGAAGTTTGTTTTACTAAAGCGATAGTGCAGCAAAAGTACATATGTGTATATTTGTGTCCTTACCTTGAGAGCTATGGAGAAGGAAAGACAATCCACACTGTGATTTAGCCACTGCCACCAATGGCTAATATTAGCATTTTCAGACCAAAAACCGATCAATCAATGTATCCAGATTAGCATGCTTTAAATGTCATGCCCAAATATGCTACCAAAGACTTTATTTGGTGTCACAAAGAGGAATTTCACTGAAATGACATGCTAACAGAGAATATCAAATTAATAACATTTTACCACCATATATCAGTTCAACATACCAGACACACATATCAGACAGTGTTTTGATCCCTAATTACTAAATCATTTAATTACTTTATCTATAGTGTGTGTAGTTTAATGGAAGGTGGATATCGAGGTAATAGGAAGAGCAGGCACAACTATGATCTGAAATAGCTGCAGGCAAAAGCTATTCCTGGTGATTTTCTTAAAGCCCCCCCAAAAAAGCATGTTATGATCTGCTGTTATGAATTTGGTCTGTGTCGGCAACTCTAGCCTTGTTGTCAAACTGTTGATCTATGGATCAGAGAAGGAAGTGTTGTTTGACTCCGAGGCCTACTTACTGATACATCCACTGGTGGTACTTGGGTGAATATATTTAATCTCCATCACTAAGCACTCGAACCATAATTGGGCGTGCTTTAATATCCGACACTTCCTTCATCGTCAACACAAGGGGTAGTGATGTAGCATTAGCATCATTTTGGTTCCCGTCTCATTTAAAACTGCAATCTGTGATATTTACAGCCATTATTCATCATTTAAATTAATTATATATCCATTGATTCCTGTGGAATATCATTTAGAAATGCATCATGAGTTTAGCACAACTGTCTTCTATCCAGTCCCAAAATGTAAGGTTGTTTTATTCCATTATAAACAGTGTCTTTGTAAACAATGTATAACTTTAAAGTACATTTACAATTATCATGTGGATGTCATGGACTGTCAGTCCTTGCAGCAAGAGTACCATCTACGAATTTGAGGATTCAGTGGAGGGGGTTACATGACCCCAGCCTCGTCCCTCACCTGTATATCAAAACAAGTGACGGGCAGCCGTTTTGCTGAAGAACATAATAATCCCAGACTGCACCTTTAACGCTCCCTAATCTGTTTAAGATGCGCTTCAACACGTGTCCGCATGCCTGGATCAGTCGCTCAAAAAATGACAACAATTTTCACAAGCAGCACGTCTAGTGGTGCCTAACATTTTTTTGGCGGCTAAAACAACACTCCTGGATTTGTCTGTGCTTGAGCCTCCAGAGGATATGTTCACACACAAATCTCAGGCATACCTGTAATTTGCCATGTTTTATGATATTATTTTTTTTTGTTAGTGTGAAAGTACCTGCCGCTTTGAAATGTGCTCTGGGGCTGAAATGTTGGATGTTGTACTAGCTGAAAATGATCTTAAAACATGTTCTGTGATTTAATTAGTGTTATTGGTCTATAGCCCCCCCCCCCCCCCCCCCCCCCCCCCCCCCCCAGCGGGCTATAGACCTATAACACTAATCAAAGACAGAGGTTAACAAATGCACGGTGACAGTTCTCAGGCCAGGCTATATCACTTGGGTGCTGGCTATAGAATGGTAACAGACACATACTTGTCCAGGGGCAACGAAGGGCAATCAGTGTCAGCTACCACTGGACATTATAGTGCCACAGGATGTGATGCTGTCAGTGACACATGTTGGTTGGTCATTTAGGAGCCTTAAAGGACTCAAGGCCTGGAGGTCGTTGACACTCAATAGAAGTTTAACAGAATACAGCGAGACATTCAGGGCCTTTGGTTTACATTTTATTCGACAAGACAATGATCCTTAAAACATATGTTTTCAAAAAAGCTAATGACATTTTTACAAAAAAGGGGGAAAAAAGGGAAATTAAGAACATGCTTTAAAAAAAATCACAATGATCTCAAGTGTTTGGCTTTCCACAATCAGAGGTTACCCCATCTTTTTTTAATCTCAAATGTATTTTCTAAAACAGAAACAAATGTGTAAGTGAACAAGCTAAAAATAAAGTAACGAAGGCACATCTGGCTTTGTGATGAAAAAAAAGCGACAATGAATGTGAGATAATTAAACAAGCGGGGAAGGAAGAAGACCGGATTCAGATTAGCGTTATCGCTAACATTCACAGTTTGTATTTTTGGCATTAAACCTATCGGGACGGAGGCAAAGCGCTTGGCAAACACACACTGCAACTCATGCTGCAGCGAGAAAACGTTATCAGATGCCTTGACTATAAAACAACAGAACTAAACAGAATGCTGACTCATTGGTCTTTGATAATAACAAACCCAAGGGGCCCAATGATTGTCGTTTTCTAAGCTCAATATATCAACACATCTTCAATTTTGAGGCTCTTTTTATAGGCAATACACAAAACAGTACAATATATATCCGACGGCAATATGAAGCAATAAATAAAAAATGTAAAGAAAATGGAATCACAGTTTATTAAAGCAAATTAAAATAAATGCACAATTCATTTCCCTTTGAACTCTGACCTGTGTAAGGGCTATAAAATTCAGATGTGATTGTCTGACACTGCACCACTTTATGCGAGCCCGCCGCCCACAGCCATACGTTTTCAAAATGACAGCATGAGTCTTTTTGCACAGAGAAGAAGTTGAGCTACCCATAGTTCCATGCAGCATGCAGACATTATCTTTAAAAGAAACACCATAGAGACCGAAGTGCCACCAAAAGCCAATGAAAGTTGTTTTCAAAGTGATTGTCACATCAAAGAAAAACGACAGTAGTGCAGTGGACCACTGACTGTGATGGAATAGAGAACAGTGGGGTAGGCAGTTACTACTGTGTTCTATTTCTCTGTATGCCCGTCTACCTAGCAGTCTATATACCATATCTATTTGTCTACATCTGTCTAGCAATCATTAGTGTCATAGTATCTATTTATTTACTTACATATCTACATGTGCTTTTTGTTCATGTTCGTCTTTTTCTTTGCGACGTTTTTTTTATTCAACAAGCTAATGTACTTAGAGACAAGCAAGGCTATACTCGCTGTCTGTTGAGGTGACACAGAACAATGCCCTCATGGAATTGTGCGACTCGAGCTCTTTGGAACAGCCAGAACCAATGATTTGTTCCCATTACTCAGCAAGAGTTACATGCAACTCTTTGTTTATTGCACCCTGCAGTAAGCAGCCTGTGGAAAGAACGTAGCCATATGCTGACTGACTTATGGATCGGCAAAAAGATATTTCAAGTTGTGCCGTGCGCCTTTCTGTACGGCCTAAACCACCCGCTGCTCTATATCCATGTGTTTGTGCTTGAAGTAGACGATACAACGGAGGAACGCAAAGACGTCGACAACATTCAAAAAGTATAAGCCCTGGTGTCTGTAAGTAGCCTTGGGAAAAAGTGAGCCAACTGATTGAAACAAGCCACCGATCATGCCATGCAGAGTTATAAAGGACTAAAATCCACAGCATTTTTAGATTAAAAACATAAGCATTGTGACTGACAACCTCAATACCCGTAAAATGTATACTTTTTTTTTTTCCAATTTCACATGGAAACTGACACCCCTATACATAGAGGTTCTGAAAACACCTACACTCTTTTTTTATTTTATGTGCACACATTTCACCGACAATATATTAATCAGCAATATTATTTACAGTGTTCTTTGATAATTTGGTTCACTTTGACATCTTTGACCAACTTGACACGGTCTCACATAATTGTTCATCAATGATGTTTTGCACATTTGTGGTTAGGTACATAAAAGGCTTTAGAATAAAACTAAAATAGAAAAGATTTCAATACATATTTCACTGCGTGTAAAATAAACAGCATATATTACAGCGTATAATAGCCACTTAATCTACATAAATTGGTACTAATGGCAGTATTTTCCAATATATAATATATGCTGGGTATTTTGACACTGAAAATACAATCCTTATAATTTTAACTTAACTTAAATGTTAATCTTTCCTGTGGGGGAGGGAATTGCACGCTCATTGATAATTGTGTTTGCACATGTCACACTTCGTTACCCTAACAACGCAGTATTGCCAGCTCTTGCGATTTAGATTGAACCCAAAACATGAGTCAGATTCTTAAACTGTGTCATGGTGCAATGTTATAAAGCAGTGACAACCTCATTCTGTTCATACTGCCATAAAACGGCATTTTGGTCTGAGGATGCTTACTGTACATTATAAACCGGGTGGTTCGAGCCCTGAATGCTGATTGGCTGAAAGCTGTGGTATATTAGACCGTATACCACAGTTCTAATTACGTTGGTAACCAGTTTATAATAGCATTAAGGCACCTCGGGGGTTTGTAGTATATGGCCAATATACCACGGCTAAGGGCTGTACCCAGAAGAACAGCCCTTAGCCGTGGTATATTGGTCATATACTACACCATCTTTGGTCCTTATTGCTTAAGTATAACACTGCAACATTTAAACAAACAGTTTCGAGTGATAATTCTGGTGATATTTTGAATTGTGTTTCCGGTGACCTTTGGTGACCTTTCCGGAACCACAAGAGTAGTAAACACTGCATTTAGGATCTGACCACATCGGGAGGCTGGAGTTGTGCCGATAGGTCCAGAACCTTCCTGGGTCTACAGGCACGTTGTTGCTGTTGTTGTTGTCGTCGTCACGGAGGCTAAAACGTCATCTGCTAAACATACATGGCTGCCGACACAAAGCTTTCTCCGCGGGCCACAGTGGTCGATGGCGGCTCGTCGACGTGGTGACCGTCCGCGCCGGAGTACGGCGGCAGGGCTCCGTCATTTAGCGTGTCGTCGATATCGGCATACTGTATCGAGTCCTCCAGGACAGCAGGGCTGCCACCATTAGCAGCTCCACCGCCAAGGGTGTTATCATCGTCATCGTCGCAGGCATCCAGATCCTGTAACAGCAACAGATCCCGGTTGAACCAGCAACAACAACAACTCTCGAGAAAATGACATCAACTGTGGTATGGTAGACAAAATCCACTCCTTGACCACGCACCGTTCAATAGTTTCACAATAGGTTAAAATAACTTTTTTGCTTACAAAATAGTCAAGATGTTGAGGGACCATGCAGGCAGAATGTTATAATATAGTACAAAAGGGTGAGTAATCTGATGATAGAGGCGAATCCAGAGTCTAGAAAGCAGCCAGCTGTACCTCATGAAGGGTAAACGTAGTACAGGTAGTAAATCAACGTCTGTAAACAGCACTGTGTGAAAATGGAGACAGTCCGGGTTCTGTTCATAAGGCACCCAATGGCAGACAACAGACTGAAACATGGAGTAACTAGCTGGACTTAAGTACGATAGGAAACATTCATTTTTTTGTTTTCTGGTGTGACCTAATGATCACGACCCAGAGAATGGAGATTGGAGGATGTCCTCTTACCGTGACAGGCTCTCCGCTGGTCTCGTAGTAGACCTTACTTAAAGGCTGGGTCTCCGTCAACTCCTTCGTCACTGGGTCTGTGACATGCTTGTTCAGCTGTGGGTAAAGTCAGATAACTGGGCCACTCATCTCCAATCAATAGCCATAAGCCCCATTACGAACTGCACTCCATGTGGTTTATGACCTTCAATAATAACGAGCCCTGAGTGACAGGGAACGTGGACCACTCACCATCTCTGTGGAGCTGCCGGTCTTCACAGGCGGAGGGGGCTTGTGCTTGGGAGGACCACTGATTGGATGAGAGAAAAGAGGGCAGGGGGAGAGGTTAGTGCAACTCACTCTGTCCACACCTAACAGATTTGGAGTGAGTAAAACTTCATTGATTGGAGGAAAGATAGGGATTTGCTAAGTCGTACATATTGAATAAAAAAATTACTTTGAGAAATCGCTAAGGGTCCTAAGAGGACAATTTTCTGAGAGCGGGACACTCACTCTCCGTTCTCTGCGTTCTGCTTGCGTTTACGGACCACCATGATGACAGCGCCCACGATCACCAGCAAGAGGACCACACCAATGATGCCTCCGATGATGCCAGCCGTCGACGGCCCAGCTGTTTTCTTTCGCTGCTCTGAAAGAGAAGAAGACGCGGGGGACTTAGGATTTCGTCCAATTCAAATATATGTGGCATTACTCCTTGTGATAAGGGCTGGGGGAACACGAGCTGTTGGAATCAGAATCCAATCAGAAGTGTTAAATGAAAACAGCTGAACTGTAGAACAGGGGCCTGCTCAGGAGGATGTTACAGAACATTCCGATAGAAATGTGTCACACAGAACAGACATGACTGCTCATTCTCTCTCTCTCTCTCTCTGCAACATTCAGAACGTTTCTCACCATTGAACGCACGCCAGGAAATGAGCTTTGCTAGGCATTTAATGCCTGCCACACATCTTATCACCCGCCGATGTTCTGAGTTGACCTCCGACTCCTTGCTCAATTATGCCTCTGTTTGTGATTTCCAGAGGGCATTGAGGCTGAGTGAGGCGTCTAAATGAAATGTAAAAGCCTCTCATTATGTTGGTTTTAACCAGCTTGCAGTTTCCACAGATGGCCACTAGACCATTATTATCCTCAATATCACATTGGAAGATAGTGACGGTCGACTTCCTCTTTTCAGCCACATGGTGGTGTGCTGTTGCCAAACTAACATCTCGCTGCCGAGAGTGAGTGAGTGAGTGCATAAATTACTTTGTGGATTCTCACTCCGGCTTGCGCCCATATCAGAGATTCCGACTACGGGTGATTCCACTGGGAGCGGTGCAGACGTCCGCGCATCTGTTAGCTGTGTAGGTGTAGGGGAGTCTGCTGCGTCTACGCTGGGGACACGTTCAGAGACACACATTCACACCCGAAAAGAGACCGGTCAGCGTCAATCATTTGCTATCGCGTAAACACGAAATGTATAAGGGAAGGAGGGAGATATGGGGCGGTGGCCAGGGCTCTGTCCTGAATTGCTCTCTCGCTCTCGCTCTCAAAGCTGGATCCGCGGACACACACGCAAACACAGAAATCTATACAGACAGAAGCCCCCCCGCCCCTCCAACCTATTGGCATCCCTCTGTGGGTACGCTAGCTGCTGATCTGCTGGATATCAGCGTTTACATTAGCAGCGTTTACCATTAATGTTCTCCGATAATAATAAACTGTATTTCCAATAAATAATGAGTCATGTTAGTTACTGCATCAAAAACAAGCAGCCTAACATGGAGGAAATTAACTGGTCTTAAAACAATTATTGATGGAAAAAGAAAAACAAGCTGTTATTGTTCAAGTCCAGATACACCCATCCCTGTTTCAGTCTGTTTTCTTATGTTTGGTGCCTGATGAATATAACCCTGTTTCAGTCTGTTTTCTTATGTTTGGTGCCTGATGAATATAACCCTGTTTCAGTCTGTTTTCTTATGTTTGGTGCCTGATGAATATAACCCTGTTTGAAGGACGGGAGGGAAGGAGGTAAAGAAACAGACGATTGTATTGGCTGAGAAAAGGAAGGTAACGATAGGGGGTGCCCACCCACCCGATACCCACGGGTTTGGCAGAGAACGAGGGCCAAGACAGGGTGAGGTAAGAAGAGGGGGGGAGAAAAAGGATTGAGATCAGATTTTGTCAGGGTGGATACAAGAATGGGGCGTGGTGGAGTGGAGAGGATGTCATCGGAGACTGATTAGCTCACATAACAGATGTGATGTGAATAGACAAACCCCTTAGCACACTCAAACACACACTAAGACCCCCCCCCCCCTCCCCCACTCCTACCCAGTCATCCTAACATATTCTACACCATATCTCTCCCAGTTGAGTCACTTACCAATACCATTCAGTGTGTAAAACCATCCTGTCAGCCCAGATTGAAAGAATGAGACTATCCCGAACCCACATTTTTTTTACGTTACAGCCTTATTCTAAAATGGATTCAAAATGTATTTCTCAATCTACACACAATACCCCATAATGACAAAGCGAAAACAGATTTTTTATAAATATTTGCAAATGTATTAAATATAAAAAAACAGAAATACCTTATTTACATAAGTATTCAGACCCTTTGCTATGAGACTTGATATTGAGCTCTGGTGAATCCTGTTTCCGTTGATCATCCTTGAGATGTTTCTACAACTTGATTGAAGTCACATGTGGTAAATTCAATTGATTGGACATGATTTGGAAAGGCACACACCTGTCTATATAAGGTCCCAGAGTTGACAGTGCATGTCAGAGCAAAAACCAAGCCATGAAGTCGAAGGAATTGTCTGTAGAGCTTCAAGACAGGATTGTGTCGAGGCACAGATCTGGGGAAGGGTACAAAAAAAATGCCTGCAGCATTGAAGGTCCACACAGTGGCCGCCCGGGCAAACTGAGCAATCGGGGGAGAAGGGCCATGGTCAGGGAGGTGACCAACAACCCGATGGTCACTCTGACAGAGCTCCAGAGACTGGGGCAAAGGATCACATTACAACAGGACAATGACCCTAAGCATAGAGCCAAAACAACGCAGGAGTGGCTTCGGGACAAGTCTCTAAATGTCCTTGAGTGGCCCAGCCAGAGCCCGGACTTGAACCCGGTCAAAAATCTCTGGAGAGACCTGAAAATAGCTGTGCAGCGACGTTCCCCATCCAACCTGACAGAGTTTGAGAGGATCTGCAGAGAAGAATGGGAGAAACTTCCCAAATACAGGTGTGCCAAGCTTGTAGCGTCATGCCCAAGAAGACCCAAGGTTGTAATCGCTACCAAAGATGCTTCAATAAAGTACTGAGTAAAGGGTCTGAATACTTATGTAAATGTGATAGTTTTTGACACATTTTCAAAGAATTCTAAAAAATTGTTTTTGCTTTGTCATCATGGGGTAGTGTGTGTAGATTGATGAGGAAGAAATTAAATGTAATCCATTTCAGAATAAGGCTGTAACGTAACAAAATGTGGAAAAAGTCAAGGGGTCTGAATACTTTTTGAAAGCACTGTATATACATAAGATGTGTGAGGATGGAGAGAGAGAGAGAGATGGGAGGGAAGGATGGTGCTAGGAGGGAGGGCGGAGGAGAGCGACATGGGTGCGAAGGCTCTGAAGTGGGGCCAATAGAGGCAGACTGTAAAAGGTCCAGCGTCTCTCTGGGATACGGTTTAAGTCACAGGGAGGAACAACTAGCGAAACAACCCCTCACAGTCAGTCTGGCTCTCATTGTCATTGTCATTCTGCTGCTACACTCCTCCGCAAAACTCCCAACTGGGACATCTCTATCTCTCGCTCTGTCTGTCTCCATCTCTCTCTCTCGCTCTGTCTGTCTCCATCTCTCTCTCTCACACTCCATTGCTCACTTTCCCTTCACTGGCAAACAAGCTCTGAAATGTTCTCTTTTAGTCACACACTTGGTCAGACACAGAAGTACACACACACACACACACACACCACCACCACCCCCCCCCCCCCCCCCCCCTTTTGGGCTGAACATTTTTCAAATTCTACCTAATTACCTTATAGTTCAAAAACGAACCACTAAGAAAAAAGATTTCTTCCTCTCCTTTTTCAAAATAGGTCTTGTACAGTAAGTGCTGGAGCTAGAGGGGGAGCGAAGGAGTGAAAGAAAAGATACAGAATGGAGAGGGAAAGAGAGAAGACTTCAACGTAACATGAAGTCAAATACTGCCTTGTGCTTAGAGGCCAAAACTGGATTACGCTTGACATCAGCCTCCCCTCCCACCTCCACGTGTTTTCTTTACCCCTCCATCCCTCCCTCTTTCTCTCTCCTCGACCACCTTAGTGACCTAGCGTGTTCTCGGCTTCCCGCCTGCTCCACCAACCCAAGCCCTCACACCTTCTTACACACACACACACACACACACACACTTACTTTGCGGGGCCATCTGTGATTGGAGAACAGGCTCGCGGGAGTGTTGCTCTCCTGGACTCTTTAGCGTCCAATGAGCCGACATCTTATCTTTCCCCATCGCTAAACCAGCGAGCAATACAACGCAAGGCACACGCAAACACACACACGGAGACCTGCAGCACCAATAGTCATTGGATCACGACGCCTCGTGGTAACACTCAGAAACACACCCGCCCTTCCCTGCATGTGTACGTGTGCATCTGTGCGCTTTGAGTGTCTCAGCGTGTTATGTCCCTCTTAGTCTTAATAGCTACACTTTTAAATCCTATCAATTGCCAGAGATCCTCTCTTTTTTCCGTGCCGGTCAACTCTCCCCATGCGTTTTGGTTTCCCTCCATCGTTCTGCCACTTAGTGGATTAAAAACACTCTCCGAGTTCGCTTCCTAAAATAGCATGACTGGACCAGAAAAAAAATGTTTCGCACAAAAATAAAACTGAAATGAGTTTATCGCCATTGCAAACGCCTCCAACCATTCCATTCCCAGGGATCAAACTAGGTCAAATAGGCGCGAGACAGCAACAGCCACTTCATTTTCGGCTCCAGCGTGGCCCACGTCCCCTGATCTTTGCCTTAAGACAGATCACGTACCCAGCGACTGTCACTTATCTGGGTCAAGTGGACCAGGGCTGGGCTTCGGGGGCCGCGGCTGCCACCTTTTACATGGTAACCTTCCGCATAGGTAATGAGGCCTGGGTGTTTGCGGGTCCACGGAGGGTTTGTCAGGTTAAGAGAGCAGTGTGTGTGTGTGTGTGTGTGTTGTGTGTGTGTGTGAGAGTGTAGCTCAGAAGGGCATGAAGCAGAAGGTTTACGCTCCACTGAGCTGGGTGTCTCCAGACCAACAGGCACTTACACTAGCATGTCTTAGTGGCCACTGCTGCTTGTGCCTAGTAGCATCAAGCAGAGCCAAAGCTAATTTACTGCGATCCCTCCCCTGTTGGCCCCTGTGCATTTTAACTGTCTGGAGATTAAGCTGAGGTCAGTCAGTGACACTGCATGTTTGTGTGTCAGATTGTGTCGCTATATCCTTCTGTCTGTCCTTCTCTCTCTCTGTGTGTGTGTGTGTGCGCGCCCCTCACTGTGACACTGATCTCCTCTACTCCCTCCATCCCTCCCTCCTCCGCAGGCAGCAGTATGCTTCCTGCCATCCAGTGCCACAGCGAATCACAGCCCACACACTCTCATCCAGCCACTGCTGGCCCTCTAGCCCTGGGTAGACAGGCCTCTTACCCTTCCTCTCAGCCCAAGGCCCCCCCCCCCCCTCCCCTCCCCTCCACTGAGTGACCTTCCTCTCGCATACAAACAGACACAAAAGGGACACAGAAACCTGGCAGAAACACAGTCAGACCCACGCACAAGGACAGCAGAAACACATATTTCCACCAAGTCCCCTCCTCCTCTTCCTGCTGCTAC
This sequence comes from Salvelinus fontinalis, assembly GCF_029448725.1. Classification (NCBI taxonomy): domain Eukaryota; kingdom Metazoa; phylum Chordata; class Actinopteri; order Salmoniformes; family Salmonidae; genus Salvelinus; species Salvelinus fontinalis. The sequence goes on from NC_074686.1 coordinate 9,533,609, forward strand.
GTGCCATACCAGTTTCTGATCTAAACATTGGCAGTTGCAGCGGCACAGGAAACATATGCCGGGCTAAAACGGTTTAATAGTCTTAAACCCCGATACACACTGTCAGTGTGTCAGGCCTTTTCTCCGTTCACTTTATCTTCTTAGAGAGAGTCCGTCTCTGAGGAATTGTTTTGACTGCATGCCGTGGATTCTACGTCGTGTTTAGACACCCCAGGTATGCAGGTACTTTCACTAATGGTAATAAAAATGGCCACCTCTTTCTTCCCGCAAAACAACATCACAGCTTGTTTATCTGTGAGTGATTTGTTGCAGCTGGAGATGCTAGCATTGAACTTTGTAACCTCTCAACAGAAACACCGCCACTCACTATAATTCCACTCACATACTGTGAACACACACACACACACACACAAACACAAACCCCCCTTTACACACAATCCCTGCAGGACTAACAGCTGATTTGTCTTAGCCTGCCTGGTATGCCTGTCGAGAACCAGACGTTTCATCATCCTCCACTCTCCCCCCCCCCCCCCGCCCCTACACACTCATCCATCACCTCACACCTCTCCGTTCCGCTCCTGTAAAACTCCTCTTGTTTTTCCACAATGGAGTTTTTCAGAGAACGGACAGATCAAGGGAGAAGTCTGGAGTGCACTTAAACCCCATTTCTGTGTCTTTCAGCATCTAATTTGCGTTTCCCGGGCTATGGTTAGGAGGGGAGAGTAGGAATGAAAGGGAGAGAGAAAGACCAGAAAGAGAGAAAGAGAGGGTGACATGGTTTTATGGAGAGAGAGAAATGAGCTCCCTTGAGTGCATCGGTCTGAGATAGCGGTTAGTGGCTAACAGACTAATAGTGTAGCGAGCCATGAGGTTTTGCTACGCTAACGACGGTAAAGGTCCCTGGGATGGCTAGCCCCGGCGGAACTAAAAGGACAGGCCCTGCGAGGCCACGGCTGGAGTGTGTTTAATGGACAGAGAGAGGTAGAGGAGGAGAGAGAGAGAAAGATGAGCGGAAGAACAGGAGAAAGAAAAAACAGAGAAAAGGAAAATGAAAAATATTCTATATTCATGACTTCTGCGAAACCATCTAAAAAATGAATCGCTAAGAGACTGAAAAACACCAACCTCTGAATTTCACATTGGAATGAACTGCATTCTTCTCTACCTGTAATTTCCTATAATTGGATTCAATGAAAGGGTTGAACCTAGGGGTGAACATCAACTCTGTTGTTATGATAGCAGTGAGAAGCTGTTATCACGCAGCTGGGAAAAGACCAACAGTCGTAGGATATACAGGAGAAACAGTCATGATCTGTACATATCTATCTATATACGACTGAGGGAATGTACAGTACCTGTACAACAAAGCCATTCCCATGACAACACAGACTGTTTTATATACAGAGGAAGTGAGTCATCATTGAATTATAGAATATTGTGTATCAAATGTATATAGAACTGTAAATGCCAATGCATTCTAAACAATATAGACCTTTATATTAAATGGTACCCCACATTGTTTGCGACAAAGGCTGTGTTAACTACTAGGCTATTGCTGATTACCAGCAAGCATACAGCAATCTGAATGGCGGTTCACAATATCAAAATTAATACTCCACGGCTTATGTTTTGGAAGGTACTACTGAATAGAAGGAACTCACCCAATTAATTCCATCCAAGTGTTTTGATAGAGCATTTCGCTTTCATTACATCAATACATTCTGTGAAAGCCACACCTATTCTCTTGTGTGGAATAAGTGCTTCTGAAATCGGTTTAATTGCAGATTACATTTTTCTTTTTGTGGTAATTAGCCACCTACGACAACGACTGCATACCAATGAATCGGAATCCATATCTGAGGCCTTAACTAATAGCAAAAACTCAATTTTCTCTTGTGTCTTTATATAAGATCGTCTAACCTCGGGTTGCTGGAGGCTTTTTTATAACTGAACACTGATGTTCAGGAGCAGTGTTAATGAATGACAGAGCGCAGATGTCACCGTAAGGTACAACACACACACGCACGCGCACTCAACAAAAACCCTGTTAATCACGTCCCCAGAGAAAGGCACCCCAACGCTGTTACTCATTCGAACAAAACACAGACAGATAGAACATCTGCCGATCAAGACAAAAACACACATACCTCTCTATATAGACATACTAATCAAAACACACACATAATATACAGGTACACAAGCCCAGGCGGCAGCCAGACGCATTAACGTCTTTAAGTGGGTTCCGCAGCAGGCATTATGTTGGGCTGCAAACTAAGCAGCGGAGTAGAAAGACTCGGTAAAGACACTGAGTGCCTCAGAGAGTAAACAGTAGCGGCTCATTAGCCCCGATCAAACCGCTTTAAGACGAGGATTCTAATCACTAGCTTGGAACAACACGACTGTGTTCTATAACACATCTAAAGGCTGACTAACAGCTGCTGGCCACACGGTTCAGAGAGATGCGAACTAAATCGATTCAGACACAAATGTCCACAACATTCAAAGAATGTTCCATCAAAACCTCCGGGGAGCGTTGAACCGTTGATGTATTGTGCCATGTAAAATGCCTACTATTGTATGTAGTACATTCTTCGTAATCAGAGGGATTACGAATTGAGTCTTGGAGTCAAAGGTCACAGCTCTTATTAATCAGAGGGTTGACGCTTGGTTTATGAGCAGTGTTTGATGCTAATGGTTACTAATGATTGGGCCTAATTACTGTGGTGACTAGGCTGGTGTGAAGGAAAACGAGCCCCCGACTGAAGCAAACAAACACTGGTGTGGTAAAATGGAAGCCGTTTGATGAACTCTAGTCGGAGATAGTCACACTAGTGGAAGGAACGCATGGATGTCTATGGGCCCTGACAGATACTTAGTGGCTGCTCTCGATATCACACAAGACCACTAGTATCCCGCAAACACATACATACACACGACTCTGTCAACAAACACTTTTAGGCCACATGAAATCATGGCCACACTCAGCTATGCACTCAAGCACTCTGTATCTGTCACAAAGCACTTGCCTGGGACAGCTATAGTTTTAACTATGCTTTGTGGAAAGTAATACTTTTTTTATGGGGGGCAAATAGCTACTTTCAAGGTGACTAGTACTATTTACATACAGATCCCAAAAATTCATATTTTTGTCAAACTATTTGAATGCAGATCTCAGGAAGTGACAACTTTTCCAGAAACGATTGGATTTTCTGTCTTGGCAGGGCTGTATCTGGACCTGCATGTTGAAGATAGAATGGACAGGACACAATCTCCTATACTATTCCAATCTGACAGAAATGTATTGTGTAGATAAAATATGACTCTGAAAACTCTGTAAATAGCCATTCTTCTGAATGTCCATTGCCCCAGGTGTACATAATCAGTCAAATCAATGATATGTTGTACCGATAAGTAAATAAGTTGTGATGCTCCACTACTGTATGCCACTGAAAATGTTGAAAACTGCAATTCATTTAATGATACGTAAAAATACTGCCGAGAAATTCAATATCCATTTGCAAACAGCAAGTTGGATGCTTAGCAAAAACAACTTGTGAAACTCTTTGTCCATCTGAGGGTAAGAGTTCTTGTTTCAAACATACACTGAACCATCTTTAAAAAGGGATAGTTACTCAAAATACAAACTAACATGATTTCCCACCTACCTTGTCTGTAGTTTATTCAAGAAGACAGTTTTTGGATATTTAGTTTAATACTTAACCATATTTTGCTACTGTTAGAATTCGCAGTAACACTTAACATTCAATTGTTCTTGTGCCTCTAATAAAACTTTAATTACGTTTGGAGCAACATTTTATTAGCCTGGTGTTACAAAATACTTTGGTAATTGCATTTTATTTGCACATCAATGAGCTGAGAGCGTTTTGAAGTACTGTATACAAGAGGAATAGTGACTGTTCCTTATTCCAGTGACGTAATAACCCCAGTGGCTAGTCAGATTAATATAGTTCGATTAAAACGTTTACATGCTTTGCAAGAAGCACGATTTCCCAAATAATCCTGTTTACATGGACAAATCAGGCTAGTTGATGGCACTCTGATAAATGCACAAAATCACCAATCCAACAAAAGAAACGTTCAACCACAGCGACCATGTTATTTTTGAGAAGCATATTTGATTCTGAGTTCTGACAAAGTTTGTAGGTGAAAACTACTTCGCATACATTCAGTGGTTCCGAACTCACTTCACTCGCGCTAAAAAGAGGGAGGCTCGCTCGGCTGGTGCTTGCACATGCGCAGATCAAATACATTGCTGGAACGTCGCTTAAACTGTTTTACATGTCCTAATAATTTGGTTGCTCAGAAAAACCAGGTGTTTTAATCGGAGTATGCTTACTTTGATTTTGACCTTACACCAATTTAGATACACAGAGTAAAGTGTTAGCATGACTATTGCATCATCGGTCTACTGCCATAATCCGTTTAATGTCTAGTTATTAGTGTGCATGTAAATGTATTCACTGTTACTATTGTAGTAATCAAAGTTACTACACATTAGAGCTTAGGGTTGCCAACTGTCCCGTATTAGCCGGGATGTCCCTTATATTGGGCTAAAATTGGTTTGTCCCATACGGGACCTCCCGTGTCCTGTATATTCATCCAATCACAGTATAGCGTAAACGTGCCAATTCCTGCAAAGGAATTTCTGTTGTTGTTCGGTCGGTTTGGCATATCAAGGAAATATGGAAAAAAACTGCAAAAAAAGAAAAGACTGCAGCTATAACAAAGAATGGGAAGCAAAAAAAAGACGTGGGCTAAGCCCGTCAGTGGTGACTCAACGAAAACTTTCTGTACTTTATGCCGTCGGGAATTCTCAATAGGCCATGGAGGGGAGAATGACCAAACTCAGCATGCATCCACAGAAATGTGTAACAGTATAACTTTAGTCCGTCCCCTCGCCCCGACCCGGGCGCGAACCAGGGACCCTCTGCACACATCAACAACAGTCACCCACGAAGCATCGTTACCCATCGCTCCACAAAGGCCGCGGCCTCGCAGAGCAAGGGGAACCACTACTTCAAGGTCTCAGAGCAAGTGACGTCACCGTTTGAAAGGCTATTAGCGCGCACCACCGCTAACTAGCTAGCCATTTCACATCGGTTACAAATGCACAAGGCGGCCACGCTAGCTAAAGGTGCTAGCAATATCGGTGCATTCTTCGTGACGTCTACTGCGGAAAACAACAAAATGGCTGCAAGTGAAGCCTCGTCTCTTACGTTTAAACACGGACTCGGCTACAACAGCACTAGAAACGTGTTGTTTCCAGCGTGCGTGAGATATTTCTCTCTGTCTGATGGAGTGCAGCGCAAGTTACTTGACTTTTATGAAGACAATGAAGAAACTGTAAATGGCATACATCAAGCTCCAATGAACTGTCTGGAAAAGCATGAACTGGATATTGGACACATCACAGCCCTATGCAGCAGATGATGCCAATGTCAACTTTGTAAAACACCTCTCAGTTTACCAGTTATTGAGCAGTGCCAACAATCGCATTCTGAAAGCTAATTGCCCAGCTCACATAGCTCATAATGCCTGGAAGCACGCCTGCGATCAGCGGTCAGTGGATATTGAGACAATTGTTTTAATGATCTACAGCCACTTCTCAGTATGTGCTTCCCGAAGAGAGGAACTGCCTGCATTTTATTTGCCTTTGTTGACATTGAATTCTGCAACATGTTTGCACACGGTGGCTCTCTCTTCATCCAGCTGTCGATCGTCTCCTGCAAAGCTAGCCAGCTCTTACTTCGTACTTCAGGTCCCTTGGGGAGACTTGTCCTGTGGCACTGAAGAGTATTTTTGAGTATGAAGAAAAAACGGAAGCTGCTGAGATTTATCTGTGCTTTTTCCACAACGCGGGGTGTGTTTTTGACCAACTCGTAAAAAAGCTGGAGGACACAACGCTCTGCATCACAGATGTTTACGGGGAAGTCCAACACTTCAAAATGAAGATTCTTCAGCGGAAACAGAACAGCCTTTTTGGATACCAGACCAAGCAGCTGATGGACAAACAATTGTCAGCACAAAGGTCCAAGCAGCAACAGGACTTTGTGAAGTTCTATGACACTGTCATTACATACATTGACAAGTGGTTTGATTTCTCACCAGAAAATGTAATGGTGAAACTGAAACCGATCAGCCTCTATGAGGAGCTCTCCTTCACTGACCTGGAGCAGGTGGTGGTTGCCCTCAAAATGACAGTCTTTTATTTATTTTTAAGAGACAGTAGTCATTATGAACCAACTCTATGGAGAGTTTTGTGCTAGCCGGGAGGAAATACAGAAAGCCAGACAGGATACCACAAAATCCACCAGTGAGAAGTGGGTGGCAGTTTTCCAAAACCTAGGGAAAGCCAACTTGATCAACATGTTCAGGATTGTCTCATTTGTCCTCAGTGTGCCAGGCTCAAATGCCTTTGTGGAGAGGCTTTTCTCTCGGATGACCATTAAATGGTCAGACTCAAGAAACAGATGCAGCACAGAGGCAGAGCTGATCAAAAATGAACTTCAAATATCTGTGAACTGTGACTTGTCATGTAAGTACTTCTCTCTGGCTATGCAAACGGAGAAAGGACTGCTTGAATCAGTCAAGAGCAGCAAAAAATATCCATGGAACAAGTAGACTTGGTGAGTGACTCGTGCCCCTCTTTTCCATTTCAAATGTGTTTTTTTCTTTGCTGTAAAGATCCAAATTGGGATTTCTTTGATCATTTCTTTTGAATATTATTCAGATAAGTTGACATAATGATACAGTTTTAGTAAAGCTATAGAGTAAATGGAATATAAAAATGTTTTGCCTTTCCAATTGACTAAGAATATGATATACATTGTATATTAATTCACACAACACCATACCCACACCGCCGTGGCACTGTACACCTTTTGTCCCTTATTTGGTAGTGAGAAAGTTGGCAACCCTATTAGAGCTTGATATCAAATGTTACTGTATTACCTTATGTCTCACTCATTATGAAAATATATTAGTTAGTCATTTTGAAGCTGCAAAAGTGGTCTACTCTAATGTTGAGGTGATTCAATGCATTTACTTACAGGCTATGAGCCAGTTGTCACCAACCGGTCGACTGCGGCATTCATAGTCAATCATCGAACATTTCTGTAAAAAAACAACAATAAAGCCTTGCGTTTCTGTTTTTCGTTGTTGTTGGTTTAGTGCCGTTGGCGGTGCACTTGATTCAGCAGCCCTAGTGCCAGGAAAGCAAAGTGTTCCCATTTTTAACCATTTCATGTGTCTGAAGGTAGAACTGCGCCTACCAGGCAGGCCCAGAGAGCAAATCAAGTGCACCTATAGGCCTACCGCTGGTCAATCAGAGAGCTCAGACCACCGTGTCGGCACAGTTTCCTCGAGCCATAGGCTACAAAAAGAAGCCTAGAGCGCACAGCAAAGTTGCTACTTTGAGATTTCACCGTTTTTAAAACCATGACTAGAGAGAGACTCAATTAATACAGCAAAGAGCTGCTGTTTTTCTATAAATTCATGGTTATGTTGTTATTCAGCACTGTCAACACTGTTCCAACACTTTTACAAGCCATAAAATGCACGTTCTCCCTACTTCCACTTACGCTACAACCAGCACTGCAGCTGCAATTAACGAGTATATCAATGTGTTCCGATAAGCTTACGTTGGTATTATTAGCAACTTGTCTTTTTTTAATATCAAGGAATATTTCACTTTCTCTGGTCATAGGAGTAACAACATGAATTGGTTGATGAGGCAGAAATAACGCAGTGCGACTTGAGTTTCGCCATCAGCTGGAAGACTGTCCCCTTTTCTCAGCAGAATGGAGGGAGGAGAGGGGACGGGTGAGGCAGCCTCACCGCTGCTCTCTCCCGTCCTTCAGACTGACCATCAGTTGCAGGCCATCAGTAAAAATAAAATAAAAAGCTCATTATTATGCTCCCTCAGCTGTGCCTCACAAGTAATACGACAAATGATCTATTACCTGTGTGATCATATACCTACAAATGGTCTGAGTGGAACAACATTGGCAGTGCACTTCAAGCAGAGCCAATATGCAGTGATCATTTATTGGGCCTATAGCTTACTGCTACAGAACTGTTTTTAAATCGGTTAATGTTGCATACAGTAGGTTTATGTTTTTTTTTAAAGTCATATTAAAAATATATATCTGAGCGGTAGATCTCGGCTTGCTTTTGGACTCTTCCCTCAGAAAAGGTTGGCGACCACTGCTATAGGCTATGTTAAAATTCATATCTGAAAGCCCTCCAAACCGAGTGCTATTGTTGATATATTTAGACTAATTAAACTAACTGTTGTAGTTTTTGGTTCTTCATCAAATATTTGTCAGCCATCAAATAAATATTAATTTTGTTTTCAAATAGGTATTCAAATACCTTCATATATTGTTTTTCTGAGACCTGTATTTGAATATCAAAGAAAATAGTTGCCTTTTAGTTGAAACTATCAAAACTATAATCGGCTACAGAGTATTTGAACTTGGCATATTCAAATAAACTACAAAACACAAATTATTTTCTTCCCAGGTCTGGCCGCTACACACACTGCTTAATCAACAGGGTCATTAGCATAATAAACTGGGCTGCCCAGTGTCACTGCGACTAATGAATAGCTTCATACGCGATTGCTGTCCCACCAAGGTAGGAAGACGGGGCGTTCAAGCCTGCAGACAAAGACATTGCTAAAACAGCAGCGGGGTTTCGAAAGAGGAAAAGGAAGACATCCTGTGTGTTTAGACACAAGTCACTGGAAATACCCCCCTTAGGGTACAACCTGTTTCAACTGCCAACCCCTGTGTGCTAAAAATTGAGAAATCACAATCCTCTCCTGTCTTTGCATATGGGAAAACACACAACGCAATTTTTTTTTAAATGTAGAAGGGGGCTGCAAAACTCTTCCCCCTGACATCTTGGCAGGTTAGAGCAAGCCTGCCATTCCAAAGCGTGGATTCTGAAGCATGTCAAACCTGGTTACCTGTGGGTAAAGGAGGCACGTGGCGTGCTAACGTGGGGTGACACGAGCACACACACACACGTATACTCAAATGCACATATACTCAGATGCACAGCCTCAGGGCTCACTAACAGCAAGGTAGCACCTTGGTAACAAGCACGCAATGCCTGCCACTGGGCCGTAGCCCCAAAAATCAAGACAACAGAAAATCAATAGAGTGGCATCAAAAGCATATTTCCAGTGAATATCATACATCAGAAGACTCAGGCACATCAAAGCTCACATTTCCTAATATACTGTGTAATACCCTTGAACCAACTAGTTCAGCTGGTTGTGTGTAATACATTACTGTAGCTGCTATTCTGACAGTGCTAAAAAAGTGGGGCTATTACCAAAAATGCCCATAATATTTCAAATATGAAAATGACCGTAATGTTTCAAATATAAGTGCATGGTACTTAAATCGAATACAACAGATGGCATTTGCATCGCGTGAATTGCATATATAGTTCATAACTGGTACGTTTGAATGGGTTTTAACCCACATCAAATGATCAAAGGCTTTTCATAGCCCTCTTTTACAGTTTGTGAAATAAAAGCTGGCCTAAGTACTGCATCACGAGTAATACATTCTTTCTAGAATAATCTCTGCATGCAATTTCTGCGCCGTCTCATAACCAGGGCCAAGTCATGAAAGAATCCTCCGACTATCTCTCTCATCCCAGCTGAATGGTAATACAATGTGCGCTAACGCTGTTACAACGAACACAAACAAGGCCATCTTGAATACAATGGTCCTCTCCACATAATCAAAACGATTAATTTTTTCTACCTTGTGGCAAAATGTGCCAAAGAAAACAGTTCATTTAATTGTTGGAGGAATGCGAGGTAGTGTCAAGCAGTCATGTGAAAACTGGACTTAGAAGGAATGCAATGATAAGGCATCCAACATCAAGCAAACAGTGATTTATATTCAAGGCCATGTTAGCGGTAGCCTCGGTGCTCAGACAGCCTAGCTAAGCTAGCGCTAGCACTAACGCCCGGGGAGGAGACTGGAGCCTTTCAGGGGGAGCCAATGACAGGAGGAGAGGGGTGAGAGGATCAGACGCCAGGAACCTTTTGACGGAGGCGAGATGGAACACACACACACAGTGAGTGAGAGAGCGATGCGGCTACACACACACAAGCACACACACACACACCGTGTCTGCACCGCTGCTCAACAGTGCAAAGGGTAGATGGAACACACACAAAGACAAATCGATATCTACAGTTTACACACCCACACAGGCGAATACATACACAACCTGAATGACCAAAAGGCGTATTCAACAGGTAGGGCACAACACTGCAGCTCCACAGCCCTTCAACAGATATGGAACATTCCTTTTCTCCCTCACACTCCACAGCCCTTGGGCAGAGGGTAGAAAGCCTCCCCAGAGAAGCAGCACGTTTCCACAGCAAGACAGTGACTACAGGAGGGAGCAGGACTACTCAGTCAGGAGCACAGAGGGGGGTGGGGAGGTAGGGGAGTCAGGAGGGGGAGAGAAATGTGTTGGGAGTCAGGCCGAGGAGAGAGTGGGGTGACAACTCGTCAACTGGGGAAACGTGAGCTGAAGCCCACACCGGCCCCTCAGGTCACACCAAGCACTCTGTAACCCTCCTCTATCTCCCTCCATCTGTCCTCCTCAGCTGCCAGGGTGCTTCGGACATCTCCCTCCTCTCTCGGTCTCTCCTCAGATGTATGCATCTCTTTCCATCTGGCATGTGTGGAATATGTGTGGATCTGTGTGTGTGCATACAGCATGTAAATGTGTGTGTATATGAGAACTGTCGTGGCACACTTGGGGACTGGTTTCACCCCCATCCTCCCACCCCGTGACACACACTTCTCCCGCCATTCTCCCCCCACTGAATATTAACATGGAATATGCTGAAATTGCCAAGGTGTGTGAGAGGCATGCAGAACAATGGGCACACACGGACAGATTCAGGCCTGGATACAGAATGTACAGTAGATACCACGCACAGCAAGGGGCTGCACTGCCTATTCCACACACAGCAGGCAGACAGAGAGCACACATAATGCTCACATGCAGTACACACACACACATAGCCGGCACGAAAAAGAAAACTAGTCCATCTTGAATTCTCATTGTTCAATTGTTATTTTAAACTGGGTGGTTCGAGCTCTGAATGCTGATTGGCTGACAGCCGTGGTATATCAGACCGTATACCACAGGTATGACAAAACACTTATTTTTACAGCTCTAATTATGTCGGTAACCCGTTTAAAATAGCAATAAGGCACCTCTGGGTTTGTAGTATATGTCCAATATTACCATGGCTAATGGCTGTACCCAGAAGAACAGCCCTTAGCCGTGGTATATTGGCCATATACCACACCCCCTCGGGCCTTATTGCTTAAGTAACACACACACACAATATGAAGTGCATTTCCTTTACCATTCACACTGCGTGCTGCTGTCGTTCGCACAGCAGCGCGCAAGCACACGTTGCTAAGAGTACAAGCAGCAACAGACACGTACATGTAGACAGAACAAAGCGAGCTGGAACCGACAGACTCCTCAACCCTCCCAGTGAACACAGTACCGCACATCAACACAAGGCATTAGCACGCTTGGGCGTTTTGCCATTTCACGGCAAGCAGCAGGTTGTTGAATTATTTATAGCGTGTCTGTGAGTGTGTCTGTGAGTGAGAGAGAGAGAACACTGAAACAGGAGAGAGAGAGAGAGAACACTGAAACAGGCTTTACGGATTCTGGGCCTGTAACCATATGCGGCACGCTGAATTTGGTGAAAGTGCCTGAACACACACACACGGAGAGTCCAAACCAACACACATGGCGCCCCGTTTAATACACGTAGGAGCTTCAATGTGCACGACACGCCGCAAACACTGAACGCACAACACCGCAAATGACCATCAGCACGGCAGAGCCGACGCACGCTGAGGCGTGCTCAGACACAGCGCATGGAAACGCCTTTGTGGGCGAAACAAACTGAAGACGCTCGGAGCACACGACACAAGTTCAAGTGCGTACATATCCCAACGCACAGAGGACTCGTGTTAAATACACAGAAATGGTGGTGTTTAAAAAGGTCACACAAGCTATATACAGAGCGCTAGGCATTAGTGTGGACGCTGCTTCAAAACTGCCCCCCCATAACAAACACACAGCGATGACAATCCCATGGGGCACCTCAGTAATTATCTCCATGTCGTTATGTGCACGGCGCCAAGGACATGAAGGGGAATCTTCTTGGCCCAAGACATGATCCGGACAGAAAAGCGCACTACGAAACACAGCCACATAAAAAGGTCAATAGTGTAATTCCTTTAAAACAAAAAATGGGGACTACACTTTAAACCCAGGAGATGTAGGATACAGAGACCCATATGGCAGTTTGTGGGGACTTATGAAAATGTGTGGTAAGCCATTGGTAACCCACTGACATGCCCATTGAGTAACAGGTGTTGCTTCAAATGGGCTTGCAGACTATGCCGAATTCAGTCAGTCAGACCCCCAATGTGAGAAAATTTAAATGTTAAGGTGCTTCCAAAACAATTTAACTACAGTCCTTTGAATAAATATGAACATGTCATACAGTTAGTCATACATACTGTTTAATTTTGTCACTTCAACACAAGGCCTGATTTCTTTAGTATTTAGACATAGGGCATGTGTCAAACTCATTCCACAGAGGGCTGAGTTTCTGCGGAGTTTTCGCTCCTCCCTTTTACTAATTAGCGACATTAATTCAAGTACAAGACTCTTCACCTGGTTGTCTAGGTCTAAATTGAAAGGAAAAAACAAAAACCCACAGACAGTAGAACCTCAATGAAATGAGTTTGACACGTGTCCTAGAGGATTATCATGCACAGTAGTCCTGATCTTAATTATTTTTTACAGTACTTAAAAAAATATCCACAGTGAATAAGGAACATACGCTTTTTTTCCATTTTCACCTAAAATGACATACCCAAATCTAACTGCCTGTAGCTCAGGACCTGAAGCCAGGATATAGATATTATTGATACCATTTGAAAGGAAACACTTAGAAGTTTGTGGAAATTTGAAATTAAAATGTAGGAGAATAACACATTAGATTTGGTAAACAAAAAAAACATGCGTTTTCAAAAATCTTGAAATGCAAGAGAAAGGCAACTATATAATATTGGAGTTTAGCCACAATTTAGATTTTGGCCACTAGTTAGCAGCAGCGTATGTGGACATTTTCAAGTGAAGCATTGCAATACGTCACAATTTTTTGATCAAGCCTGCCCAAATGTACCAAATTGGTCAATTGATACATTTAGAGAACTATAGAGAACACACAAAAATGATATGGATAATAAAACGTGTTTACTCCCAGGAATGTCATACATGATGGAAAATTAGCTTCCCCACAGAAAAGACACTAACCTTCATACATCTAGATGGCCAGGTGTGGTGGGTGTGGGGCCAGAAACAGCAGAGGTTCAAACTTTAGAAACCAGTTCCTACATTTGAATATCAAAATGTATTTTATCAAACAAAACTACATTTTATCTCTGGGACCCTCAAGATGACAAATCAGAGCAAGATTACTGAATGTAAGTACATTATTTACCTTCAGCAGTGAATGTATCAAACCAAGTGCCATGATAAAAGTTTAGTTGTTGTGCACTCTCCTCAAACAATAGAATGGTATTTTTTCACTGTAATAGCTACTGTAAATAGAACAGTGCAGTTAGATGAACAATCATTTAAGCTTTCTGCACATATAAGACATGTCTATGTCCTGGAAAGTTGGATGTTACTTACGTCATTCTAGTCACATTAGCAACAACCACCCCGGTATAGGGACGCCGATCCCGTAGAGTTTTCTTTTAACAATAGTCACTTTTGAGGAGTTATTTTCTATGCTACAGGAAGTGTTACTTTTACCAAGAAAAACTTACAAAAGGAATAATTCGAGGTAAAAAGGAGTTGGAGATGGATGAAATTATGCAAAAATAAATCAAATTGTACAGGATGCGAACAGGTGACTGATGTTGACGTCAAGCTGACGTATTCCTCAGAGTGACCTGACCTTTGCACTTTGCTCCTATTTATAGCCTAGTGGCTCATTGAGACACAACAACGTAAAAAAGAATCCTTTTTCAAGTTAAATGGCAAATTACAGCATCAAATAATAAGAGAAATAGCGCGTGTCAAAATATACATAGGCCTGTAAATCCAGAGACACCCCAAAAAAATCAGGGCAACAACATTATAGGAGGCAACAACATCCTCGTTTAGCCCCGTTGGATCCACGATGTGTAAGATGTGTTGTCAGAATGCCTCGGTGTTAGTTAATGTATGATGTCATGTCCTCTTGGTGAAATGTGGATGTGTTCTATGGCTGCAAAGAGCAGGGAGGAAGGTGAGCCATGGTTGGCGTCGATACAGTGGCGCAAAAGCATAGTCCATGTTTTATTTTGAATAGCAGCCTTATGTTCCGCGATGTGAAGTTTCGATGCTCGTTTGGTTTGGCCAATACAAGCAGCCCGCTCAGATTCATTTGAGCATGTACAGTGCATTTGGAAAGTATTCAGACCCCTTGCCTTTTTCTACATTACAGCCTTATTCTAAAATGGATTAAATAGTTTTTTTCCCCTTTATCAATCCACACACACAATACCCCATATAATGAAAAAACAAAAATAGGGGTTTTAAAAATAATTGCAAATATGTATTTTAAAAAACTACTTAAATATCACATTTACGTAAGAATTCAGACTCTTTACTCAGTACTTTGTTGAAGCACCTTTGGCAGTGATTACAGCCTTGAGTCATCTTGGGTATGATGCTACAATCTTGGCACACTTTTACTTGGGGAGTTTCTCCCATTCTTCTCTGCAGATCCTCTCAAGCTCGCTCATGTTGGCTGGCGAGTGTCACCGCACAGCTATTTTCAGGTCTCTCCAGAGATGTTCAGCTCTGGCTGGGTCACTCAACGACAGTCAGAGACTTGTCCTGGAGCCACTCTTGCATTGTATTTGGCTGTGTGCTGAGAGACATTGTCCTGTTGGAAGGTAAACCTTCGCCCATTCTGAGGCCCTGAACGCTCTGGAGCAGATTTTCATCAAAGATCTCTCTGTACTTTGCTCCGTTCATCTTTCCCTTAATCCTGAATAGTCTCCAAGTCCCTGCCGCTGAAAAACATCTCCACAGCATGATGCTGCCACCACCATGCTTCACCGTAAGGATGGTGCCAGTTTTCCTCTAGACGTGACGCTTGGCATTCAGGCCAAAGAGTTCAATCTTAGTTTCATCAGACCAGATAATCTGTTTCTCATGGTCTGAGAGTCTTTAGGTGCCTTTTGGTAAACTCCAAGGGTTGACTTGTGCCTTTTACTGAGGAGTGGCTTCCGTCTGGGCACTCTACCATAAAAGGCCTGATTGGTGGAGTGCTGCAGAGATGGTTGTCCTTCTGGAAAGCTCACCCATCTCCACAGAGGAACTCTGGAGCTAGGTCAGAGTGACCATCGGGTTCTTGGTCACCTCGCTGACCAAGGCCTTTCTCCCCCGATTTCTCAGTTTGGCTGGGCGGCCAGCTCTAGGAACAGTCTTGGTGGTTCTAAACTTCTTCCATTTAAGAATTATGGAGGCCACTGTGTTTTTGGGGACCTTCAATGCTGCAGACATTTTTTGGTACCCTTCCCCATATCGGTGCCTCGACATAATCCTGTCTCGGAGTTCTACGGACAATTCCTTCGACCTCATGGCTTGGTCTTTGCTCTGACATGCACTGTCCACTGTGGGACATTAGACAGGTGTGTGCCTTTCCAAATCATGTCCAATCAATTTAATTTACCACAGGTGGACTCCAATCAAGTTGTAGAAACATCCAGGATGATCAATGGAGACAGGATGGACTGGAGGTCAATTTCAAGTCTTATAGATAAGGGTCTGAATACTTATGTAAATAAGGTATGTTTATCATTTTTAATACATTTGCAAACATTTCCAAAAACCTGTTTTTGCTCTGTCATTATGGGGCACTGTGTGTAGATTGATGAGGAAAATGTTTTATTTAATACATTTTTTGAATAATTTGTGGTGCAACAGTTAATTAAGCTTTATTTTTTGTATTCTTTATTATTGGTCGTATTGTCACAATGAACACATTGTCCACACTTGTAATTGCCAGTGGATGGGCCTGGGAGCCAAGTCACACGCTTCTTGGTAGCTGCATGCTGTGCATAACGGAATCGGCCTGATTGCCTCCATTTGTTTCTGTGGTGCGCTCAATGTTGTTAACTCTAGTAGGTCTGGATCACTTGAGGATGTTCCAGTGTTCCAATGCAATGGATTTGACACGACCGACACATGGGCTGTACTCCCCCCCCGGTTTCTATTAGTGCCAGGGAGTAGATGTTCAGTCTCCCTAGCACGGGTATAGATAGGCCTGTTCAATGACACTCTTATCATACCCGCCTTGCAGGAACCTGGTGCACATATGAATTTAATTAAAGCCATTGTGTGTACAGTATTGTACCCCACAAGGCTATTGTATCTATAGACAGCGCATGGAGTATAACATTAACCAGATCCCGATCACACTCCTATCACATTGAATTAGACTGAATAGATTGGGCCTCAAATTGAAATAAAGCATTGTGTAGGCTATTGTATAGCATTAACAGAGAGATAAAGATCCCCGTTGCACTCGTCACTCCGTTTAATTTCCCTCTGCCCTGAAGGTCTTTCTCCCTCCCTCCTCTTTATGGGTGACAAACTGCGAGACGCTTGCGCTGCCAGGCGAGTGTCGAGACTGGCGACCCAGGGGGAGTCAGGCAGCCAGAGAGCCAGGCCGTACAGATGGCATCCCAAGACAGACAGAAGCCACCGCATATATCACAACACTGACGCCAGTGTAGTAGCTAATAGGCCTTAGGGCATAATAACGAGGGTACGAGGCGGGTACAATGGAAAGGGTAGAAATGACATTAAAATGTGTTTTTACCCGTGCTGCCACCCAGTCATGGGGACAACAGGTCATGAATTGTGGATAGAGGCATGGTTAGACTTTCCTATTAGTCACTGTGTTAGAGGGTAGGAAGGAGACAGTCTGCTCTCAGTGCAGACAGTCATGAGATGTAGATCTGTTTGGGGGGGGGGGGGGGGGGGAGAGGGAGAGCGAGAGAGCGCGAAGGGAAGACCGAGAGACAGAGAGAAAGATGTAAGAGAGAAATTAAATGGGCGTCTCTTTACCTAAAACAAGACAAAGCCATTATACACCAATAGGAATCGACAATGAAACCGAGACACGAAAGGCCAACAATTCTTCAAATGGATATTCGCCTAGGCACGCGGCTCCGCATGGGTGCCCATTACCCAGGAGTCAGTGCTTTGAGACCGCGGGGCCGGACCGCCCACTCAGGCTTTCGAGTGTAATCAGGCCGAGTAGGTGAGCCACGCTCGCCCGCCGTCTCTACTCGTCAGGCTAATGCAAATGGATAGATGGATGGACGGCGTCCCAGACGGGTGATAGAATGAAGGAGTGACAGCTGGGTCAACAGCAGGGAGGGAAGAATAGAGAGAGAGATGGAGGGATGGGAGTCATAGGATGGACTGGTTTATTAAGACGGTAAAGATGGTGAAAGGTAGTGGCAAGATGTCTCCATGTGTCCTGAGGGAAGAGCCCCCAAGAACCGTAGCAATGATAAACTGGATTCTGTTAGTGAGCCTGCCGTGTGAGAGGGAGGGACAGTGTGGGTGTATGTGTGCGTGAGACAGAGAGCTAGAAAAGACAGAAAGAAAAGGAAATGGAAAGAGGAAGAGAAAGAGAGAATGTGTGTGTATACTGTACGTGTGTGTGTGTGTGTTAACCAAATAAAGATAGTGGAGATGGATTGAGTGATGTGAAAGCGGATATGAGACTCCATTATATCACCCTCACGTTCGCCCGGGCTAAGCCGGTCGGCGAGACGAAGACGGAGGGGATGAAAGACAAATGAAACTGATATCCCGGGTGAAGATGTTCTCAGTAAGATCCTGACAATGAGATATGATCTGTCGGCTGGAAGAGAGATGGAGAGGGGATAGACGGACATGACAATGCCCCGGTCTTCAAAATGAGAAAGTGAGTGAGCGTGTTCAAGGAGGTAGACGGATGGATAGTTGGAGAAAATGAGAGAGGGAAATACAAGACATGAGGCAATATGGTGAGCTGCACATAGACGAGTTGTGTGAGTCTGTGACTGATACACAGAGTAAGGTGACGGGAGAGAGGTGATGATGAAGGGAGCGAATGAAAAGAGCGATATGAAAGACAGGTGAAAAGATGAGGAAAGAAATGAGATGAGAGCGATATGAAAGAGGAGAGTGGACTGAGGGGTTGAGTGGCTATTCATCATGCACTGAATAGATGGGTAAATATTTGAGAAATGAAAAGGCTTCTCTCCCACTCTCCTTCTCGCTCTCTCTCAGATGGAAAGGTATAGGATAAACAAACCAAGCTGCTTTTGTTCAAACTAATCCTCAAATTCTGTAGAAGATGATATTGATTTTCAACAAACAAATGCAAAGGCTTTCACACACACAAAAAAAAATGTAAAGGTATTCCCACAAAAAATGATAACAGGCATTCCCACATACTGTAGAAACATTATGTTCAACAGAGTAAATCCAATGAGACAAACACACACACTATACGCACACACGCAATCATCCAGCCACACGCACGCGCACGCAATCATCCAGCCACACGCACGCAATCATCCAGCCACACGCACGCAATCATCCAGCCACACGCACCCAATCATCCAGCCACACGCACCCAATCATCCAGCCACACGCACCCAATCATCCAGCCACACGCACCCAATCATCCAGCCACACGCACCCAATCATCCAGCCACACGCACCCAATCATCCAGCCACACGCACCCAATCATCCAGCCACACGCACCCAATCATCCAGCCACACGCACCCAATCATCCAGCCACACGCACCCAATCATCCAGCCACACGCACCCAATCATCCAGCCACACGCACCCAATCATCCAGCCACACGCACCCAATCATCCAGCCACACGCACCCAATCATCCAGCCACACGCACCCAATCATCCAGCCACACGCACCCAATCATCCAGCCACACGCACCCAATCATCCAGCCACACGCACCCAATCATCCAGCCACACGCACCCAATCATCCAGCCACACGCACCCAATCATCCAGCCACACGCACCCAATCATCCAGCCACACGCACGCAATCATCCAGCCACACGCACGCAATCATCCAGCCACACACACACACACGCAATCATCCAGCCACACACACACACGCAATCATCCAGCCACACACACACACGCAATCATCCAGCCACACACACACACGCAATCATCCAGCCACACACACACACGCAATCATCCAGCCACACACACACGCAATCATCCAGCCACACACACACACGCAATCATCCAGCCACACACACACGCAATCATCCAGCCACACACACACGCAATCATCCAGCCACACACACACGCAATCATCCAGCCACACACACACGCAATGATCCAGCCACACACACCCAATCATCCAGCCACACACACAAACACATCTACACACAGATCTATGCAAACACATCTACACACAGATCTACGCAAACACATCTACACACAGATCTACGCAAACACATCTACACACATCAATCACCCATCCCACTCCACACACACACACTCATCTCATCTTTGATTCCCTCTGCAAAGATGATGATTAGAAGAAAACACAACCCCGGGATATCAGCCCAGAACGTACAGAAGTGCGTCATTTTCCCCTCTCTTTCTTCTCTTTGGTTAGGATCTAGAGGAAGTAGCGCAACTCTAGAGTGGGAGCTGCCTGTTGGGAATCGTGCTGGCGGGGGAAAGCGCTGGATTAAACATTGAATGATCTGCAGAATGCCCGGAGCCACGCACATAACACACACAATCACGCGCACACCCTCCACTTCACATTAAAATCATTTCCGTTTCGCAGATCTATTCTTAGGCGCTAGAAAACCCACTTCCTCCTTCCCAACACTCATAAAGCAGCAGTAGAATGCTGGAGAACCAGAGGCCCTGTTGAATAGCTCTCCTAAGAACGAGTCACCAATCTTCTCCATTACCGACCCTTCTTACAACGCCAATTAACCATGCCTGGATCTACGGGACGCCATGGAAACAGGGTTATTGTTTACTTAAGTGGAGGGAATAGAGCGCTATGCTACTAAGCGGTAGGTAGCCTAGTGGCTACAGCGCAGGGCCAGTAACCAGTGCCTCTGGGGTGTCATACTAAACTCTGTAGATAACAAAAATATCTTGGTGAATAAATAATTCAAGCTAACTGGGGGACAGAATATACGTTGAACGGTACACTAAAGATCGTGTTCTGGATGGGGGAGAAAGCATCATGGCTGTGGATTTAAAGGGAAGCTCCGCAAGTCAAACAATAACTAAGCACGCACCCCACCACTGTTTTGGTAAACAGCTGAGGGATGTGGTTGGATAAATATAACCACTTGTTTACAAATTAACTATATATACAAAGCTTCAAATTATTGGAGTGGGCCATTTCAGCGGCACAGCAGGTGTATAAAAAAATCGAGCATACAGCCATGCAAATCGCCATAGACAAACCTTGGCAGAGGAATGGCCTTACTCAACGCGGCACCGTCATAGGACGCCACCTTTCCAACAAGTCAGTTCGCCCACTTTTTGCCCTGCTAGAGCTGTCCTCAGGCAACTGTAAGTGCTGTTCTTGTGAAGTGGTAACGTCTAGGAGCAACAACGGCTCAGCCGCAAAATGATAGGCCACACAAGCTCACAGAACCGCCGAGAGATAAAGCGTGTAAAAATAGTCTGTCCTCGGTTGCAACAGAGTTCCAAACTGTCTCTGGAAGCAACATCAGCATAAGAACTGTTCATAGGGAGCTTCACGAAATGGGTTTCCATGGCCGAGCAGCCGCACACAAGCCTAAGATCACCATCGCCAATGCTCGCCGCCATTCAACTCTAGAGCAGTGGAAACGCGTTATCTGGCAGTCCGACGGACAAATCTGGGTTTGGCGGATGCCAGGAGAACGCTACCTGCCCGAATGCATAGTGCCAACTGTAGTTTGGTGAAGGAGGAATAACGATCTGGGGCTGTTTTTCATGGTTCGGGCTAGACCCCTTAGTTCCTGTGAAGGGAAATCTTAACACTACAGCATACAAAGACATTCTAGACGATTCTGTGCTTCCAACTTTGTGGCAACAGTTTGGGGAAGGCCTTTTTCTATTTCAACGCCCCTGTGCACAAAGCGAGGTCCATACAGAAATGGTTTGTCGAGATTGGTGTGGAAGAACTTGACTGGCCTGCACAGAGCCCTGACCACAACCCCATAGAACACCTTTGGGATGAATTGGAGCGCCGACTGTGAGCCAGACCTAATCACCCGACCTCACTAATGCTCGTGGCTGAATGGAAGCAAGTCCCTGCAGCAATGTTCCAACATCTAGTGGAAAACCTTCCCAGAAGAGTGGAGGCTCTTATAACAGTAAAGGGGGGACCAATTTCATATTATTGCCCATGATTTTGGAATGAGCAGGTTTCCACATACTTTTGGTCATGTAGTGTATTTTGGGTTACGACAGTTGAACTAAGCTCACAAGGCATGTAGAAGTTATATTCTTCAAGAATCACTGGGTATATATCATTAATTTAATAAGTAAAAAATGGATGCAGCAATCACAGATTGACCCTTTAAAAAATATCATTTAAATTTTAAATGAAAGATGTTCTTGATGGGGGAGAAAAGTATATAAAATGATAGTGGATTTAAAGGCCTCTAGAGAAGTGGGGCAGGACTGAGCATGCCTATCACTTCGCAGCCTACATAAAAAGGCTTCGAGAACTGGTGGACTCTGACCATCATTTCACAGGGAACGATGGGGACCAGAGAAGCGATGGTGCAGTGGTGTGTTCAAGAGGTGTCAGTGTTATCTTCACAAGCCAGAGAGAGAAGAGAAAGAGAGAGCAGCCGTCTGGTATCTCTCCCTCTGCTTTTGTCACCTGTGCAGAGAGCCAAACCGAAGATGACATGTCCGGTCTCCAAGTGCCCACGTTCAACCTCCTCTCCTTGGCTCAGTGTCACTTCCTGGTTATACATTCTGAACCTTGTCGTTGCAGTTAGCGAGCCGGCGCTATCCATTACCCACTGTCCTGGGATCAGTTAGGATTAGCTACTTTAACTCGCATAACATACCAACTGGTGACCACGTTATGGGTGGCAGGTAGATGCTGATTCTAGATCAGCTGGAAACACGTTGACTCCTGTTGCTACCATAGCCTTATCAAAAGCTGCTGTAGCGAGGTGCGCTCGCCGAGTTCTCCCTCGTGCTCGGGTTCACACGTACGACGACACACCCGCGAGTGTGAAAAGGCACAGCTGACTAAGTCACGAGGCTTTTCTTAAGAAACCTGCGTTCTAATAAATAACATTGAGTGTGATCTTCACACATTGTGTCACACATTGCTGTAGGTTTTCCCTGGCAGCTGCTGCACATGGACTCGGTACTGGTACTCCCTGTATAGGGCGGTAGGTAGCCTAGTGGTTAAGAGCGTTGGGCGAGTAACCGAGAGGTCTCTGGTTCAAATCCCCAAGCTGACTAGGTGACTGAGCAAGGCACTTAACCCTACTTGCTACTTACTGGACGTTGCTTTGGAAATATGCAAATAACCCCGTTATTTTTACTCCTTATTGCTATTCGTTATTCACTGTGTATTTATTCCTCACTATTTACATGTCATTTCCACCTTTAACTCTGCATTGTTGGAAAAGGACTCATAAATAAGCATTGCACTGTTAGTCCACACTGGTTGTTTACAAAGCATGCGACAAATAACATTTGATTTGAACTCGCAGGTGCTGTGACAACTGACAGCAAAACTGTTCACACAGATACAAATGTGAGTTTGACGAGAAACTGAGAGAACATTCAGGAGGTGATGAACTGGACAGGATTTGCTCCCTGGCTGACTATCTGTCCATCCCACCGAGACTGGCCTGGAGAAAAGACGCTGTAGGCCATTTATCTGTCAATCTGTGTCAATCCATTCAGCCCGAGTGGCGCGGGAAAGGTGAGAGAGGGGTGTCAGGCCCCAGGGCGGTCCACAAAGGGCTCAATGGAAGACCCCCTGTGGCTGTCCACAGTTCTGCCGGTCTATTAATACTGGACAGCCAGAGCCATTAGTGGCCTTGTCAATATACTGTGGGCAGGGCAAGCAAGCGGCAGGCCCGAACATAGTAGGCTATCAGGCGTTTCTGCTAGCCCTGCCCGGACACCCTCTGGTTAAGATCACAAGCCCCAAGGTAAATAACGAGCTACTAGGTCATGTGGGCGAGACACTTATTGACGAGTCGAGGAAAATCATTTCAAGCATTCTGCCTTCCAGTGCAATTTGATGGGCTACCTAGTACAATGACATTCCACAAATAATACTACGGAAGAATGTGTTAGGCAGTTTATTTTACATTTCAGTTTCAATTTTATTTATTAAATCGCTCTCATTTCTAAAAAATTATTTTCTAATTTGTCATGGAATTTTGACATGCCTGTCTTCCATTCATACGTGGGGATAAAGAAACGTTTTAAATAAAGAAAAATTATATGCATAGATGTGGCGGCCTACAAAATCCATAACAATTCACATTCTCACACACATAGGTCTCGTGAGGAAAAAAAGTCCAACAGTCACTGTTAAAAGACAAAAGGGGAACTAATAGAATAATATGCACCAAAAAAATAATAATAATAATAAAAAATGGAGTGTCAGCTAATGACATGATTTCGCATTGAGGCAGAAAAACGACATCCCATTACTATGACATGTGGGTCTACTTCCGTCGTTAATGTGCCCTGCTGCATTATTTAACATTCTGCCTGTATGCCCCGCCAAAAACAATTGGTGACAACCAAAGATTGTCTGAGGTACAGTAATTGTTTGTTGCTTGTCACAATCCCACCTTTCAAAGCCGTTACTAAGATTTACATGCCAGCAGACTTGAGGTAGATAGACTTTTGTAAAATATGACTCTAAAAACAAATCTTTATTAAAAAAAAGGTTATTCTTTTCAGTACCGTTCCCTGAACTAAAACTAAGCCATTCGTGTCACAATCACCTGCATTAGGTCAACAAGGATAAAAGGCCTGAATGAAGAGGGATTGACAGAGTGCTGCAAAGAGGTGTAGTCAAGGCAACAGACGAGGACCTAAAGTGGACTCAGGAGGACCATAAATGTCTCGACTGCAGTCAAGAATTTGGCGGGGCAATGTAGTACCACAGGTTTGGCTGAATTAGCCACCTTATTTAAGTACATACATTTTTGGGGGATCTGCAGTCAACATACATCATCCAGCCCACATGTTGTGAACAACACACTCAGTGAACCATGAATGCATCTACTTTAAGATACTGCTCGTTGTCGTCAGTATTCTTTGCATGACAGTTACTCTCCGCTTATTACATCTCATTGTTTCACATCAATAACCCTATAGTTTCTCTAGCACTTTGGGTAACTACACTTGTCTAGATGGGATTGTTGTCGAAGCATGTGATAAATGTAACCGAACAGACCGTTCTCTGTGTAATAATGAGAATAATTTCAGTTTTATTATAAGCTCGACCTAATCAACCGCAAGGGCCGAAGCGAAAACATTGTCGATATACATGTTACATATCAAATTCGCAGACGGATCATTGCGCTGGCTGAACGTCACACATAACAGACTCAAATCATATTTAGAAATCCATCATACTTTAATAAACACCAGAATACAAAAATAATGTTGACAGGACGAACCGGAACGAAAGGTTCCAAATGAAAACACCCACACAGTCAGACGGTGATACAGAAGACATTGTTATTCTAGCAGCTTATAGTGAGAGACACAAACATCTTGGAATATAGGAGCATTTTAATATTATTCATATTCTCCAGGTCACCGTCCTGTCAATATTGTACACAACAACAACAAAACTGTAGAATTGACCAGAAAATATGAATATCTTGTTATACCAGCAGCTGGGCAGAAAAGATGCACTAAGGTAACCACATCAATTAGTAATGCATGTTGCAAGTATGCTGGATTTATTTATACTTTGTACACAAGGGACACGGGGAATAATGCATGTGGCGAAACTGTGAATTTAAGGCTTTGTTTGGCGGTCTTGAGATTAGAGTCGGACAAGAATTGTAGGATGCCGTGACCCATTTATGCTTTTTAAAACCACCGCCATCACCGCCCTTAGACAGGGCTGGTAATTGCATGCTAGAGACATCGCTTTTTATTCTGACATGGTCCTTAGAAGCTGTAGCACCACTTCGCACAGAGTGAAATTGGTGCTTGTTTACTTCTAAAAACAGGGGAATGGAGAATCAAATGTTTTAAGCCTCTGTAGAGAAAGACGTGGCCTCTCTGTTCATCTTAATAACAAGATGGAGAGTGATGGAGTCACAGGAGCCCAACCAGGAACAATCTCGCATCGAACTCAAAGTGTGTGTCGGGTCAGGGAAATCTAGTTTGTGTGAGAGAGAATTCTATGGGTGAAACAGATCTGCATGGGTGTGTGATTATATGCTCTCGTGAAAGTTTATCCGTGGAAGGGAGCGAGAGAGCGTTTGTGTGGAAAAGATGGTCAGAGCAGATTGGAGATCAAGGCCCTAGATAATATACACCTCTACATAACAGCAGGCTACAAGATACATGCCTTGACACACATGTAATTACATTAAGGTCATTTGTACTCATTGGTTATCTTCCAACCATTTCCCATGAGAGTAGTCTGTGATACTTACCATTACCCACACTGCACGTATAAATAACATCTCTTAAGGGAGTATTGAAGATAAACACACTTCATTAAATGTATATCTTCCATCAAGATATACACAACCAACACCTCACATAAGAACACTTATTTTCTTACTTCTAAAAGAAATGGATACCCATTCGCACAAAACATCATAAGGAAAACAGTTCATTTGAACACAGTGGTGATGATCTGATAATGTGATAGGAATCTGTGATTAGAGGTCGACCGATTAATCGGCATGGCAGATTTCAAGTTTTCATAACAAATCGGTAATCGGCGTCCTTTTATGGCCGATTACATTGCAATCCACGAGGAGACTGCGTGGCAGGCTGACCATCTGTTATGCGAGTGCAGCGTCAAAAGGACCTTGTGGCTGCAAGGAGCCAAGGTAAGTTGCTAGCTAGCATTAAACTTCTCTTATAAAAAAAACAATCAATCTTCACATAATCACTAGATAACTACACATGGTTGATGATATTACTAGGTTAACTAGCTTGTCCTGCGTTGCATATAATCAATGCGGTGCCTGTTAATTTATTATCGTATCACAGCCTACTTATATTTCACCAAACGGGGGATGATTTAACAAAAGCACATTTGCGAAAAATGTACCTAACCATAAACATAAATGCCTTTCTTAAAATCAATAGACAGAAGTATATATTTTTAAACCTGCATATTTAGTTAAAATAAATTCATGTTAGCAGGCAATATTAACTAGGGAAATTGTGTCACTTCTCTTGCGTTCAGTGCAAGCAGAGTCAGGGTATATGCAGCAGTTTGGGACGCCTGGCTCGTTGTGAACTGTGAACTAATTTACCAGAATTTTACATAATTATGACATAACATTGAAGGTTATGCAAAGTAACAGCAATATTTAGACTTTGGGTTGCCACCCGTTCAATAAAATACAGAACGGTTCTGTATTTCACTGAAAGAAAATTTTTATTTTCCGAAAGATCGTTTCCAGATCTGACCATATTAATGACCAAATGCTCGTTTTTCTGTGTTTATTATATTATAATTGAGTCTATGATTTAATATTTGATAGAGCAGTCTGACTGAGGGGCGGTAGGCAGCAGGCTCGTAAGCATTCATTCAAACAGCACTTTACTGCATTTGCCAGCAGCTTTTAGCAATGCTTGAGTCACAGCGCTGTTTATGACTTCAAGCCTATCAACTCCCGAGATTAGGCTGGCAATACTAAAGTGCCTATAGGAACATCCAATTGTCAAAGGTATACGAAATACAAATGGTATAGAGAGAAATAGTCAACGCATCATCATTTCTATAATAACTACAACCTAAAACTTCTTAACAAGGAATATTGAACCACCAGCTTTCATATGTTTTCATGTTCCGAGCAAGGAACTTAAACGTTAGCTTTTTTACATGGAACATATTGCACTTCTACTTTCTTCTCCATCACTGTGTTTTGCATTATTTAAACCAAATTGAACATGTTTCATTATTTATTTGAGACTAAATAATATAATACATCAATATAATCTAAGGAAAAATAAGTGTTCATTGTTCATTCAGTATTGTTGTAATTGTCAGTATTATATATATATATATACATATAATAATATATATGTATAATTTATAATATATATATATATATATATATATATATTATACATATAATAATATATATGTATAATTTATAATATATATATATATATTATACATATAATAATATATATGTATAATTTATAATATATATATATATATATATATATATATATATATATATATATATAATTTTAAAAATTATATTTTTTATTATTTTTTTTAAAATATATATATATATTTTAAAAATAATAATAAAAATTATTTACAAAAATAAAAAAATACATTACATTTTAAAAAAACTGCAGATTAAATCAGGATTGGCTATTTTCTGGTCCTCCAATAAATCGGTATCGCCGTTGAAAAATCATAATCAGTCGACCTCTATCTGTGATAAGAAAAAGCAAAGGAGAGTGAGTGGGTCACAATATTTACAGAGCAACGGCCCAGACACTAGTACCCAATCAAGTTTCCATCTGGCCGGGGTGGCACAGGAGACCACTCCAAAGGCCCTTTGAGCCAGTCCGGCTTCATTCCGGCTCCGCCAGTGTAATATTCATGTCCATGCGGGTCCCCGTGCTAAGCAGTTTCCTATCACCGTCCCCCAACCCCTTCATCAGTGAGGTTACTGTGCATGAAATGACAGATGAATGACTCAGAGATAGGCTTAGCCATCCATATGTATGACATTATGCAAAACAACTCCTGCATAACATTGGGCTATTGCACGGTGAATCAGCATGTGGGATATACACAACTCGAATCTGTACAATCACGCTACACACACCCTTGCACAATACACACACACTAGTCAGCACACACACTCGGCTGCTACTTTAAAAAGTGAACGGCGCCAATCCGACAGTGGAACATACTGCGGGTGGGGTTAGCCCCTTAACCTCGTTCCAAGTCTGGCAGCGAGTCAATTTCGGTCAACTCAGAACTCGAAAACACATATGCCGGCCAGGCTTAGAACTAATGGGCCTCGCACATGGTCAGACATATCCCCACACACAGTCACAGGCGTATTTTGTGTGTTACTGCCCACTTAGAAGGCCCGGCAGAGATTTTTCCATTAACATACAGCAAAAAACAACTCAACTAAACATTTCGCACTGCTAAAATAATGATAATACTGTATTTTGAAGTAGATTATCGATCGTTGACGGTCGACAACAAGGCAAACGGTCGACCTCATAACACTTCATAACTCCTACTGTGTTCGGGAGCAAAACTTCGCAATTTCAGCCGTATGTGCGGCTTGTCTTATTAATGCTTGGGCTTAACTGCATTAAAAATCGCAAAAGCGCTCAATACCAGCCGGAAATCAGCCTCTCTCGCTCTATACCTCTACATGAGATAATGCGCAACACTTTTATGCTTCTTCTACTCCTGAATTAAACATGTGGGCTAGGAACAGCTTGTTCTGGTAAAAAAAAAAAAAAAAGAGGGAAATATTCCGCCTCCAGTCCCTCGAGCATCAGCGGCGAAACATTTCTTTACTATTAAATAGACGGTGCATTTATTGACTTGCCGGGGAAATGGAGTCCGCTTCCTTTTTTTAATTGGTCAAACTGACAGGCAGAGCAGGAGGTTCAGTTAGAGCTGGGTGTGCATGTCGATCTGTCGGTCTGTCTTGTACTATCGCTAGGCAGACTAGACGTGGCGCTGATCATTACAGGAGCTGGTTGGTCCCTCAGCGTGGAAGGCTAGTACAGCCTGGCACGGGGCCCAATACCCTGGGATGGTGCCAGCTGACCCGCTGCCCTTCGCTTAGCAGTGACGTTCCACCAACATGAAGAGCCAACAGACAGTTGGAAAAACAAACCGATCTGGTCGCACCATTTCTCTCATGCACACCCCAGCTCGGTCTACCACGTCGCTGGCCTCCCATATGTAAAAGAAAATAATGAAGAAAAAAGAAAGAGAGAAGGAAATGGAAGATGGAAACTGCCTGAGTCATTAACACCAACTGTGGTTCAACAAGGCCTGAAGGCCCAAACATCTTGACAATACAAAGACCATTTACGTAACACTGTGCTATGGAACGCCTGTGATAATGCACATTAAGACAACAAGTTACAGCTTTGTTCCTTGTCCTCCACACCGCGGTCCGCTGGAGGACGTCTTCAAGCAGTAGCCGTGGTTATGGAACGAGTGCGACCATCTATGAGCGCGTCTAAAAGTTTTACCATGTAGGCGACATTGAACAGTACGTTTCCTTACCGAGATAAAGTCTTAGTGTTTGCAGTCCTGTGGATTAGTTGGCTACTAATGCAGTCACATGGTCATTCTTCACGTTTCACTTGCTAAGCTGAAATGGAGCAGTAAGCAGCATTGAAGATGAGTTACATTGTTACAATTTATTTTGGTGGACTGACTGACTTATCGAGATGTCTAGTCATTGACCAGCGCACTCAAGTTATCATTCTGCTTGTTCCTCAGTTACAGTTCAGTTTCAACGTCTTGTTTTGTTTCTGTAGTGATTTTTTGGGGTAAAATTACCATAGGCGTAGCATGTCTATTTAGTATGCGAGGGGTGGTTGTTGGTGGTATCGTTCCAGAGAGGTGGTTGTTGGTGGACTCTCCACCCTGTCCTCAGCTCTCCCTCCTGGACCCTGTTGGTTGACTGCCCCTCTCTAGACGTAGATGGCAGTCCGGGAGATGACCGACCCATCCCGCTGTGACTCCATGTCGTCGTCGAGGTACATGCTGACCCCTCCCATCTCCTCGTTGTGCCGGTGGATGTGATAGGCTGGAACCATGCCCACGCTAAAGCTGTCGTAGCGCTCCTCTTCCTCCTCCAGGCTGTCGCCGAGGGCGTCAAATTTCCTGCGCTCCGCCTCGTCCATCTCGCTGCTCAGCAGGATGTCGTGGGCGGTGGGAGTGGAGCCTGGCGGGCCGTGGAAGTCGTTGACATTCTCCGCCAGCGCTCCGGGGTCGCTCTCGCGGTACGTATAGATGGGCCCGTTGATGTTGGCCCCCGTGCCTTCGTTCTTGTTGCCAGCTCCGCCGAAGAGGCGGGCTTTGTTCCCGTAGGCGCCAGGCTCTCCATTGCCGGGGTAACCGCGCCGTTGCCGGCGACTGCGGGTCACCAGGACAGCAATCAGCGAGCTGACCAGCAGCAGGGCCAGCAGGCTGCCGATGATAGCCCCCGCCACCATGCCCGCGTTGGACGGGTCCACTATGGCCTCTGAAAAGGGGGGAGGAGAGGAGGAAAAGGTAGAGGGAGAGACAAAATAAATGGGGGGGGGGGTAGGAAAGAGGAGGTTGGTCGGTTTTTAAATGGGCCTCTTTCCATACGAGTAGTGTTGTTGTTCTGGTGCTCTCCTGGTGAGATGCGGTCAGTGAGGTGGTGGTGTCTCGATCAGTGTTGTAGCGATTTAACTGGGATTGATTCCTCCCCTTTAGTTGCATTTGTTTTTTTTTTGCAGCCCCCCGTTGCCCATTTCTACGGTCCTAGTACGGTTGGTGTGAGCCAAGTTTGAGCCGGTCCACTCTTGTTTCGGTGGAGAAACAAAAATGAGGAACACATTTTGTGACCCACGATGTGACGAATCCCGGGTCTGAGATTTTGACCGAGGCGTACATCGGGCACAACAACGCAGAGACGAGAGACAGGGAAAGAGACAGGAAAAGGGAAGTGAAAGGGGACTACAGAAGTGGTAATGACTAGCACACTGTGGTCATGCATGATGGAATTGAAAAATGGAACACGTCGACATACTGCTCTGCTCTGCCCACCCCCACCTAATGGGTCAGTTAGTTTAACCCCGGGCTATGAGCGCTCCCCCACTGTAAACCAGTCCAATGGAGGAAATAAACTCAGAGTCACACGAGGCTATAAGAGGCAGAAACCCGCCTGCAGTTTAATCCATTCCAAAAACCAGACCCCATACAGGGCAGCTTGGAATGTCCTGCCAAGACAGAAGGCTAGGGAGATGCAAGGCCCTGATGTCCATATCTAAATCTGGGCATAGGGAGGTGAAAACATCAAAGCCACAGTACAGGGAGAAACAGGATAGGGGTAGTTGGGAGTCAGGACTAAATCAACCAGCAAGGGGTAATAAACGTCAAAATGATCACAGCGAGCTTATATCACCGCCTATATTACTGTCACTCATAGAGATTAGGGGGAAGGAGCACAACAGCCGACCTGAACCATCTTTCCCTGTTTCAGCGAATCACAACTTAGCGAACAGGAAGAGATTCTCAGAACAGGAAAAAGGCAGGGAAAATAAAATGGATCTGGAATGGATGTTGAAAATAATGAGGAGTACGATTTCAGGTTCTTGCTGTAGGTAAAGTACAGGTAAAGTACCCATATGTATAGAACTGTAAATATCCAATAATATTTAAAAGGTTGACGCACTCAAGGCACTTAACGTGCCGAGAGGGAATGTACGGAGTCGGGCTGCCAGTGCTGTACAGTGTGAACTTTATCAATGGGGGTAAGAGCACCTTCTCAACCTCTGCATGCACGTTCACCTCAAATCTTCCGTCCCCAGTCTCCCCCTCCCCTGAATAGCTCCAGCTGTTTCCATGACAAATCTCAATCATTTCAATTCCAAGTAGTCTAGTCTGAAGCGACCGGGGCGTTTCTTCAATTCACCCCAATTCCCTCCCTCTCTTTCCGTTTTGGAAGCAGACCAAAACGATCACAAACACGTTTTTCTTTACTCCTCAGTTTTCCTCAGTTCTCTACAGCCCATTTAATCCCCCTCTCTCTCTCTCTCTGGAGACGCGAAAGTTTCTAAACAATTTATTTTGGAGAACGCCGGGCAGATGTGCTTAAACTAATGCGCAGAGCTCTCCCTCACACACACAGAATTTAATTGCGGTGCTCGCTCGTCCCCCTACAGAGGTGAGAAACGCTAGGAGGCATCCCCCACCTCACCCCGGTGACATCCCCACCCTTAAGTCAATCTGCTTCCTCATTCACCAACGCCTTCTTCCCAGCTGCAGTCTCTACGCAGCTGGAACACCGTATTCACACAGTCGGCAAGCACTCTTAAGTGGCCTCGACAGCACACAACAAGGCGGGGGTGGACTAGCATAGCGCCGAGGGCGCCCCTCCCAGTCTGACACGCCACCACAACAACGTAAGCTAGGAGTTAATGAAAAGAAACGACTGCCTGGCGTGATCGTAAAATAAAAATGCATCCTGGAAAGCAGATGGGTGAAACTGGATCGGGTATTGATTTCCAGTGTTGGTGTCTGGCGGTATGTGGCTAGATGTAAACACACCGCATTTCATAGCTGCAAAGGATAAACAGCAGGTTAATGGCTATACTCTGCATACTGGATAATAGAAACTTTGAGAGGGTCCATCAACAAATATTATTGGGTTACCGTCTAAACACATCTGATGGTTGAGCTTACGGGCACATTATTTAGACGCCAATGCTACAGTACACGAGGCACACAATTTACACATGTCAGCACCCGTTTGTCTTAAGACTCAATAAATTCATAACATGAATTTCTATTCTTAGATAAAGGACTCGGACTCTCAATCAGTTCTGCAACTACGGTACCAAGACTGCATTATACACAGACACATGTATTTCGAGACCAATTTTAAGTTAGACAAATCCTGCTGCGATGATTGAATCCAGACCTTGGCTGTTGATAGAGATCAACAAACCGACACACGGTGAATAGCAATGCTGCAATCTGCGTCAAAATGAATTATTCTGTGTTTCCATGAGTCATTCATGAGGGGAAGCTGAAGGGACAGAACAGGAAAGAGAGAGAGAAAAAGTAGTGTGTGGTTCCAGCTTCCTTCTTCCAGAACAGAGTGAGGAGGCCCAAAAGCTAGGGTAGAGGGGGAAAAGCAATCCTCAGTACTAGTCCTGAAGGATTTAGGGCACACCGTCTTGCATTGACTACCCATTGATTAATGATGGGGGATTATTGAGACAGATAGTCATCTGATGTGCCATAGAGCTAACCCTCTGGCTAATTGAAAGGTGCTTCATGACCCTGGAGGATTACAGAGGTATGCTCCTGCCTGAGGCTATGCAGATAGTGCAGCCTGTTTCTGCTGGGTCAGGCCAGAGGGCAGTTGCATTTACAAGCCTGAGAAAATGAGGGAAATGACAAAGCGCCAGGCACAAAATGGCAGGGTGTGAGCGGTTAATGCAACGGCAAAGCGTTTGGGCTTAGACTTTATCATTCAAATTGAAATGCAGCCGCTCACAGGCAAGGCAATCATTGCCCTTTGCTTGGGTCTGTTAGACGCCTGGCAGTGGAATGACAAATCAGGCATATCATTCTGTCGCTCTTTGACGTCAAACGGCTGAGGCAGAGCGGGTTTGAAATTGGGGGGGGGTCTCTCCTGAGAAAGTCTGGCTGCTACTGCAGGTAGTGTTGGTGGAGAACCTGACCACCAGAGTAAAATTGAAAATGTGTCCCAAGTTCAGTGAAGGAAGCACAAGGTGGTTGCTGACATTTGAATGAAAGTCAAACAAAGTCTTCCTGACTAGTAAGTAATGAACCTCACATTTCTATCAGAAATATTTAGGAGATATACGGTGCATTCAGAAAGTATTCAGACCCCTTGACCTTTTCCATATTTTGATACGTTACAGTTTTATTCTAAAATGGATTAAATGAAATGTTTTTTCATCATCAATCTACACAGAATACCCCATAATGACAAACAGCCTTTTAGAAATGTTGGCAAATTTATAAATAAATAAAAAACAGAAACACCTTTTTTACATAAGTAGTCAGACCCTTCGCTATGAGACTCGAAATTGAGCTCAGGTGCGACCTGTTTCCATTGATCATCCTTGAGATGTTTCTACGACTTAATTGGAGTCCACCTGTGGTAAATTCCATTGATTGGACATGATTTGGAAAGGCACACACGTCTATAGGGTCCCACAGTTGAGAGTGCATGTCAAAGCAAAAACCAAGCCATGAGGTCGAAGGAATTGTCCGTAGAGCTTCGAGACAGGATTGTGTCGAGGCACAGATCTGGGGAAGGGTACCACAACATTTCTGCAGCATTGAAGGTCCCCAAGAACACAGTGGCCTCCATCATTCTTAAATGGAAGAAGTTTGGAACCACCTAGACTCTTCCTAGAGCTGGCTGCCTGGCCAAACTGAGCAATTGGGGGAGAAGAGCTTTGGCCAGGGAGGTGACCAAGAACTCGATGGTCTCTGACAGAGTTTTCAGAGTTCCTCTGTGGAGATGGGAGAACCTTCCAGAAAGACAACCACCTCTACAGCACTCTACCAATCAGGCCTTTATGGTAGAGTGGCCAGACGGAAGCTACTCCTCAGTAAAAAGGCACATGACAGCCCGCTTGGAGTTTGCAAAAGGCACCTAAAGGACACTGACCATGAGAAACAAGATTCTCTGGTCTGATGAAACCAAGATTGAACTCCTTGGCCTGAATGCCAAGCGTCACATCTGGAGGAAACCTGGCACCATCCCTACGGTGAAGCATGGTGGTGACAGCATCATGCTGTGGGGATGTTTTTCAGTGGAAGGGACTGGGAGACTAGTCAGGATCAAGGGAAAGATGAACAGAGCGAAGTACAGAGAGATCCTTGATGAAAACCTGCTCCAGAGTGCTCAGGACCTCAGACTGGGGTGAAGGTTCACGGCCCAACAGGACAATGAACCTAAGTACACAGCCAAGACAATACAGGAAGTGGTTTCGGGACAAGTCTCTGAATGTCCTTGAGTGGCCTTGAACCCGATCGAACATCTCTGGAAAGACATGAAAATAGCTGTGTAGCGACACTCCCCATCCAACCTGACAGAGCTTGAGGAGATCTGCAGAGAAGAATGGGAGAAACTCCCTAAATACAGGGTTTAATTGACCAACCTTGGACATCAGCACTCCACCAGACTGGGTTAGTATGCAGAGCTTAAAGGGATAGTATGACATTTTGGCAAGTAAGCCATTTTTCTACTTACTCAGAGTCATATGAACTTAATGAGCATGTTCTGGTAGACTTCTAGTTACTGCGCTAATGCTAATTAGAGACATAAAAATGGCATCCATGAGTTCATCTGACTCTGGGTAGGTAGAAAAAGGGCTTTTCCTCAAATCACCAAAATCTCACACTGTCCTTTTAAGATCTGCAAGCTAACCCTGTCTGGTGGTGCTAATGTCCAATGTTTGTCAATTTTGCTAGTTCTTTGGGGTTAGTTCTTTGTAACACGCCTCTTCGGGCCACGGGCAAGGTTACTGGGTCACATTGGACTAGCACCATGGTAGATATTCTCTAACTTGTTTATTTGTATCTTCCCGACAGGCTCTCCATTGGGCAGGCTTAGCCTCTCTCTGGGCACCACGGGACAGTCTCTGATAAACCACCATGGCCAGGTGCCTGCCTCTCTCCTTATCTCCCTCACAGAGATGAAACCTCACGATCTGGCAGTTCTCACTACACCCCCTTAACATGGCCTAAGGTGGGAAACAATAATCTGATAAATGGAGATGGATTTTATCTGCTCAATGGAGATGGATTAATCAAGATGTAACAATCAATTAAATAGGAACTTCCAGTGACCTGCAGCCATTCCAGCCCAAAACCAGAACTATGGCTACAATACATTAGGTTACTAGCACCGGGTTTATGTCAGCAGCCATTTCAGTGCCAGCATTTCCTCTCTGCTAGATTAGTGTATTATTCTTTCCCTGTGGAGGAAAGTGTGTGTATGTCCAGAGGATGGCTTGCCTGAGGCAGTAGAGGAAGTAGTGTGTGTGTGTGTGTGTGTGTGTGTGTGTGTGTGTGTGTGTGTGTACACGCTGGTCCCTTCAGAAGTGTTCCAGTGTACAGTGAAAATGTAGAGCCAGCTGGACAGCCCACAAAAGGGGGGGGGGGGGGGGGGGGGGGGGGGGGGGACTAGAGACCAGGGGTCGCGAACCCCCGCCAGGCCTTTGAAAGTCTAGCAGGAGTCATCTAAGAGTTCTATGGAATTTTCTGTTATTATTTTTCCCCTCTCTGCCGCTCTCTCTACGGGGACAGATCCAGCTGGCACCTTGTCGACACTAACACGCCATCTCTGGCACGTGCCCGCTGAGCAAGTGTCGAGCGAGAGAGCGGCGCATTTTCCTCTCCTGTCAGCAGGACTCAGTTCTGTATTTTACACAGAGGGCGTAGGTCACGTGACCGAGCACTCCTCTTTAAAACGTAGAGGACAAACTTCATCTTCTACTTTGTGCTCGGCACCTCCGTCAACCCTCGTTACAATCACAACATCAAAGGGGTGTTACGAAAGACACCCCAGACAAATAGAGCTTGGCGTTTTCATCTGAAGTTAAAGGGAACAGAGAGGGCTTTTAAAATGGTTTCAGGAGTGAAAATTAAGGGAGCTGATTGTGTTTGTACTACAATTGGTTTCATTTAGAAGAAGAAAAAAATGTCTGGCACCATCGCTTGGGATGAAACTGGAGGTTGGACCAGATTCTCTCAAGTACTTGCAAAGATGTGATGCTGGTGGGAGTGCCAGCCAGCCCTAATACAGTGGTCACAAGGCAACGCTGCTAGCCAGAGCTTACTTCTTCCCCACCTCCCACATGTTTCAGCGCCTACAAAGCACCTTTGAGAACAAAGGGAGACAATTCAAAATCTCTGAAAGGATTCCCCCGGATTCTAAATGTAGCTTTCACATTGTCTTTGGTGAGAACAAGTGCTAACTGCACTGGCTCCACTGATCCAAAGGCAGCACCCGTTTTGACCAGGCAGAATCCAAACGTAACAAAGCATAACGGACATCTTGCAAACCATAACTGACGCCCAAGTCAAGGCTAGCCAATGTAAGGCTGTTTTGTGTTCATTGGATCAATGTGTGAAAGCAAGAGAGGAGAAACCGCAGCATATCCGAATACAGGAAAAATCTGTTGAAAGTGCATGCAGAGGAAGAGCGGACTCTTATTTTGAAGGGGGGGGGGGGGGGGGGGGGGGAATCCAGACCTACACTAAGGATGTTAGTGGGGAGAAAAGAAAACCCGGCAAACTGGCTCACACCAACTGGTTTCCCGCATGAATAGAAGAACCCTTCCAAGAACCCCTAAAAGCCAAACCTTCACCCCCTTTTACCTGCCCAGCAGACGACAGAGTTAGCTGTGAGAGGACGTTGGTCTCTCTGACAGTGTAGAGGATGGAAAAGACCACTGTATAGCTCTGATCCCTGTGTGTGTGTGTGTGTGTGTGTGTGTGTGTGTGTCCACAAAATGTCTGCACCTGTGTTCGCTCGTGAGCTGGAACGTGTGCATCAGTGTGTGTACATAAGACTAAGTAAGAGTACGCAGGCGGTTGTCACGTGCTCAGTGGGCTTGACTCACCGATGACCGCCGTGGTGACCTGGTGCTTGCTCACTCCCAGCCGGTTCTTCACCTCGCAGACAAAAGTGGTGTTCACTGCCTCGTCCACCTTCCGCACGATCAGCTTGTTGTCGGCGATCTGTACCGTGTCAGGCATCCGACCGGACATGCTGTGTGTGTGTGTGTGTGGGGTGGGGGAGAGAGGGGGAGCAGGGGTGAGAGAAGGAGGGAGGACAGAGATAAACGACTTGGAAGAAGCACAGCCTGGTGACGAGTTCCTATCTGGTTCCATATTCAAGACCTCAACTGGAGGAGCAGGCTGTAACAGTCTAACCGCCGCCTGTCTATCACCGCCAGACGAAATTAAGACCATGTGGATAATCAACAAGAGAAAAACAAATTAAATATGTTTTTCTTTCCCGTATAACCAATGCAGAGATACTTGTGTCCCCCATTAAGAGATGAAGGCAAGCTGCTGGGACCCAGAGGACGGGCAATATTGGTGCTCTAGCAGATCAGATTGGAATTGCTAATTGATTGTTTTTGGATGACTGACTCCTTCTGTTGTCTGGGATAGATCGGGGAGACGCTGTCTAAAGTCGTTCTCCCATCTCAGGGTAAATTAAGACCAAAACGGGTAGGGATACTCCTAAAGTCTGGGACAGTCATGGATACTCCAATCTAAAAGCCTGGGACTGCAATTGGGGGGGGCGGGTACTCCAAAGAACAGGGGCCAGCTACGGGAAGATTAACTCACGCTGTCCAAGTGACGTTGGTGGGGACAGGGTTGCCAGTGGCCTGGCAGGTCAGGACAGCGTCGGTCCGGCCAATGTACCAGTTGTTATCATAGCCCACTATGGACACAGTCGGGGGATCTGAGAAAGAAGGGGGAAAGGAACAGAGAGAGTAGAGAGAAGGAGAGAGTAGAGAGAGGTGTTACTGTGAATTGGAGCGACCAAGTGAACACTGATTGCCTACTGGGGTGCAGGAGCGGGAGAAGCTTCAACGGAGAGGTTTTCACAGCGAGAGTTGACCTATAAAGCATCACTGAAACTGAAAACTACCGCCGGAGGATTGCAGAGATATGACTAGGGACCGATGACTCACGCCAGGTAAAAACAAACACAGGGAAGTCCCAAAATGCTTCGGAAACGGAGGTGTGAACCAGGCTTGTGCGATGAGTAACCCAACCTTGTCTGAGATCTGAGACCTAATGCAAATATTCTGGGCTTTTTCCCTCCCACTTTGTTGAGTAAGACAGTTATTCAAACATTTGTTATTTGAGTAATGCCTAGGCTTCGGTTCAGAGGGTTAACAATCTTGTGGTCTGGGTTCGAAACACTTACACTCGACGGACAGCTTCATGGGGAAGGTCTGCGGCTTGTCCTGAGTGCGCTGGCTGATCATGCAGGTGACCTCCTTGCCGTTGTCCTCGGGCGTGGGCACCAGTAGGTACACGCTCCTCACCGTCACCGTGCCGTCCAGACCTTTTTTGGAGGTGGTGTTATCGGTGCCACCGACTTCTCCCATCCACTTGATGGTGGCTGCTGGCTTGCCGTCGGCCGCCTCACACTGGGCCACGACCACTGGTTTGCCGCTTGTGCTGGCCTGGAC
This sequence comes from Salvelinus fontinalis, assembly GCF_029448725.1. Classification (NCBI taxonomy): domain Eukaryota; kingdom Metazoa; phylum Chordata; class Actinopteri; order Salmoniformes; family Salmonidae; genus Salvelinus; species Salvelinus fontinalis. Next base: position 9,572,956 of record NC_074686.1, read on the forward strand.
GATAACGGGAGATGCAGAATTCTTGGGTTTCGCTGAAAGAGAGACGGTAAGTGAATGCATGAGTGAGTTTGTTGTTGTGCATATACAGGAAGTGTGGTCCCTCCTAGAGTCTAAGAAAAGACAACAGTGCAAGAGAAAGGCAGCAGAGATTCAGCTGGCGAGGGTGAAAAGGGAGGCGATCGATGTGGAGGCTTAACAAGGTGGGCACATTGGAAGTGATGCTTTTCGTGACACCGCATTCATTTGAGGACACTATTAGTCATAGCACCGGAGCCCTCTCTTCGCCGAGAGCAATTAGGGCGCAGACTGAAAGAAAACAAAAACACCAGCTGCTCACCAAGTATGACCAGATTGGTGGTGCCTTGCTCATTGCCGCTGGGGTAAGTGGCGTACTCGCAGGTGTAACGCCCGGCGTCGGCCATCTTGAGGCTGGTGATGGTAATGGAGGGGTTTGTCAAGGTGCCTTGGATGAAGCGGACACGCCCGTTGAAGGGCGAGTCGGGGAAACTCTCGCCGTATATGGGGTGAAAGACGGCAATGTTGTCCCTCTGGCCTTCCGTGGGCTCCCATATCCACGACACCTGCGTCCAAGAATGACAAGGAATTAGAGGGTTGCAGGATGGCAGTCTATGCACATACAGTCTATGCACATACAGTCTATGCACATGTTCAGTCAATTTCATGAAATAGCATAAAGAACACCCACACTGGCAGAATTTCAATGCAGCAACGTTCAACCACAACGGTTGCTGCATTAAAACTCTAGAGAACATCTTTACAGTACTGTCCTTCCTTTTCAAAGAAATCAGAGGGCAATATTTATCGTTCCCTGCGTCAAGGCCGACATGCACAGCAGGCTCTCTCATCGTGTGTTATCTGGCTACCTGTGTGAGCTTGGTGTTTCCTTCATCGACAAACTGACAGCGCAGGTCGACCGACTCGGTGGGGTACGCCTCCACCTCTGGATCCACCCTCACCCGCTGACACGAAGCAGCTGTGGATGGAGAGAGAAACACATATCAGCCTCTCAGTTTCTGCCTGTGGCTCATGCGTACAGAACCCCCTCTATAATCCCTACGACTCATACTAATGCTGAGTGTAGTGATTGAGAAGTGCTCTGCCATTGAACCAGAATTCTCCCCCGCAGGGAGACAATGGGGCCGGGGCTGTCAAAAGCAGCAATCAGCCGTTCTCACAACCCCTCCTCCCCAAAACCACATATTAAAATCACTGGGATCAAAATAGACCATCTAGTTTCAGGACATTATTCAGTGGGTAAAGCTCTCTCGGGCGCAGGTATAACTACCAAACGGGCCATAATGCTGAAAGAGAAAGAACCACTTATCACTACAGACGGAGCCTATTATTTACAAGTATCGAAATGGAAGGCTCCGAGTCACCCCTCACATCTTGTTAATGGCTGTCTATGATTTCCAGTAAACTGATTTCCTTGTATGCCAGCGTTTTAGATAAACGAGATATGACTATTGTGAAACTTAAAAAGGTACATTGAGGTGACGCTGCATGCAGGAAGTAAACACAAAGCTGGTCAATTTCCGCAACAACTAAGAGCGTTGAAGCGCGAGGCGCAACTTCTCCGCCGTTTTGGTCCCGTAGCAGCGTGAAGCGCCCCCGTGCGCATGCGCGGACACACCGTGTGACTGTGTGAGAGCAAAGTCTTGTATCTCTCTCATCTCAATATCTGCGGTGCGGTTTGTTGCGACGTCATCTCGTCGAGTATGCCTTTATCCATGCTCCGCAGTGCATGAAAGATCCGAGGAGCACAGCCTTGAACCCGTGCCTACTGTAGGCTAAATTGACATGAATAAAAGGCGACAGATTAAGATCTCTTACGTCTTTCGTTCAAAGCACTTCAGTGTGAGCTTTGAGCTGGCAAGCACTGAAGGAGGAGTTCCTTTGAAAAACAATGACTTCCAGCATCAACAGCAAACAGGTATTAGATCCGAGTGAGCGCACCGTCGAGAAATCAGCTCGACAGTATCACAAAGGAGAGCTGTGCATCAGCTCAATACGGGCTGACATTGACATATGTTGGAGAACAGCAGAGGAAAACCCACATAATTATGCCCGTTTCTTACTGGGCAGTACTGCACATTAACCATAATAGCATGGGAAAACATTTTTTTATTCTATAATAGTCCTGTGACACTCATCAAGGCAACTCCTTTCATGTAGACATTCTTAATCAAAAAGATTCCTTCATCATTCCTGCATTAGTCAGGAATCATTAGGGATCATTAGCATCACTAAGCAAACGGGAGTGAGCAATAGCCTATTGTCACAGGGCTCACACGCAGAGCCAACGTCATTTGCATCTTCCGGCTTGTTAGCAGCAGTGAACGGGAGAGAACATAATTAACACCTCAGCCATAAAATCAGTGGCGTTAACCACACTGGGGCAATTACAGATTTCAATGCATATACTTTTCCCCTGCTGCCTGGTTGGCCAAAACGCTGACCTCGTACGTACAGTGTTTTAGATTTCCCCCCCCCAACTTCATCAACAGCAGTTTTGGCCACAGTGAATGTGGGAAGAGAAAAAGCGGTCGATATGGGATAAATGTTACAGGAAGCTTTATGACCTGGAGTCTGGGTCGTTTAAAAAGTGGGATCGGTCCTGTACGTGGAGCACCCTTGATAAACACTCCCGAACTAGCAAAATCAAATCCAATTTTACTCGTCACACGCTTCGTAAACAACAGGTGTAGACTAACAGTGAAATGCTTACTTCCGGGTCCTTCCCAACAAAGCAGGATTGGTCCGCAGCACGTAAAAACGGCTGCTATCCACTGCAGCGGCTAGTCAAGCGCAAAGGTGTAATTACCGATATTTCTGCCTGAATGATGTAAAAGTGGCAAGTAACGGGATAGGAGGGGGAGGGGAGGGGGAGGGGGAGGGGGAGGGGGCACAAGCACCGTCTCATTTCAGGCTGGATTGGAGACAGAAGAACAGGTACAGGTGCTGGCCGAGTTGTGAGGCAGCCAAAATTAAGAGAGAGAACGAGGGAGGGAAAGAAAGCGAGAGAGAAGGAGAGAGGAAGATGGGGAGGGTAGAGAGAGACAGACACACACACACACACAGAAAGAGGGGGAAACAGAAGGAGAGAGAGCCAAGGCCCGCAGAGGCAGAACGAGAGGAGGGTGGAGGACAGGAACACAGCACAGGAACAGAGAAACTACAGAGGGAGCTGGAAGAATTGTATGTGGGGACTCAGTTCTTTCTTTTACACCAAAATAGATGAAGAAAGAGAAAGCAGGAAAGAGAATCGAGTGCTGCTGTGTACTTCAGCCCAGAATGTGTCCAACGCGAAATGAGTCGAAAGCAAAGGCACTTTTCCCACCCGCCACTCTTTATGTGACCCCTGCTATGAGCGTTGGCGCAGTGATGACATCGCTGCCATATTAAAGCAGACCTCCGGTGTGCCGGCCCATTCGTCCCCCTCCTCCCTCCCACATCTGAATCCATTAGCTCTGCAGGTACACTGATCACAGCCAAATGGCCATACTAGAGGATTAGGCTCTGGCAGCTAGGGTCATACCTCTCTCTCCCTCTGTCCTTCCCTTCTCACTCTCCCCATCCCCCTCACTTATACAAACACACACATAAGGCAAACTGTAATACAGGCAGAGCAAACTCAGTAAACACACATCATGCAGAGAAAGACACACACACACACACACACACCTCACAAAATGGCACACAGAGAGAGACACACAGATGGACACAAACACACATACCTCACAAAAGGACACACACACACACTCAGAGTGCCTCCAGCTGTTTCCCCTCACTCTTCTGTCGATCTGACAGACACTAAGCAGACTGATCCTCTCAACTCTGGCTGTCACCGACTGCCGGCTAGCTCTTTCGCTCTCCACTGCACTCTTTTCCTCGCCCCCTCTCCCCCCGCTCTTCATCTCAAGGTCAAAGTAGTGCTCCCTTCCATCTTCTCTGTACTCCCCAATCCTTTTGTCCCTATCTTTCTCATCTCTACCATTTTGCTCCGTGTCAGTGCGCCTCTCCATCTACTTCCTTTCCACTTTTCACTCCCATGGTCTCAAGTCGGCTCTCTTTACAGCCAATGTCCTATCACGTCATTCACTCTCTCTTAAGCTTGTAGTCTCCGACTCACTTTTTTCCCTCTCTCTTTGTGCTGTTCTCCTACCCCTCTGTGCTGACTTTGTACAGGGAGGATGGTAATATGTGGAGTGTGTGCGCACACGCTACGGTGCATTGGGAAAGTATTCAGACCCCTTGACTTTTTCCACATTTTCTTACGTTACAGCCTTATCCTAAAATGGATAATGGATCATCATTCTACAAACAATACCCCATAACGACAAAGTGAAAACAGGTTTAGACATTTTTGCAAACGTATTCAACATTAAAAATATATATATATATTTTATTTCGATATTTATTCAGACCCTTTTGCCATGAGACACAAAATTCAGCTCAGGTGCATCCTGTCTCCATTGATCATCCTTGAGATGTTTCTAAAACTTGGAGTCCACCTGTGGTAAATCCAATTGATTGGACATGACTTGGAAAGGCACACACCTGTCTATACAAGGTCCCACAGCTGACAGTGCATGTCAGAGCAAAAACCAAGCCATGAGGTCGAAAGAATTGTTCGTAGAGCTCCGAAACAGTATTGTGTCGAGGCACAGATCTGGGGAAGGATACCAAAAACTGTCTGCAGTATTGAAGGTACCCAAGAACAGTGTCCTCCATCATTCTTAAATGGAAGAAGTTTGGAACCACCGAGATTCTTCCTAGAGCTGGCAGCCGGGCCAAACTGAGCAATCGGGGGAGAAGGGCCTTGGTCAGGGAGGTGATCAAGAACCCGATGGTCACTGACCAAGCTCCAGAGTTCCTCTGGGGAGGTGGGAGAACCTTCCAGAAAGACAACCACCTCTGCAGCACTCCACCAATCAGGCTTTTATGGTAGAGTGGCCAGACAGGAGACACTCCTCAGTAAAAAAAGGCACATGACAGCCCGCTTGGAGTTTGCCAAAAGGCATCTAAAGGACTCTCAGACCATGAGAAACAAGATTATCTGGTCTGATGAAACCAAGATTGAACTCTTTGGCCTGAATGCCAAGAGTCACGTCTGGAGGAAACCTGGCGCCATCCCTACAGCGAACCATGGTGGTGGCAGTATCATGGGGATGTTTTTCAGCAGCAGGGACTGGTAGGTAGGATCGAGGGAAAGATGAACAAAGCAAAGTACAGAGAGATCCTTGATGAAAACCTGCTCCAGAGCGTTCAGGACCTCAGCCTGGTGCAAAGGTCCACCTTCCAACAGGACAACAACCCAAGGCACACAGCCAAGACAACGCAGGAATGGCTTCAGGACATGTCTCTGAATGTCCTTGAGTGGCCCATCCAAAGCCCGGACTTAAACCCGATCGAACATCTCTGGAGAGACATGAAAATAGCTGTGCAGCGACGCTCCCCATCCAACCTGACAGAGCTTGAGATGATCTGCAGAGAAGAATGGGAGAAACTCGACAAATACAGGTGTGCCAAGCTTGTAGCGTCATAACCAATAAGACTCGGGGCTGTAATCGCTGCCAAAGGTTCTTCAACAAAATACTGAGTAAAGGGTCTGAATACTTACGTAAATGTGATTTCTGTTTTGTTCATACATTTTCAAGAATTTCTAAAAACCTGTTTTTGCTTTGTCATTATGGGGTATTGTGTGCAGATTGATGAGGGGGGGGGACAATTTAATACATTTTAGAATAAGGCTGTAACGTAACAAAATGTCAAGGGGTCTGAATACTTTCCAAATGCACTGTATATAAAAAGAGAATGTGAGAACATTAAAAAGAGTGTGTGAGAGAGAGAGATAAAATGTATTGTGTATCTGTGTAAAACGAAAGGAACAAGAACTGGTGTGTGTGTGTGTGTGTATAGAGGACTGGCGATTGCAAGATCTGCATAACATACAATGTGATTCACTCCGAGTGAACCCTCCTCCCATAGGACCCAGAGTGGTTCTGTAGCCATGCATCACATCTGTGGAAGGGCTCTCCAGCCCCACGGCTACAGCTCTACTGCCCAGCCCTTCTATGATAAATGTATGTGTGCCTCAGCACTCACAAACCTGCTAACATACCCCCAAACACAGTTATCCACACAGCCCATCTATACATACAGAAAATAAAAGAAGCTATTCATTTGGCTACAGACGCATGCTTCTAAAACATGCATGAATGAGGCTGTGCCTGCCACAGTATGTACATGCTCGTCTTCATACTTCTATATACAATTATTTAATAATTCCTCTTCACAAAAGCCCGAACACAGCCCCGCAGCATTCCGACTAGTTAATAATTCATCCGCCTGGTTAAGAGCGAGTTCTCCCGCTTATTAAATTATTGACAAGCAACATCTATACTGCACCTGACCAGGGGTAGAGAGGAAGAGGATGTGGGAGGAATGAGATGAGGAAAAGGGTGGTGGAGTTGGATCGGGGAGTACGCTGCGTTTCCCCCCCCCATTGTTTCGAAGCCTAGTCGATGCCTTGTTGCCATGGACTCCACTGCTTCTGTCACGAGGGCCGCAATATTCATTTGAGAGCCATTAGAGTCGGTCGCTTGTCTGTCGGCACACAGCACTGGAAGTTAATGACTCAATGGAACAGGCAGCGCAGAGTGAACGTCAGCTGACGGGAGAACAGCACTTAAGACGAATGGAGTCCAGGTGCACACCGTTGCAACCCAGTGACTTTGACAAGCTGTTTTGACGCACGTCAACAATCGTCCCTATTAAGAGCAGCCAACTACAAGCCAGACCCCCCCCCCTCCCCCGCCCATGTAAATATCTTTGATAGAGGAGGTCTGTTGAAAGAATAGACGTCACACCTTCCTTGGAACAAATATGAAAGGGAAAAGATATGTAGGAGCTGGAGAAATTGGAAGGAAGTCCTTTGTGGACAATTTGGACAATGCCTCTTTTCCGTAGTGGGGTAAACCCAGCCTCCCCCATTACCGCATGTCAAAGCCATAAAGAAAAGCCACACCGCCACAATTACAGGGCGCCCACTTCAGTTCTTTTGCCAGAAATCCTAGACTATGGGCTTAAAGTTCCACAATCCATCCAAAAACGACACTTCCCAGAATCCCGCTTGGGCTGTACATTATTTACTATGACAGTTTGTCTCTACGGGCTGTCGTGTAACATACACTGAGTGTACGACACATTAGGAACACCTTCCTAACATGGAGTTGCACCCCCCCTTTGCCCTCAGAACAGCCTCAATTTATCTGGTCTTGGACTCTACAAGGTGTCGAAAGCATTCCACAGGGATGCTGACCCATGTTGACTCCAACGCTTCCCACAGTTGTGTCAAGTTGACTGGATGTCCTCTGGGTGGTGGACCATTCTTGATACACACCGGAAACTGTGAAAAACCCAGCAGCGTTGCAGTTCTTGACACACTCAAACCGGTGACCTGGCACCTATTACCATACCCCATTCAAAGCCACTTAAATATTTTGTCTTGCCCATTCACCCTCTGAATGGCACACATACACCATTCATGTCTCAATTGTCTCAAGGCTTAAAAATCCTTCTTTAACCCGTCTACTCCCCTTCATCTACACTGACTGAAGTGGATTTAACAGGTGACATCAATAAGGGATCATATCTTTCAGCTGGAATCACAGTGGTCATTCTGTCATGGAAAGAGCAGGTGTTCCTAATGTTGTGCACACTCAGTGTAGATCCGTCATGTGGCGAAGCAAAGACCCATTTGGCTAGGGATTAACGTCATGCATGATATTTATTCCTGAATCTAAGGGTTACTCGTATAATAAAACTAGCTCTGCGAGCGCGAGGAACAGCACCTGGTAGGGGAGGGTTGGGTTCTAACACTGAACAGGGTGAGTTTCTAAAGAGCACACTACTGTCACCGAGCCACAGGCAGCAGTGTCTACATTTATAGTCAATCATCACGGTAAGAAAAAACACCCAGGAGGGGAAACGCAGAATTACATTAAGGGCAAGAGACTTATCCACTAGAATGAGAAGAGGCAGCTTAATCCAAGTTTCCATTATAGACCAATCACTCTCCTGAGCACAGATGAAAAGATCCTGGGAAAGGTTCAGGCAAATACATTGACGAAGGTCCTTGGAGGAATAATTGGTCCTGCTCAGACTGGGTTTATTTCATTGTTACAGTTTTAAAGAAAAGGTTGATTAACAGAGTGCGGGTTGTTGCTTACTCACCCTCTCAATTGCCTGGTTATGGATTTTGTACAACGCTCTTTATTATCTGGTAGGCTTTGTAGACCGTAGTACTCCACTGGGAGACATGGGGTTAGGTGTATTCTCTTGCCCGAGTGAGCGACCGCACCGCAGAGGTTAGCAAACATCAGTTGCTTTATCTTTTAAGTAAGCAGGTTGAGTACAGCTCAGATATTGCGGAATTGATTTTATTTTTATTTTTTTTAACACGTGGGACCAATGTTTCCTCGACCCCCCCCCCCCCCCCCCCCCGCACTGAGCAAATTTCAGGTCTGCTGAGTGCAAACTTCAACATTGTGAGAATTCTGTATTCTGTGCAACAGAACTACAGTTGTAACAGTGGCCAAGTAGGCCTACCTGAGCGGCCTACCACCAAAAACAATGGAGAAAATGCATCCCATATCATTTTAACATGGAAACAGCTGTTCTATCATTCAACCTACAGTAGCAGCCAATGTGTGGTGTTCAATGTGGGCCTACATTCCATGAGACTGAATAAAGAAAACATGCAGGGCTTGACATGAACCTGTTGATCCACTTGTCCTTCAGACAAGGAGGTGACTGAACATTTTGTTGTGTTGTTTGATGCAAGAAACCACTTTACAAAATAAAATCCATTATTATTCCCATACCATTATTACATAGAATCAGACACATTATGCTGCCCTATGTCTATTGGCTACTTGGCTTATTCAAGCCGGTCTCAAAATACAACGCTGCCCCTTTTAGACAAAAAAAACCAACCTCTTTACCTGACTTGCTTTTCAAAGAGGTCCCCTATTGCTGACTACAAATGATCTATAACTGGGCTAATAACTCACTAACTAGTAAAGGATATGAACAAAATGTGCACACGTGGCTTCATGCAGCTAATTCTATTTGATCTGGACTCACGACCACAGCTGTAAACACAGTCCAGTTCAAAGTAAACGGCACAGATCCACATATGGTAATGATCTATTTGCATATAGGCCTACTGCAGCTCTGATTGGTTATACCACACAGGTCTGTGTATGGGCTGAGCCGCGCGCAATAGAACAGTCTCGGGCAACTGCCCGCCCACACACGTAGCTTAGAGAGAGCATTGCATGGGACCCGACGGCTCGGAAACAATGATGATTCAAATAGCAGGTGATTCGCCCCAGGCACTGGGCTAGCCCTAAGGAAGATACTTCACCTGATTAGCTTGAAATGGATAACGAAATGTGAGCAATGTAAACAGCCCCAGATGATGCCATCAGTTAGCTAGCTGAATACCAGGAGACTAATGCATTAAGATAGTAAGGCCTCTGAATGTGATGCAACATGCAGTGAGTACACTATTCAATTGAAACAGCCTCCGTTTCAACTCCAGACAGCAGTCAGAGGTCGCACTGTGCACACCATCTCCGTTTTGTACTTTTAACCCCTTTTTCACCCCAATTTCGTGATATCCAAATTGGTAGTTATAGTCTTCTCCCATCGCTGCAACGGGAGAGGCGAAGTTCGAGAGCCATGCGTCGACCCCGCCAAGCTGCACTGCTTCTTGACACACTGCTCGCTTAACCCGGATGCCAGCCGCACCAATGTGTCGGAGGAAACACCGTCCAGCTGGCGACCGAAGTCAGCGCGCAGGCGCCCGGCTCGCCACAAGGAGTTGCTGGAGCGCGAGTTGACAAGGACACCCCCAGCCAACCAAACCCTCCCCTAACCCGGATGAAGTTGGATCAATTGTGCGCCGCCTCGTGGGTCTCCCAGTCGCAGCCGGCTGCGACACAGCCCGGGATCGAACCCGGGTCTGTAGTGACGTCTCTAGCATTGCTATGCAGTGCCTTAGACCGCTGCGACACTCGGGAAGCCCTGTGCACACCATTGCTGTCAACTCAGCAAACCTAACATGCGTGCACAGTGTTTTCATCAACATGCCAAAGGTATAGATTTGTGGACGTTAGATATTTATAACCCCGTCAAGGACGTTGCCGTAAGGGCAACACAGCGGTTCAGGATTGGAGCTGCATTAGAGACAACCTGGTATCTCGGCTGTGTGTCAGGAGTTCTCACAAACACACAGGTGGTGAAATCATGCCGGCTTTGTGACTTCAGTCCTCAAATTAGGGGTCTTGCCGCTTCAAAACATTTTTTTTTAATCACCCTATTGAGGGATTCACACCGATTAAAAAATACCCAAATCTCTCATCTCTGGCTTCTAGGCTGGGGCCGGGCTGCTCTCTCCCGTTGATTACATACATATCTGACTCTGCTCTGATCCCTGGATTTCCAGGATCACAGGCACAATCTGTCAGATGGGTGAGGAGGAAACATAACAGGAGAAATCTAATTAAATAACAGCAGGTCCTAGGGCTAAAAGATACTCTTTAAGTCTAGCACCCTTTTCACCTCTACCCTGATAAAACTGACATGTGATAGGCCGGTCATAAAGTTCCAGTCACCTCTTCTTGAATAAAGGAAAGATATGATTGGCAAGGTCACAAGGTCAAGGTCCCTGAATGTCACAGTCTAGCTGCTCACACTTTGCACCGAAATGAGGTGGGCCGTCAACCTTGTCCGATTCTATAAATTCAGTTTTGGTTTCTGGAGACTCTCTGGCCACATCAAATGTCTTAACTTTCCTCGCAGTTCCATCTGGTTAGTAATCCTAAAACTATCACACACACACACACACAATATTGTACCAGTGCCCTTCAATCAAAACATATCAAAATGTCCTTGGCTGAGATTAGTCTGGACGAGAAACTGTCCAAATCCCTCCCCTCTCTCCCGCTCTCTCGGTAACAATATCAATATTTTCACGACTCACTCAAGCCAACCGTAAATAAGTCGTAAACAGACTGAAATTCGATCCCAACCCAGCTCGTGATTTCCAGGAACGCATGCTGGGCTATTGGTCGTCAAGGAGATGTGATGGAGTCACTGTGGACGAAACGAAGCAGCTGTGAAGCTGAGCAACATCTGTTCTTTCTCAGACACATCTGGTGACAGCCCCGCTCATCACAGAGCAGACAGACTGCCAAGAGTGGACCGGGGATAGGGAGGGGCAGGAAAGGGGGAAGGATAGGGAGAGATAAGGGGGTTTGGGGGGTAGAGTTGGAACAGACCATAGTCCTGTAGGCCTGTACAAGGACAGATAATTGCATAGTAATTTAACATACTTGTAAAGCTGTTATTCCATCCATGACAGCAATCAAGAAAATACACGTTCACTGGCATATGTTACATACAGATGATCAGGAGCGAGTACAGAATCTGAGGTATGGCAGTTGTCAAGTGTCGATATGCCGACCAGTGAAACTATAGTGTACGGATGGCGAAGAACGACTCCGAAAGTGCAAGACCATACGTTTCAATAGAGGGCAGGTAGGTACGCTTCTTCAAGAGCATTCAAATTTCAAAACAGGCTTCTCCCCAGGAAACCTTATCACTTTCTAAGCCTGTCTTCAAGAGACTCTTCACTCCTCCTCTACACACTCCCACCCACTGCATCTGTCATTCACCGGCTGTCCTTCCTCTCAGTCACTCGCTTTCATGTTTCCCCTCTCTCTACACCACATCAGTCTCCCCTCAAAGACAAACAGAAAATACCACGCCAAGTCTGTAGAATATCCATCTATCTGAATTTCTTTTAACACCTTTACAAGCCTCTGTCACAGCACGGATAAGGCCAGCAAAGAGATCATAAAAGTGACAGGCGCTCGCACAAACAGAACTAGAAGGTTCTACACCTGCATTGCTTGCTGTTTTGGGGTTTTAGGGCTGCGTTTCTGTATAGCTCTTTGTGACATCTGCTGATGTAAAAAGGCCTTTACAAATACATTGACTGATTGATTGACATGGTACACTCACATGACAGTTCATTAGGTACACCCCCCAGTTCACGGAAATGGATCGCTCCTCCAGACAGTGAGACATATGGCTGTGGCTTGCTATACAGTGCATTCGGAAAGTATTCAGACCCCTTGACTTTTCCCACATTTTCTTGTTACAGCCTTGTTCTAAAATGGATTAAATCGTTTTTTCCCCCTTCAATCTACACACAATACCCCATAATGAAAAAGCAAAGAGGTTTTTATACATTTTTGCAAATGTATTAAAAAGAAAGAACTGAAAAATCTAATTTACATGTATTCAGACCCTTTACTCAGTACTTTCTTGAAGCACCTTTGGCAGCGATTACCTTGGTTATGACGCTACAAGCTTGGCACACCTTTACTTGGGGAGTTTCTCCCACTCTTCTCTGCAGATCCTCTCAAGCTCGGTCAGGTCGGCTGGAGAGTGTCACTGCACTGCTATTTTCAGGTCTCTCCAGAGATGTTCGACTCCGGCTAGGCCACTCAAGGACATTCAGAGACTTGTCCCGAAGCCACTCCTGCATTGTCTTGGCTGTGTACTTAGGGTCGTTGTCCTGTTGGAAGGTAAAACCTTCACCCCTGAGCGCTCTGGAGCAGGTTTTCATCAAGGATCTCTCTGTACTTTGCTCTGTTCATCTTTCTCTCGATCCTGACAAGTCTCACAGTCCCTGCCACTGAAAAACAACCCCCCAGCATGATGCTGACACCTTGCTTCACAGGATTCACCTGAGCTCAATTTCAAATCTCATAGCGAAGGGTCTGAAACCTTATTTACATAAGTTGTTTTTTTATTTTAAACACATTTGCAAACATTTCTAAAAATAGTTTTTGGTTTGTCTTTATGGTTTATTGTGTGTAGATTGATGAAGATTTTGTTTTATGTAATCCATTTTGGAATAAGGCTGTAACGTAACAAAATGTGGGGGAAAAAATCAAGGGGTCTGAATACTTTCCGAATGCTCTGTATAAAGCAGGAAGACAGGCATCAAGGCATTCAGTTACTGTTCGATTGACCGTTAGAATGGGCAAAACCAGTGACCTAAGTGACGGAGCATGGAATGATCATCGATGCCAGGCGCAACGGATCCAGTATCTCAGAAACGGCTGCCCTCATGGGCTTTGCACTCACGACAGTGTCTAGGGTTTACCGAAGATGGTGCGACTAACAAAAAACATACAGTCAGCGGCAGTCCTGTGGACGAAAACAGCTTGTTGATGAGAGAGGTCAAAGGAGAATGGCAAGAATCGTGCAAGCTAACAGGCCACAAACTGACAAATAACGGTACAGCAACACAGTGGTGTGCAGAACGGCATCCCAGAATGCACAACTCGATCCTTGTCACAGATGGGCTACTGCAGCAGACGACCACACTGGGTTCCACTCATATCAGCTAAAAACGAGAAGCAGCGGCTCCAGTGGGCACGTCATCACCAACACTGGACCATTAAGGAGTGGAAAAACATCAGCTGGTCCGACGAATCCCGGTTCCAGCTCAGTCATTCTGATGGCAGAGTCAGGATTTGGCGTAAGCAGCATGAGTCCATGGACCCATCCTGCCTGGTGTCAACGGTAGACGCAGGTGGATGTGGCGCACCGCCGTCCAATCTGCAGCAACTGCGTGATGCCATCGTGTCGGCATGGTCCAACATCCCAGTGGAACATTTTCGACTTTTAGAATCCACGCCCCGAAGAACTCAGGCTATTCTGGAGGCAAAGGTGGGCCCGACCCAGTACTAGATGGTGTACCTAATAAACTGTCTGGTGAGTGTACACCTTCACTGTGATCTACCATGGACTTTACTGTGTCTGATTTTAACATCCTAATATAAAAATACCAGTGAAGAGGTGCTCTCCACAGTCACCCACCTCTTTGGGTAAATGTGCCCTGTGTAGGTATCAGCTTACAGAGTCAATGGCACTTGACCCATTTTTATGTAGCAGTACGTTCACCACTATGACCGTGGGACTGATTTCTCACATACATAAAAGACAACTAGGGCACAAAAACAAGCGAGCTAAAACAAACTGAGCAGCAAACCGGGCTGGCCTATTTTCTGTGTGTTCTGACATACTAGCCTGTCCAAGGTCTGAGAGTTGAGCAAATGGCTCCACGCCGCGTGAGGTCTTCACCAGAGGAAATGGCCATGATGCAAAAAAATGGGGTTTTGTTATGTTCTGATTTTATCTGGTGGGGAGGTTTATTTAGTAGCCCACTTCCAGAGGTCTACCCACCTCGGCACGAGCAGTCAGTCTACCCACCTCGGCACGAGCAGTCAGTCCACCCACCTCGGCACGAGCAGTCAGTCTACCCACCTCGGCACGAGCAGTCAGTCTACCCACCTCGGCACGAGCAGTCAGTCTACCCACCTCGGCACGAGCAGTCAGTCTACCCACCTCGGCACGAGCAGTCAGTCTACCCACCTCGGCAAGAACAACAATGGGCATTTCCTCACTGTCCATTTGCTCTACCCTAATTGAATTTGTCTCGTGAGGGCAGCTGGACAGAGCCCTTGCATCACCTGACTCACGGATAGAAATGCACAGTGTCGAGTCGATCCATTTCACTGTCAGCTAGATAGATGGCTAGCTATGCACAGAAACAGTTCAATACAATTCTAACCAATGAGAGCTGTGCAAGAATCCTCACATCATTTGGATTTACTGATGTCGATTCACCGGGTGTGTTCGAGTCCATCCGTTCAGCGTCAGATCAGTAGATTTGTGCAGATTGACTGACGCAGAGTTCAGACGATGTGAGACAGCCTCCGACTCTCCCCACAGGCTTCTGCGGGAATCTCCCACGCCAGGCCTCCCTAATCATCATCACCCCAGTTTCTTCCCTCTCTGGTGTGCGCTCACGAAGCACAGACCTTCATCACTTCAGCTCATTACGGAGAACAGTAGACACCTTCCCTGTCAGCTTAGCACCCCCCCCCCCCCCCCAGCCCCCTTCCTCGTTTCTCGATTCCATTACTTATAATGAGGCAACCCCACCCCTCTCTGCCTTCTGCACTCAGTCTCAGTGACAGATCATCTCCTCCATTATCTCTACCTTCTCTAACTACTCTCTTTTGTCTGCTGCGGCAGTGTCTCGCTTTCCTGCCGTTAGCATTCACCCCATTCTGGCTCTTCACGCGGGTTCCCTCCACCTCTTCTTTCTCGATTTCCTCTCCTCTGATTTCTTCCTGTCAGATCTCTCGCTTTCTCCATCTCCCTATTCATCAACACCTGGGTCATTATCCCAGTGGATGAGCGGCGGCAGATTGCGCAACTGTTTCCTCTAGAGCACAGTTTTCCCGAGGTCAGCCGAGCATCATCTGATCCAAACCTACAACACAGTATGACCAGCGCCTTAGTTCGGATTCCGGGTCAGCCCGTTATGGACACCTCTTCCTGCAGTGGCGAAACAAAAGCCTCCGCTCGGGCTCCCGGTGTGATCGCTAATTAGGTGCTCGTCAGCGTCAGCCTGTCCTGTTCAATCCGGTGCGGTTCCCCCCCTACAGTGTCCCCAGAGTGTAGGTACTGCCTAATGAAGTCCTGTAGCCATCACGGCTAATGGAGCCGTCACATTGCTTATTCCAACAGTGCCAGGGCCTGGACCCTCTCCAGCATCCGCTGCCTTAGCCGATGGGAGGCTGCGCCGCGGCACAGCTTATCTGGCAGACTACGGGAGTGACAAAGATCGAGAGGGGCAGTCTGTGTGCGAGTGTGTCTGTCGGGGTCAATGGCAGAGGTGTCACTGGAGATTCCCAGCGATACGATGACACATTAGCCCACATTTGTTCTGGAAGGAAGGAAAGTGTCCACTGAGCGATACTATACTACCGCCGAGACGGTGGCCCTGGGTAGTGTGACTGGTCCCATTCATAGTCCGATGGCGATTGGGATCTCTCGTTCACTACTACCAAATGCAAAACGTACACCGCCTCCGCCGAGCTCTACTCACTGAAGCTTCACTCATTGAGAAACTGTTGAATTCCGTTGGCTTTAGATTGGAGATCGGTCATCTTTAACCCCTTCTATCTGGAGGCTGACCACACTAACGGAGAACGGAATGCCAGAAATGCTCACTTTCATGTTGGTTGCTCGGAGGGAGAGCTCATTGCGTTTCCCTGGCTCCCCTCCCTTGACACCCCCACCTTTCCTACCTCCCTCCCTTACTCTCATTTGCTCTCCTTCCCTTCATATCTGAATAAATAAACATAGGGAGGGGTGGCGGAGTGGGAAAGTAGGGCACTTCAACCTGAATGTACTGCACCAGTCTAACCAATTTGCAGAGATTGGACAAGGAAAGACAGTGGACAGACAGAGAAAAAGAGAGAGAGATTGAGAGCATGTCTGCTAAAGAGGGGGATGGTTTGAAACAGGAAAATAAATCAGGCAGTCTCTGCCAGGGAGCACTAAAGAGGGAGACAAAAATGGAAATATTAGCGATGGAGGGCTGGGTTGAAGAGGTGAACTGAATCAAGGGAAGTGGAGAGGTGGCCTGAGAGGGGAGGTAGATAGAGAGAAAGAACAGGGGAAGTGGGGGAGAGAGAAAGCGGAAGGGGAGCGTTTCGACATGGAGACGGGGGTACAGAAGGGCCACATTTCCACAGTGCATTAATAATCTATGCCGGTTCCTGTGGGCATGACGTGCAGGCACCGTCCCCCTCCTTTTTTCTTCTGCTCCCTCCCAAGGCAGTGTCTATTTAAATGTGTGTTTAAAAATCGGGGAATACAATAGCTCTAATGGCGGCTGGCGTCACAGCCCTCTCTTCCCCATCTCTCTCCCCTCTTCCTCTCTCCCTGCAGCACTTTTAGCCTGTCTCTGGAAGAGAGCAGGAGACAAGAGTGTGAGAACAGGGAGAGGGTAAAGCAGTCCCTCGGCCCCTGAGCGCCGGGCCTTGTGGTGATGATGATGAATTAATGAATCGCTGACAAACTCTTGGGCTGCAAACGAGTGTAAGCACACGCCGAGGGGACGTGATGGGGGGGGGGGGCTAAAAGCATTGCGTCTGAAATTAGGAAAGAATAAAGTTGGGTTGTAGCCAACAGGGTGGCGCCTAGGGGGGTTGGGGGAAATCACCGGGGAGAAGATTCAGCTCCCCCCTCTCACTCCCCCCGCTTCCAGCTCCCAAAAATACTGGCACGCGCAGCGCCCATGCCCACCAAGCAATCATAAACACAGCTCGGCTGCAACGCGAGGCCCAAATAAAGGGGAAACCAGGGAAGGAAAAAGGCCCTTGGGGGCCCACGGGGTGGTTTTTAGTTCAGGGGAGGTCCTCGGCAGCACGCACCAATGCTCTCCACAGGCAGAATGTGCAGCGAGACGGAAAATAGCAAAGCTGGGAGATAAAAAAAAGGATATACGTCTCTTTTACATTGCTGCTTCACTCATCCGGTTTCTTCATCGACAACTCCAAGGCACAAACCCCCTCAGAGTCCTCGGGCATCACATTCACCTCAGGTTTCTCCTGTCATCGTCCATCCACTGTCTTCTGTCCGAGGGAGATACTGGCGCCCCGCCACCGTGACCTTATCCTATCTGACCTCCGTTAACCTCCATCTGGTATGGTTTCACCGTCTCCTCTTTACTACACATGGATGGGGGTCTGATTCGACCCCACAGCTCAATCCTGTCAGCGCAGTAGCTCCATTAAAGGGATACTTTGGGATTTTGGCAACGAGGCCCTTTATCTACTTCCCCAGAGTCAGATGAACTCATGGATACCATTTGTTATGTCGGTGTCCAGTACATGCTAATAGATACCTGTAGACTGCCAGTCATTGCGCTAACGCTAGTTAGCATTGGCTCGCAAAACTACGTTCATATACTGGACAGAGAGACATAGAAATGGTATCCACAAGTTCATCCAACTCTGGGGACGTAGATGAAGGGCCTTTGCCAAAATCCCGAAGTATCACTTTAAGCCATAAACGCTATCTTGATTTAGCACGGGGGGGGCTTGGTCTGTTCGTCCTCCATTGTCTGTCGCTGGGAAAGACCTTCTAATCTGGTAGCAATTCTTATCCTGGGTATATAATTAGATAATTAGCAGTTGGGTGGAAGAGGTCACAAAGCCCAGGGGCTTTTACAAGACGCAAAGAAATAATACAACGCAATTGTTGGACGACTGCGCATGTCTGGGAATTCCCTTTGGATTGCGTAGTCTGCCTCGACTTTGACGGCGCACCAGTATCATTATCTCTCATCGGTAATGGTTATCTCTATGTATCAACAGGGCGGCTTAAATATAATGTTTTTTTCCCTCCCACGTGAATAACATGTACTTCTCCCCAGTTACGCTGGCCTTCGGAGATAATGAACTAGTGCTACGTTGCTCTTAAGACGTTGAGGACTGTTATTTATCCTCATGAAAAGAGAGAGTGAAGTACCGTGGATGCTCTCTCCCTCGCCGATTGGCGGTACCGCTTTACAAAACATGGTTTCTCTAAACCAGGTCCAGATTGAGTGGCTGTCGCTACAGTAGATTCTAGATATAGAACACAGATGTTCTTTGCCACAAGGACTATCATTTGAAACAGAATCTCTTTGGAGCGAAGCTTGTCCTTCACACCATAATGGAAGAAAAAGGTCTAATGCCCACATCAACAGGCTGGGCAACATACAAACAGCGATGGTCTAATGGGAACAAAATCCTAGCAAAGTATCTATTCAACCCCATTCATGAGAGGCAAAAAAACAGGAAGCTCCTCTCTGGAGTGCTGTTTGGCAGGATAAAATATGAAAAAGAGCCACTCAAAAGGTTGATCTGGAGCCAGTTTTTTTTTTTATCAATGAATCCCAGGGGCCAGTTTGGGCAGTGAGAACAGATCCCAGAACAGTGTTACCGTGAACACTGATCCAAATGACTTATGGAAAGCTTGTCTCGTACAGGTTAGACGCACAGGCTTCAAAGGGCCTCCCTCTCGCTCTCAATACTCTGTCACAGCGAGAATGGTGGGAGGGAGAACATTCAAAGTCTATTTCTGTCTGGAGAAGCCAGGGCTCCATTTTCCCAGATAGACTAGGACTACATGATGAATAGGACAGCGGATGACCTGTCACAGAGTCGGCCCGCAGGCACGGCGCAGGACTTCGTGGGCTGGAAAGCCATCTGTACATCATAGGGGCATGACACTCAGTTTAGGTGGCAATTAAGCTCCAACCCAGAGGGAATCTGTCTGGCTCCTTCCAAAGGCTGGACAGCAAAAGGGCACCAGGAAGAAAGTCATGCCTGCAGGACAGGTCTGTCTCGATCCGCCGGGTCATCTTTTACTGTCCTCTTAGTGCAGACACACCCTGTGCTGTACAATACCCATCGTCCTGCTCATACTAAAAGTCTGCAGTCGGAGTCAGGCAGTAGGGGTTCTGAGAAGCTCTGACACACCGTGTTAATCAATCGTCAAAAGCGACACTGCAATTAGTCTGTGCTACATTTAATCTGATTTATGGCGCAGAGATAATGTTTGAGCTGGCATATGTTTTCCGGCATAAGAAATGATATTCTGCTCATCTTCATTCATTAGGAATGGGGAGGCACGTCGTCCCAGCTACGCGGCACAGCGCTGAGAAGACCCGCGCTATTGAAAATCCATGTTTAAAAACAAATGCTAAATTGTAAGAGGAAATTAAAATTAGACTAGCAAACACAGACTGGCAAGAACAGCGAATGAACAAACAATATTAACTGTACTCATTTTTGGACGTTCTGGGGTGCCTTTTCTCAGTAAACCCCCTCTCCCTGAACACACACACACACAAACAGAGCATTGAGAGGGAACAGCGAGGACAGTGTAGAGAGAGACAGCTGGAACATCAGGGATGGTGGGGCGGGGGGGCGACGGGGGGGGGGGGGCGACGGGGGGGGTAGGACAGTCCTCAGGGGAAGAGAGTTAAAATAAGCACTTCTTCCAGCCTTTTTGTGCTATGATATCTGGGTTCAACAACTCAGTCAGAATGATAGATTATCTTTGTCTGCTCCTATAACAGAGAACTGGGAAATTGGAGAACGTGATACGAGGGGGGAGAGGCGTCTTATCTTTGATAGTACAATATTATGTACATCGTTTGGCAAAATGAGGGCACATTTATCGTGACAAGACGGTACATTAAATTGAGCAGAGGGGGAAAGGGAAGGGAGACAGGCAAACTAAACCGCTCTGCTGTGTGTAGTCGCCTAGACGCAGGGTGTGCAGAGGAATGGCTTGAAGAGATGAGAGAGAGAGAGAGCAGGGCGGGATAAGGAAATGGTGGCTGGAGAGGCAGAGCAGCACAAAGGGAGAAAGATTGGATGTGGTGAGAGGAGGAGAGAGAGAGAGGGGGGTGGTGGGAAGCGACGAGAGACCGTAATATATGGTGGCTCGGTCTGAGGGTCACCGTTACAGATAAGCACTAAAATAAACATGACCATGCCTGACCCTCTCTGCCGCCGAGTCAGCGAGAGATGGAGGGATTTCAGGGGGAGCATATGAAAGAGAGAACAGATAAAAGAGAGACAGAGAGAGCTAGTGAGGGTGCCGGGGATTAATCTTAGAGGACTGGCTTTAATGTGCGAGGGAGAGAGAGACAGAATGGGAGTTGGAGAAAGACCGAGGGCAGAAAGCCAATTTAGCTTTCACAAGTAATCACACTGGTAAGCCTTTTACAGGAAAAGAGGACGAAATTATTTTCTATGACATGGTCATTTCAGACAGTATTTCTCAGCACTGAGCAGACAACACTCAGGGAACTGTGTGGCGCTTGCTGAATATCAACAATAAACCAATCAATATATACCTAGTCCTGCTATAGAGGCACATTATGCCTGCCGGGAGGGTAGATTCCTGGGAAAATATTCAATGAAACATTTATTCGTCACCTTTGTGCAGGGCCAAGGAATCTGTCGCGTGCCTGAAAAGGCACAAGTTAACGCCGTCCCCCATTACCTTTCGCTTGGCACTGCTTATCTGATCGCACTTTGAACAGAGGAGTGGGAGACGTGAACGAGAAAAGATTGAGCACAAGAGAGATCTTGAGATAGAGAGAGACAAAAGAGGAAGGGAGGGATGACGAGCATAAATGCGAGAGTGGAGAAAGACAGCGGCGAGGAGAGAGAGGCTGAGAGAGAGGCTGAGAGAGAGGCTGAGAGAGAGGCTGAGAGAGAGGCTGAGAGAGAGGCTGAGAGAGAGGCTGAGAGAGAGGCTGAGAGAGAGGCTGAGAGAGAGGCTGAGAGAGAGGCTGAGAGAGAGGCTGAGAGAGAGGCTGAGAGAGAGGCTGAGAGAGAGGCTGAGAGAGAGGCTGAGAGAGCGATTATGTTAAAACAACCCCGCGGCCCACGGTAATTGTGCTGTCTCGCTCCACTGCCCAAATAAGGCAATGGAATGCGTGAGCGAAGTGGTAAGGATAACCTGTATTGGATTCAAAACCCTTGCTACGGTGCTTTCCAGACAAACAATATATTCACTGTGCACAGAAACTAGTGCACACACACACACACACACAAAAGACTAACAAACAGAAAATGGCAATTCCAATGAACTTGTGAACCTCGCTGCGAAGCTTATCTGGAAATTCTTCAAATTCTGCCAGAAAGGCAGATGACCTCCAGCGGTGACCTCACCAGAGGGGGTGTAATGAGCATCACCCCATGTGACACACACCGACTGAGCGATAGCGACTGATGGAGGTGGGAGGCCTGCCATGTCTTCCCTTAGGCAGTGTCCAGCCTGCATCATCCATGAGTCACAGACAGACACAAACCTGAACGGAGGAATTCACCCAACAAACAAGCTGGCGGGGGGGGGGGGAGAGGGGCACGGATACGGAGTCATAATGCACTGTCTGGAAGCAGGCGTGCCAAAGACGGCGTCACTGCCATGCCTTACATAGCATGCAGTCACCTTGGCTTGCTGTGGTCGGTGTTAACCCACCGCCAGTGCAGAATTCTGGGTATGTGTTGCATAACAAAGGGTGAAAACAACCAACCTGTTGAAGGTCGCTGCCATCGACTCTCTGTCAGAGAAATGGTACACACTAAACGCCTTAACCGTTTTCCCCCTACAGTGCTGTCATGAGCCTCAGAGCAGTGTCTTCCTCCAGACGCTCCAGTGGATACACTCCCGAGGAGGCGGCGTCCAGCTCCCTCTGACACTCTCCGGATGGCTCATTCCGGGAAAACCAGAAACATTTTGACACTCAACAGGGAGCAGCAGTGTCACAGCGCAATAAACCCAGACACTAGAAAAAAGTTCCAGGAATAGCGAGAGGTTGACAATTCCCACAAACTTGTCAAGTTCAATGCGGTGTGTTACAGGCGGAGACTCAATTCCAAATCCATGTAAGGTGAACTCATAAAAATAATAAATAAACTAAATGCGGGACAAGAGGATGATTTTTTTTCAAGACAGTGTAGCCTACATTCTTATTTTTTTTGTTGCCATCTGTACACTGAACAAAAATATAAAAACGCAATATGTAAAGTGTTGGTCCCATGTTTCATGAGCTGAACTAAAAAGATCCCAGAAATGTTCCATAAACACAAAAAGCTTATTTCTCAAAAATGTTCACACATTTGTTTACATTCCTGTTAGTGAGCATTTCTCCTTTGCCAAGGTAAGTCATTCACCAGACAGGTGTGGCATATCAAGAAGCTGATTAAGCAAGATGATCATTACACAGGTGCACTTTGTGCTGGGGACAATAAAAATGTGCAGTTTTGTCACACAACACAATGCCACAGGTGTCTGAAGTCGAGTGTGCAATTGGCATGTTGACTGCAGGAAAGTCCACCAGAGCTGCTGCCAGAGAATCTAATGTTCAATTCTCTACCATAACGTTGTTTTAGAGAATTTGGCAGTACGTTCAACTGGCCTAACAATCGCAGACCACGTCAGCCCAGGACCTCCACATCCAGACAGCTGATGAAACTGAAGAGTACTTCTGTCTGTAATAAACGCCCTTTTGTGAGGAAATTCTGATTGGCTGAGCCTGGCTCCCAAGTGGGTGGGCCTATGCCCTCCCAAACCCACCCATATGTTGTTTCAGTATATTTAGATCTTCTTGCAATTGAATTACTGTTTCATGAGTAAATTAGAGCAGATGGTGTTAAACTATATAGCCTTCCTGCATTTTGTTTAAAATCAAAGCACATTCTACCTAGTAGCCTACAGTAGCATGCTGTTGACTTTTGACCTAATTCGATTTGTTGTTGTTGGACTATTCAGCTAACAATCACCTCATTTCTGAGATTTTCAGTTGTTTTTGGTGTAACAGTAACATTATACTCTGCTATTATATGTGTCTCTGTAGAATACTAATGAATCATTATGTGATCTTCCAAGACATTAATTCATCTCTGATCTTACACACTCCGGTGCGCTCTGGCAGTACTACTACACCTCCGCAGTGCGCTGCACTAAACTAGCTAACAGCGCCCCAGCCGCACCTAGTCTATCTGTTTTCCTCGTCCTAAATTTGGCGATGCAGAAAACGAGAGACCACGCGGCGTGGCTGTTTTATGAACATCCGGGAATATGTGGACAAGGAAACATTGGTTGGCGTCAGTGAATGTAAAACGGTTAGCAAGGGAGACTTCTAAAAACGGGGTTGGGTGAAGTAGCACCGTTTATGTTGAATGAACAACTAATGAGCATGGAGACTGGAGAGCCTCACAAGTTTGACAAAAAGTACCTTATAGCTTTCAGTCTAATACGGCCAGTGGCGGTTGGTGCCGTTTAAGATTAGGGAGGAGGATTTTTTGTAATGAGCATGTCCTTATTTCTATTACAGTATATTGGATGACTGTCATTCATATTACATTCGCCCAGTTCAATGTAATATAAGATAGGTTTAGGCTACTACATGATACTAAAATATTCCCTATACCCATCATCAGGTTGCTACAACCTAGCCTACGAATTAAAGTGTACAATGTAGGTGCAGAGATTGAGAGACATTTTTTAGTAATCAAGGTGACAGACAGGGACACATTCAATACCACCTTGCACACTCTTGCCTGCATCTAGCTGATCTAAGGTGTAATCATTAGTCCAAATGAGTTTCTATTGGACAAATTCAGTTATTTTTATCCCAGTTTTGTTTCCGTGTAAGAAACTTTTTCAACAGAATTAGCAGAATGAATACACCCCTATCACCCGCACACGCAGTTTACTTTCATAGCAGCCACATACAAACAGCATGATCACTTTGCTCGTTGTATAATTCCTTCTCGCATCTGTCCTCCTCTCACCTTTTTCCTTTGATTGTGGACTTCAGTGCACAACACAACAGCTGTCTGTGACCAGGTGAGAAAACCTTTCCAAGCCAAACCTTCATACCATAACCACTACGCACAGTCTACATCGTTTTCACCATTAGCTAACTTCCTAGTCAGCATAGCTACTGGAACTAACATGTCAGTAAACCTGTTACAATCATGCAGTACAGTGTACAGCAAGCAGTTACACCGGCAGGCCCCGGTGGCAATACATTTATAAAACCAAATGCTTACCAAAACATGGAAGAGTTCCAGTGTTGGATAGCCTTAGCCAGCTAGCTAACATAGCACCCCTCTCTGTTAGAGCCAGGTGTTTAAACTAGCTAGCTGCATTCACTAGCTAATTAAGTTAATCAAATACCACAAAATATAGCTAGCTCTGAACCGTTGGAGAACATCCCCTGGAAGTCATCTTAATTACTGTGTAAGTGTATGGAAGGGGGTAAAAACCATGAGCCTCCTAGGTTTTGTATTGAAGTCAATGTACCCAGAGGAGGACGGAAACTGGCTGTCCTCCAGCTACACCATATGCTACCCCAGGGAGTACTGTCGAGGCTACAGACGACTTTCATTGCAAAACAGTGTGTTTTAATCAATTACTTGGTGACGTGAATATATTTAGTATAGTTATATCTAAGAAGGATAACTTCTGAAAATGTTTTACCATTTTTATGAAGTTCACTGAGGAGGATGGTCCTCCCCTGAATACGGCTATTTACTTACTTTTGTAGCTCTTTGTCAGATGCACGCTTTGTGTAAGTAGTGAGGCCTAACTGTCCTCTCAAAGTTTAGCCTGAAAGGATTTGAGAAATGTGATAGGTATTTCATCAACCAATGTCATCTTGCGCTGCGCACAACATCAGATCTCAACAACGATTGGAGAAATGTTAATCACCAGTACAACATCCTTATGATACAATATATACAGTGCGTTCAGAAAGTATTCAGACCCCATGACTTTTTCCACATTTTGTTACGTTACATCCTTCTTCTAAAATGGATTTAATAGTTTTTTTCCCCCTCATCAATCTACACAGAACACCCCATAATGACAAAAGCAAAAACAGCTTTTTAGTCATTTAAGCAAATGTCTTAAAAACAAAGAACTGAAAAATCACATTTACATGTATTCAGACCCTTTACTCGGTACTTTGTTGAAGCACCTTTGGCAGCGATTCCAGCCTCGAGTCTTCTTGGGTATGATACTACAAGCTTGGTACACCCGTATTTGAGGAGTTTCTCACATTCTTCTCTGCAGATCCTCTCAAGCTCTGTCAGGTTGGATGAGGAGCATCACTTTCTCATAAGTGCAACGTGACTGCAAGAGACAGGTTGGAATGTCTGACTGAAATATGGGACAACTGTACTTTTTTTCTCTACATTTTGCGGTTTTTGAATTTGTTGATAAAATATGGGAGATGATTGTTTGATCGCGAGACACGGAAAAAATGGGCTGAAATGCGGGACTTTTCCCACACAATCCGGGACGTGGTCACGCTTACTGGGAGGCTGTTTTGAGTTATTCCAGTCGTTCTGTATTCTAGTTGGATCAGATCATGCCCCCGTGTCTCATCAACGGTGTTCAGTGCCGTGTGCTGGATGATTCCGACAACCCCCTGTCAATGTGTAAGAATGTGCGATGCTGCGAAAAGTAAGTCTCCTTAGCATGTGCTCACATCCCTTCTGCACTCGCGCTCACCAGTCAAACATTCTTAACTGTTTAAACATTTGTGTAGGCCTGGATTTTATACGCCAGGATCATCGGATTGGGCCTGCTGGAAATGGCATGCAAAAAAAAAATGTAACGGAGCATACTTGAAAGAGAATGCATCTTATTAGCAACCTCTGCAGCAATCACTCACCCAGTGTGACAACTGGGTGCCTATAAGTCACTCCCCCTGAAAGTAAAAGACCAATAGAAACTTCTCAAGGTATTAGGGTCTCATCATCACATTTGCAAAAGCCTCTGCACTGAAAATAGACTCTGGGGTTAAGACTGTCAGGCCTAGACATGCCTGTCCATTTCATTTGCCAAACCCACTGGAAAATGGAAGCTAAATGTTTATCTTTTTGTTTGCTACCCAAGACAACAGTCATGAAAATGCATCTTGGCCTCAATGTTTTCTGTTTTTCCATGCATATCATTTCATTCCATTTCTGCTTTGATGCCTAGGGTTAAGGGAGCTGCACAAATTAAAATCAGAAGATGAAGTGGTAATAAGATCTTTTTACGGGAAACAACTCTATCCATTTCTGTTTAGTCTTCCGGTTCTAATTTTGCCTATAGACTCCACAAAAAGTGAACGGATACAAAAGTGATGGAAAAAGTGACGGTGCTCAGCTCCTGTTTGAGCCAGACCAGAGACGGGTTACGACATCTACGATAAAGACAATTGACCACGTGTTTGCCATGCCTTTTAACAGCCAGACAGAACGGTCGCCAGGTCTGCAGAGACTACATGACGTGATGAAGTGCTTGAAGGAGAGCACACTGAAGTGGCGAGGGCAAGCATTGTGCTGCAGCTGTCAGGCACAATTTTCAATCAACCCTAGAATTACTGAGGGATATAAAAGTAATTAATAAAGCTTGCACTGGACCGGCGGGGAAAAAACTATTATATTCTGTGTCTGTTTTACATTGAGAGGTGCTGTGAGTACATTTCCACCCCGACACTGGTGGAGAGAGATGTTAGTGTGCAGTATGCAAATGGTAATGACATGCTAAACGCAGGGGAGTCGCAGGGAGCCAAGTCAGACATTCTGATTTAGACAGAGGGCACATGGAAGGGCGAGAGTTCTCCTAGCCCACTCAGAAATCCATCTCTTTAGCCTCCGTTTCATCTCAAACTGCAGGTGGGTGGAGGGGTTTGAAAGACTAGGAAAAAAAGGAAAAGAAAATGGAAAAAAAACTGTAGGTTATCTGCCGCCATCTCGGTTGCATCAGCAGGAGGGGTTGACCTAAACAACTTGTTGCAAACGATTTAGAAGTTACTTGGTGGAGGAGAGGGCGTTTATTTCTGGTGAACCCATGTCATTACTCCACCATTGCGCTATTCATTTATGTTTCTAGTTGCATGGATTACTCCTCTGCATGTCTTTATACATTTGTGAAGGTGCCGTTCTATTCCATTTGCCTGTAAGATTATCTGGGTTATTCCACAGTAATCCTTGAGACGGTTGACCGGTCATAAAAATAAAATGTATCATTTTCTTTTGGAATTGTTGTTATAACAGAGAGTAGGTCATTTTATTTGACCAGGCCTGAAAACCTCTACATATAAGACTGAGGAAATTAGGAAATTATAGTTGATACCTCTCCTTCAGCGAGAGGCATGGTTTGGGTGAGTTGAGGACATGCAGGAACTTTTGCCTAAACATTTTCTGTTTGAGTCCCCCCCCTCCCCCCCTCCCTCCCTCCCTCCCTCCTCTGACACACCACACGTCTATAAACAATGGGGCCCAGAACTCCGGTTGGAGAGGGAGGGGAAGGGGGGATATCGGACCAATGACTAAAGCTGCTCCAACAAAGGGCCAGGACAGGAGCTGGAGCAAAGTCTGAAAATAGGCTAGAAAGAGAGAATGGGCATACTGTGAAAGGGCTGGGATTTTTTTACTCTGGGTGGAGGTATTGGATGGGGGAGTGGGGGGGATAGAAGTTTGTTATGTTCAGTTTATTCAGGGTGCTTCGAATGTTGATTGAGCTCTGAAATCATAAACATTCAGAAATGTATCCAAGCAAGGAGACAGTATTTTTGCTTAAATTATACTGCAGGCTTTACAATACCTGTTTGCAATGAGGATTTGTATGGACATATAAATTGCAAGATGGATTCCTGGAAAACTGGAATTTTCTTTACGCTTACTAAAACATTGCAGTACACAAAACTGATTTTTTTTCCCCCCACACCCCAGGCCCGAATTCAAGATGTATCAAACAGTATACTAGCAAAGCCACCAGACAAGATGGCCATCTCAATGCCCCAAATTAATGCTGCCACTCAGGAGTATCCATGACAACCAGCTCAAAATCTGAACTATAAACCTCTACCCAGAAACTCTTAATATGATTAAAAGCATCAGGCTACAGTAAATGTACAGTAAACACAATTTACATAGGCCTATGGAACACTGTGCAACATGTGCGATCAACCATCAAAATCAATCAATTCCTCAAATCTAGTAGCCCTAAACACTAACAGGCTCAACACATCTATACTCTCTCTGGTCAAACACCAGTCCAACCTTAGGAGAAACCTTATTTTTCATATCCATGCTCAGGTTTTGGCAGTGATGAGGCTTGCAGTCAATGCATTCTTCAAATTGTGCTGAATGCAGGTAAGTTCTTGGAGACATGACAACTGAATTGTTTATAAGGCTAAAATAACTAGTTCATATGCTATGTAGGCTACATTAGCCATCTTCATTTTACAGTTGAGGCTACAATAGATTGACATTTGGTTGGTAAAAACAGTAGGATAAATACACATGTAGGTAGAGTCCATTCTCGTTTTTTTCCTTGTCACAACGGACCAGTCAGTCAAACCACACAAAAAGCTCATAACCAAGTGTCTTTGCTGACAATGTCTTGTAGTCTACAGCAACACCCTGTTGCTTTGTCTGACTTCATTTCAGTTCTTGTAAAATATCAGCTAGATCACTATTGGCTGAATGAAACTTGATCTGCGGATACCAACAAACAAAACAAAACAAAATCAACCGAGACGGTGTCGAAACAGACCACGACTGGATTAAGGTGATTCGGAACAATCACACCTGCGCTGCAGTCTGCGCGCTCTGAGTAATAAATACCCCAGGAGGCCACACCTTGCATGCATAACATGGCGTACCGAAACTCGGGAGGAACCAGACGGTATGTTGTATAAGTCAACTTCCATAACAAGTCTTGCGAAATCCAATACCGCCACCTCTGAAATCATGTATGACCGTGTTGATGAGCCACACAATGTGCATGCGTTTCATATGGGACTGTGAATGGATCTATGCCACAGTTCGGTTGCCGATACCGAACATTTGAATGAACGTGACCCATTGAAACACATTAAGAAAACGTAAAGGTAATAAAAGGATTGGAGATTACAGAAAATAGGGTCAATGTTCATGGTTCTTACCTTGAATTATCAGAAGTATCCCTGCTGACACCAACAAACTGTTTTTCATTGGTGATACAGGGCAATGTTTAGCGTCTCTCGCCATTCTTCTAAAAAGACGAGGTGGATATAAAATCCTCAGCACCACGCCACACCAGAACAGACTTAATATTCCTTGACTGATTGCTTCTCAATAAAAATATATAATAGGACTAGACCGCAAAACAGACCGGAGTCGGTAAGCTATAGGTTTGATCTTCAGTCCGACGTCTTATTTTCTCGATTTCAAATTAGAGTCGACTTGACAGTCACACAAAACATTCAAAACCCCTCCCCGTGTGGGGCGTACAGGTATGTCTCTGGTGTTCGCTAAATGGCACCAGAAAAAAAGTAACACTCATGTTCGGTGTGTCGGTTATTTCCACTAAGCATTCGCACGCATTCTGAGTGGGGGATTGGTTGTGATGTCACAATATGCCGCCTAAAACCAGAGCCATATATTAAGGGTGCGTTCGTAAATTCAATCTGGAGTGCCAGAGTACACTCAGAGTGCCCTCTGGTCGTAAATTCAGAGCGTTGTCAGATTGTCCGTTCGTAAATTCATCAGTTATTCTGCGCTCTGACACACTCAGACGAGATTACTCTGAAATCGGAGTAGATAGCCAGAGTGAATTTACGAACGCACCCTAAAATAGTTAGGCAAACTTTTAGAATTGTGAATATTGTTCTAATTCTAGACATTCAATTGCATAGCATTGTTTAAATATTCTCCATGTAATGTTAATGGTAAACCAACATGGCTGCAATAGAACGTTGAAGTATCATGTTTATGCATCGTAATGCTCATTCTATACATTCCGTTTTATAGTCTTTTTTTGTATATTCCCATGTAATATTAATGGGGAGCTAAAATGGCTATCATAGAATGTTGAAGTGTCATGTAAATGCACATAATGCAGAAACCGCATTGGCCTGATGCCGCGTTCAAAATAACTGGAAATTCGGAAATCTCAGACTTCCCGAATTCAAAGCGTTCAAGACAACTAGGAACTCTGAAAAAAACGAGCTCAGATTTGGTATTCCGGAGTATTCCGAGTAACTGGGGCTTTTTTTCTAGCGCTCCGACCTGAAGATCACTGACGTCATTATTTGACCTCGTTTTTTCCTGAGTTCCAAGTTGTCTTGAAAGCACGATGAACGTGTCTCTAATGGTGCTTTAATGACAACTGGGAACTCAAAAAAGAACGAGGTCAAATCATGTAGGCCTGTCTTGTTATTCAATTTATTTCAACATTCTGTCATAAAGAGCACATGTTCAACTTAATTTTAAAAACACGTTGTCCCATCTCATGAGGTTACATTTAAAAAATGACTGTAGAAAGTGCATATTTATGTGCCAAATAAAGTAAAAGGGTTGACGATTTCATCTTAAATCACCCATAAATCTTGTGATAAGGGAAACAAATGGAAGATTGTTGTGTGCAACAGGGATGGGCAATTGAATGCAAGCTTTAAAAAAATGTCTAGCCTGTAACATAGTTGATGGATAACAGTTGTTATGCTGGACTCAATGGATTTTCCAACACAAAACACCAGAAAATTGTTTTAAAAAAGAGTAGAACCAGCTCACCTTCTTTTACACTATATTTTGACTGTTAGATGTCAAATGTTTCTTTTTAAAAAAATATTTAAAAACGAATAGTTTCACCATATTAAAAAGAGAGTTCAGTTAATATAACAGGGTTGACCTTAAAATGAATCACTAATCACATGAAATAAATAAACATCTTCAGAAATGACTGTTCAAAGCAACAACATAACTAGGGATCTACAATGACGGTGGACTTTTGGGAGAAAAGTTGGGGGTAAAGGGATTCAAATCTTCCTGTATGTCACCGAGGGTGCATGGAAGGGCATGTCAAAAGCCTTTGTTCATATACAAAAAAATGATTTATTGAATTCTCCATGTGGTATATATTAAAGGGCACTTCAATGAATATAACAAGCTTTTAACATTTCTACTTAAAATATCAAAGGCACTCATTAATTATTTTTTTTATCACAATAGAGAACATTCTTGCAGATTCCGCTGACCTATATGGATGGTGGATCCATTTTCTGTCTATTCGTCTATACATTTTTCTCTGTAGGATATGGCATGAATGTTATCATAGTGCTAGACTACACAGAGGTTAATTGGGCTATTTGGAGTGGGTGGGACCCATGATGAATATATCTATGCTGAGACCACAGGTCGAGAGGCAGCATAGATATCAAAATGCTTCAGTTAAAATGATAAGGTTGTGAAAAGCAGTGAAGTTTAGGGACTTTCCTACCACCAACACTCATTCCTATGAAACATGACATTCAGGAACTTCCCCAACTATTTCACAAGTATTCAGACCCTTTACTAGGTACTTTTTAAGCACCTTTGGCAACTGTTACAGCCTCGAGTCTTCTTCGGTATGACGCTACAAGCTTGGCACACCTGTATTTGGGGAGTTTCTCCCATTCTTCTCTGCAGATCCTCTCAAGCTCTGTCAGGTTGAATGGAAAGTGTATCGGCACAGCTATTTTCAGGTCTCTCTAGAGAGAGTTAGATCGGGTTCTGTCCGAGCAGTGGCTGGGCAACTTAAGGACATTCAGAGACTTCTCCCAAAGCCACTCCTGCGATGTTTTGGCTGTGTGCTTAGGGTCATTGTCCTGTTGGAAGGTGAACCTTTGCCCGAGTCTGAGGTCCTGAGTACTCTGGAGCAGGTTTTCATCAAGGATCTCTCTGTACTTTGCTCTGTTCATCTTTCCCTCGATCCTGAATAGTCTCACAGTCCTTGCTACTGAAAAACATCCCCACAGCATGATGCTCCCACCACCATGCTTCACCGAATTGATTGTGCCAGGTTTCCTCCAGACGTGGCGCTTGGCACTCTACCATAAAGGCCTGATTGGTGGAGTGCTGCAGAGATGGTTGTCTTTCTGGAAGGTTCTTCCATCTCCACAGAGGAACTATGGAGCTCTGTCAGAGAGACCAACGGGTTCTTGGTCACCTCCCTGACCAAGGCCCTTCTCCCCCGATTGCTCAGTTTGGCCAGGCGGTCAGCTCTAGGAAGAGTCTTGATTGTTCCAAAATTCTTCCATTTAAGAATGATGGAGGCCACTGTGTTCTTGAGGATCTTCAATGCTGCAGAAATGTTTTGGTACTCTTCCCCAGATCTGTGCCTTGACACAATCCTGTCTCTGGGCTCCACGGACAATTCCTTCAACCTCATGTCTTGGGTTTTTGCTTTGACATGCACTGTCAATTGTTGGACCTTATATAGACAGGTGTGTGCCTTTCCAAATCATGTCCAATCAATATAATTTACCACAGGTGGACTCCAATCATGTTGTAGAAACATCTCAATGATGATCAATGGAAACAGGATGCACCTGAGCTCAATTTTGCGTCTCATAGCAAAGGGTCTGAATACTTATGTAAATAAGATATTTCTATGAAACCTGCTTTCACTTTGTCATTATGGGGTATTCTGTGTAGATGGATGAGAATTTTTGTGGAAATAGTCAAGGGGTCTGAATACTTTCCAAATGCACTGTACATTCATTTAAATCCTCTGTTGATCAAATGTGGTATTGATTATAGGTTGGTGTTGTTCGTCCTTACGTAATTTCCAAGATGTCACCTATTTAAATATTTTGCATAAACACACCTTCAGTAACCTTCTTATGTATAAATGTCGCTCAGAGGAGAATGTTGCCTCAGAATATGGCCCTGTGATTGGTGGTATGGCCATAAGCTGTGAGATACTTCTCTATCAGCAGTTCATTATCACAGTGGTCACCAGCTGACTCTTTGTCTTGGCAATACTCTCAATCAAACACTCAATACTGGTGGAGCATCGAAAACCTTCTGTCCTCTAAACTAGTGACCCCCCCCCCCCCTGTGAGTGTACACAGCATACAAATCACCAACTACAGTGTGCCATCTGTTGTCAGTTTGATGCAATTGCGGCCACATATATCACCTCGTGTTCAGGTCATCCTGGCCTTTGCTCCTCATTCTCCTTCCAGGAGGGAATATAAATCAACTCCCACCCCCTGACAGCTTGGACCCCTATTGTGTTATTTACCCAAGATGCTTTGGTCTACCGCTGGAGCCAGGCAAGCTAACAAAGTGCTCTCTTCCTTATTGTTTTCTTTATACAGGAGCCCATGAATTGTATATGTGGCCCTCTGTTTTCACTCCCATTCCAAGAAGCCACAAGGCCCATATGGTTTCCATGTGATTTGTGTGGATATAGATTCGTATGTTTTTCTTTGAGGGAAGGGGACCCGTAGGTTGCCAGATAATCTTTCAATCTGCAAACACATGGAGCGGTGGGTAAGAGGTGGCTGTCCATCACGATAAGGAGCCTGCTGACATGGCTGTGATTGGGGGTCACAAACAGCAAACGGCAGGGGGCCAGAGCTGTGCCTGGGCAAAATGGAGGCAATGTTCACCATCACTCAACCGAGGGTAGATTGGGTTGGCCATATCATCTGCAACATCTAGCCAGTACAGATGTAGGTCAAAAGGGTCTTAATGCTTAACTTCAGCCCTGGGGTTTATTGGGGGTTTATTAGGGTTTGTGCTGGGGTTATCTCCATGGAGACCAAGGGGGCCATAAACAACAAAGTTAATACCTCCAACTACCACTGGAAATTAGTTCTGCTTGTGAACTTTAAACACTGAAATATTGCACTGTTCAATGGGTAATCTTTTTCAACTAATAAAATAATGTGTTTATCTGTCCCAAAGCTCTGCCAATTGTCTGACTGCCACTACTGATGGCTCGACCCAACATTCTGCAAGGAGGCTTCAATGAAAGACTAGTCCTTCCACTGTGACATACAGAGCAACAGAAACACCCTACCTACAGTATCTCTGGGAAACTAAAAAAACAAAAAGTTCATTTGGTAAAACCATGGAATCAAAAAAGATGACTACAGTAAATGCATCTAACGTTTACTAGCCTCTTCCATCTCCCCCTCTCTGTCAGACCTTTTCCGTGCCATTTGAGAAATTGCCCCTGTGGCCAAAGATCGGCTCAGAGGAATGAGAATGATTTAACAAGCTGTCGCTTAATGTGATCGTGTATCAGCCGAAGCAACACATTTAAGCGCTGTACATCTTAGCTGGTGGCAGCCTCCTTCATTTTTTGAAGCGTTGATCTCCCATCTTCCTCCTCTCTCCTCCTCCCTCCATCTTTTCCCTCCCCCTCGATGACTTCCTTCTTCCCCCTTTCTTTTCCTTCTGTCATTACTGCACCTGTACATAGCCCATCTATAATTTAGCCCAAACAACTACCTCTTTCCCTACTGTATTTATTTATTTAGCTCCTTTGCACCCCATTATTTCTATCTCTACTTTGCACATTCCTCCACTGCAAATCAACCATTCCAGTGTTTTACTTGCCATATTGTATTTACTTCGCCACCATGGCCTTTTTTTTGCCTTTACCTCCCTTATCTCACCTCACTTGCTCACATTGTATATAGACGTGTTTTTCTACTGTATTATTGACAGTATGTTTGTTTTACACCATGTGTAACTCTGTGTTGTTGTATGTGTCGAACTGCTTTGCTTTATCTTGGCCAGGTCGCAATTGTAAATGAGAATGTGTTCTCAACTTGCCTACCTGGTTAAATAAAGGTGAATAAATAAATAAATAATAAAATAATTAGAGTTTACCCCTCTCCCTTTTCCCTCCCCTATTAGCTGAGCTGTAGCTAAGTGTCGGTTTGGTAAACGCACTCCAAGGGAGCAGCAGATAATACTGTTCGCTTTAATTAAAGACATTAAAGGGCTAGAGAGACATGGAGCCCCAGGGAGGAAGTGTTCTCACACCTCCTGAAATATTCTTAATTTCTTCCCCTCCCGCTCTCATTCTATCTTCCATTCTCTCCATCTCTCTCCCACTCGTTTCTCTTCCTCTATCTGCTTCTCTCTCGGTGTCTCCGCCACCTTCTCCTTGGTGTTCTCCGACTCGTGAATATCTTCATTAGTTTAGTACCGTGGACTTTGTTTACAGTTAATGAGTGTTTTCCCTGCTCATTTATTTCCAGTACGCTTGTTGCTGGATTTAAGAAACTGTGTGGGTTTGAGTTTCAGGCACAATGGTGGTAGCTGTGTGTTTGTGAATATATACTGAGGCCCATATGGGTGTGTGTGTGTGTTTACAGCTTCTGTGAGTTGGCATTTGTCTCACCTAAAGTGTAGGCTTTTGTCCTCATGCTGAGAGAGCCTCTCCTAGAAGGTGTTGTTGCAGCTGGTCCGTCTTGTTTCTCCATATTTTGCCATTTTACACATAATACTTGTGCATCTGTTCTGTTCCCTGTATGCCGTCACTGGCTCCTGTTTGTGTGTCCGCTCATCCACTCCTCATCCACAATGCACAGCTCACACACAAACACAACGTCAGGAAGGCGCTTTCTGATTGTCTCACATCCGCTCAACACTGCTCCATAAATAGAAAACCGGCTCCCCAGGGGTGAAGACAATGTTTGGTGGACAGATTAAAGGGTGGAAAGCTCATTGAGTGAGGGGCTGACAGGCTAGATGGGTGAGACTGGTGAGATAAATAGTCCTGTTTCAATAGTCCTGTGTGAGAGGGCCTGTGGGTTTTACATCCCTTATGCTTGACTCATGTCCGCTGCTTGGCCCCTCTGCCATGTGAAAGAGTAGGCCTTTTACTCCCATCACATATAGACTTAGCAAAACCAATTACTGAGAATGGATTGAGACAAGAACGCTAATTTACTGTAAGCAGCAGCGCAGATGCAGAGCAAGTGTATCACATAATTGGCAGTTCAACAGACTTCACTCAATCACGTAAAAGACTTAAATCAATTACAGAGAGCGAACCGATACAGCCTACTGGGAGGATGCTTTCTCTTTCTTTATTACAAGCAGTGGATTTAGAGAAAGTGTACCACGTAATTGGTAGTTCAACAGCAGTTTGCCCTTGTGGAAGACTAAGTGGGCACTGCTTCACATCCTACAATAAAGCCACCTGCCATTGCTACCATTTACTTTCCTCCACTGAGAAATAGCTGTGCTACCTGTGGGAAGGTGAGGTGGGAGCCGTGGAATGTAAGAAAAAAAGGAATTGTTTTGCATTCCCCAACACAGAACCTCGTAGGTGCAGTTAAATACAATCTTGTTTAGAGATTCACAATAATAATGAACTGCTCTTGTGATGTTAACCCCACCACCCCAGATCACTCAAATACCAAGACGCTGGAGGGTTGATATAGCCAAATTGATTAGAATAATAATCAACTGCTCTTGTGATGCTAACCTCATAACCCCAGATCACTCAAACACACAGACATTACAGTGCAGATATAGCCCCATTTGTTTAGAGATTAAGATAGACTGGAGACTGATGGTTGTTCTGTTCCCCACCTGTGGACTGTTCAGAGAATGAAGCATGCCACCCACTGTGAGATGCTGCTGTGTGAGTGATGGCCTGTGTGTGTGTGTGTGTGTGTGTGTGTGTGTGTGTGTGTGTGTGTGTGTGTGTGTGTGTGTGTGTGTGTGTGTGTGTGTGTGTACGCACGCATGTTTGTGAAACAGAATTTGTGTGTGTTTGAGCTGAAGCATATGTGTTCTTATGGGTGGCATGACTGGTCATTTCATTAAATGCTGTGATAACAGGATGTGTTGTATGCTTGGGCAACGTGTTAAACCCTCTCTGATGAGCCTAATGACAGATAGGCTGCCATTAAAGTGGCATGTCCAATTACCGCTACACTTACTCTCCCCTCCCTCTGACACCAGGGCCATCCATCAAAGACCAGACCATCAATGACCAGGCTTTATGCGACATAAAGCCTGGTCATGTGCGATGACCATCCCCCTACAACTGGCATATTAAGGAAAAGGAAAAAAGGGGGATACCTAGTCAGTTGTACAATTGAATGCATTCAACTGAAATGTGTCTTCTGTGTCTTCTGCATTTAACCCAACCCCTCAGATTTATAAAATGTTTAATATGTGTTCCAGGCTGATTCGATCCAAAATTAAGTATCTGACTACAATTTTGGTCAGCTCGAAACAGGGCCATGAATGTATGAATGGACTATCTCTCCCATTGCCCGCCTGTGGTGATAAGTAATGCATACATTCTCCCCTCGGTTCTGCTAAATGTGATTTATTTAAATCCTTTAGAATCATACTTTTATAACCTGTTGTTACAGGCCATGTTTTATTCATTATTGAGAAAGAGTTGCAACTTTGAACCGCAAGCATTATAGCCCAGCTAGTGTAATAATGCTATCAGACATTCATTTCCATGGCCCATTAATATTGTTTGAGTGTAATTGATACTCATTAAATTGAACACAAGGCTTATGAACAGTACGCTCATTGTGTTCCAGGCACTTACCTCTCAGGCTGTACTAGTGAGTAAAAGGGTTTTCCCTCCTCTCCTGACTGGTGCTGGAAGCCCACCAAACCAGGGTCAGGATGGGGTCGGGAGGAAATGGTAAGCGTCTCATATCCTGCGCTGAGGGCAGAAACAGGTTCTTGGGGGAAGTGGCAGCTGCTCCAGAGTGATCCCATTAGGCTTCAGTTAAGCCTGTGTGCCAGTCACACCACACCTCCCAGGAACCAGAGCACATATGGGCCAAACTCAGTTTAGCTGGGGTGTCGGACAATTTGCTGTGCCAATAAATGCACTGTAATCCATCCATTCCAAGCCTATTTTGGCCCTCGCAGTAACTTATCTTACCCGCATGCGTTCAAAAGATATTGAATTCTCTTTGAATTGTGTAATGAAAACATATGATTTTCATTGAAAATAATTGGGAATGGCTGCATAAATATATCCAGACAGGTAGTTTTATACCAGACACTTTTAAGTGAAGTCAAAAGCCAGAGTTCACTTAAAAGAACAAGACAGCCCTCTGCTGGTAACAAACAATAACAATGTGAAATAGCTTTTTAGCTCCATGTTCTCATTACCACCCTCCCGATAACAGTACTGCATTTTCCCTCAGACTACAATTATCTGAGTCAAATAGATTTTCCCCTCCCTACCATCTCATCTCCAATCGCCTCCAAGGTTCCCAGAATTAACACTGCCTGTTGCTGTGGCTGGCCGAAAAAGTGTTGCCATGGAAACAGACAATGCAATACTCTCTCTTGAGAGTCGGGCAGCTTTTTTCTGCTCGATAATCTATTCCCCTGGCCGTCTGAGGCTGTCTGCAAAGATCTGACTTGGTATCACCTTAACCAGGGCTTTAGGGCACACCTCACTAACCTGAGAGAAGACGTACTCCAATTGGAGAAAGAACATCTGGATGAAAAGCTATTAGAAAGGCCAGAGAATGTTATCACGACTCACAACCCAGAGCCATAACTAGATGGATATGTACCCCAGAGGGCCGGAGTATGAGTCATTGGTAATATCATGGTGAATTGAAAAGAAGCTCACACTGGTGATCTTGATGCTCCGCAGAAGATCAATTAAATCTGTGAAGCTGCTGCGTCAAGATCACCAGTGTGCTGAAGTTTCTTTGCAATTTAGCACCGTTTTTAACCGCGCACCTGGTAATTCAATAGCCAATAGGTGTGTGTGTGTGTGTAACACTTTCTCAATACGACTCACGGTGAACAGACGGACTTGTGAACTACAGGTTGTAAAATATACTCCATCAACACATTTTATTTCTTCCCTATTAACTTTGAAGAGAAACATCCAAACGGTAACGTGCTCTCACGAGCTGATCTTATAATCATTTAAGTGAAGACGGTGTGAAATCTTTTGCGACCATACATCAGGTGTAGTAAACCCTCCTTCCTGGAGAGCCGGCTTTTACTCCAGCCGTACTGTGTCACACCTGGTTCAGCCAATCAAGATCCCGAGGAGCAACTGGTGAGTTATAGTAGGGCTGGAACAAAACCCTGCAGGGGGTTGGCCGTCCCTGCTCTACAGCTGAAATCTAGTCGTGTTTTGGACAGATATGCATACATAGTTAGATATATAAATCAAAGTCATCAGACAGAAGAACAAATTAAGCCGGCATGTTATAGATCAATATCAACACAACGACAGAGTGTGAACGCAGAAAACCCACGCTCATCTTTTTGAGTAGACATCTTTACCGAACGGGATAGAATCAAGCTAAGCAGATCCTTGCTCGATTATTCGTATTGTGTGATGAGAGCATTGCGATGCATATTGTGTTACGGCAGATATGAATTTGGCGAATTCTCCAATACCACCTTCATTTAGCCCCATCAACAGCAGGGTTATTCACAACCCAATATGGAAGGACTTGATTCACAAAGACCTAAAGACCTACAGTCTGTCACTGTAAGCCTACTCGTTTCGAGACTTGTACTGTTCACCAGAGTAGCCTCTGTGCGGCTATAATAGTTCAAGTCATATCAGTCCCCGGGGTTACCACCGCTAACCCAAGTTCTAGCTTTCATTGTAGTCCTCAAACCGTTGCTCAACATCAGAGCTTGGATGAACACTTAGAAAAATGTCAGGAAAGGGCAGCCTCCAACCATTAGGTACATGAGACCCATCCTACTGTTCATAAGAGCCTCAGTCGCAACTTTAAAAAACCTCCACGAACACTGTACAACATCTATCTTCATCATACAATAAAATGTATTTTTCCCCCCATAATTCATTGTGGTATGATTAAGGCATTAAATGTACTCTAGTGTAGGGGTCTGTGACCCACTCCTGCTGTATCAGCAGCAGCCACAGTGGAAGTCTGCGTTGGGGTCCAGCAGGAGGTTCTTGCGGTCGCAGTGCAGGCAGTCCAGGTGGTACCAGGCGTCGCAGTCGTCACACTGGACCCACTGCACCGTGTCCTGCTGGGGCAGGCGGCAGCGAGGCGCGGCACACGGCTCCACCCCCTGGGACACTCCCTCCACTTCGTCTTCTGAGGACGACGAGGAGGAGCTCGAAGACGACGACGACGAGGAGGAGGAAGACGAAGAGGAAGGAGGGGGAAGGGAGGGCCGCGGAGGAGGGTGCTTCCTTGGTCTGCCCCGCCGCTTGCTGGGAGGGAGGGAGAAGAGCAAAGTGTCACATTCGACTTTCAACGTATTCACTATATATCACAAAAAATACATATTTGAGAATGTGAAGAGAGAACAGAGCATATTCGTTTCCAGAGAAGGAAAATGTACAATGAGAAATACAAATATATGATAGAGCAATGTCACTGTAGTTTGGATGCTGTCACGAGGGCATTCTTACCCAGAGGTGATGTGAAATCTAGCAAACTGCCCTGCCCGTCCTCGATCCTCTTTGCAGATCCTCAAGGATGGAGACCCCAGGGTGTAACTCGTTCCTCCCACCACCATAGGGGAGTAAACTGGGGAGCTGTGAGCCCGTTGCCTTCCCCGCCCAGAGGATGGCGGCGAAAAAATATTCTGCTGGCGAAACACAGAGACGTTCACATTTGGGCCAGTCCTTTGATTGTTTGGGTTGATCTCCCGCCTCTGACTGATGTTGAAGGAAACATGGTTGAGTTTGCCGTTAGCGACGATGGTGTGACAGTTTGCGATCGGTTTGGGCACAGGCACGTGTTTCAGTTCAAACTGGCGTCGTACATCCTGGTCCGTTTTGGGTAAATGAGCATGGAAACCCTCAGATTCTGACTTGTAGAGGCGCCTTCTCTTCGTCCCACTCGGCCCGTCCTTCACTTTTCGGTGGTTCCCGGGATCGTCCGAGCTGTCATCCTCCAGAAGGACAGTGTGGGCTGACTTGCGCCTGCTCTTGGATGAGGGCGGGAGTGACTTGGATGAGGCCACAGAGGTAGTGGGTGGAAAGGGAGGAGGGGTGGAGGGCGGGACCAAGGATGTAAAGGGCAAGGAGGTGGAGCTTGTGTCTGTGATATTACCATCACACCTCTTAAATGTCCAAGGAGTCCCAGTCATCTTGCTCAGGCTTCCGATGGAATTCAGAATGACAGTCGCCCTGTTGAAATCCAAGTTGGCCACCGCCTTGCGGTCCAGGCTCGTTCTGATTCGGTTCTTCAGGTCGGAGGAGAAGGTGCCGGCCTTTGGGATGGTGATGGCGTCAAAGTCCAACGGCCGCACGCTAACCTTCTGGAAGAGGAAGTAGAACTCTGGGCTCCCTCTCTCTGATTGGCCACCGAAGGTGAGCGTGTCACCATCTGAGAGCACCCATTGGACACCTGGCTGCAGCCGGACCTCATTCACCCAGGTACCTGGCATGGGAAGGTGGAGGAGAATGCTCAGATGAAAGGCTAGTAGAATAGAATTTAATGAGACCTAAGGAAACTAAACACAAGTGTGTGTAGTTGTAGAATATGTTACAAGAAATTAACAAAATAAATGTTAATTC
Source organism: Salvelinus fontinalis (assembly GCF_029448725.1). NCBI lineage: Eukaryota > Metazoa > Chordata > Actinopteri > Salmoniformes > Salmonidae > Salvelinus > Salvelinus fontinalis. The sequence goes on from NC_074686.1 coordinate 9,614,797, forward strand.
CCTCCCAAAGATAGAATGACAGACACATCATATCAGACTACATCACAGTTATATGTCTCTGATGGTGATTCTTCAAAGAACGGTGTACTGTAATCATGTGGGATGGTGTGGAACTCACCATGGCTGCTCCGGTCTTTTATCTGCACTTTCCAGCCCCCCTCAGCTGCTCCCTCCGCCTCCCTCTCAGCATGCAGCTCAGCATGGATACGAGACACAGACGTTGAGTCCAGTGTGACATCACACAGCTCTGCCGCACGGCCCAGCCGGAACACCGAGTGGGTCAGCGCAGGCCGGAACGTGTACAGGTCCCGGGCTGAATCCGTAGAGGACGAGACGATTCTCAGCAGCTGGAAACACGGCTGGACTCCGGACAGCATGGCCACGACTCACCGATGCCCACCCCAGTCAGTGACAGATACTTTCTTACATAGAGCCTTCCATTGCTTAAATAGCACTTAAGTCAGTGAATGTGATAACAAAAAGCCGTCTAATGCCGGTAAAAGCTTTGTTCTTTGTATGTTGCGTAGAATGAATTTGAACAGATTTAACATTCAAACTATTGTTTTAATAGTAAAACGTATTGTATACAATCTATAACCTGCACGGTTATTTTGCTGAGTAATGTCACCTAAATATCAGTTGTAATACCGTGTACATTTGACTAAGCTAACTAATTCATAAATTGACACGTAAAGGCTGGGAGCTAGAGCTGGCAGCTTGAGGTGGGTTCAACCTGAAAAGACAGAAGAGGGAACGTTTGTAAGACAGAATGCTCATATGGCTCACTCAGCCGGTCTACACCATAGATTGTTAACTCATTTATATTGCTAATATAATCAATTATGACAATTTCATATTTGACACAAGTGATCAATCTATGGATTGATGGCAATTTAGCATCCTATTGCCTAGTGATGGGGAGAAAAAAGTATATCGTTACTACTTTGGACTGACTCCAAGTATCGATTTAGAAATCTACCCTTTGCTAGGTAGTGTTAGCTAGCGCTAGTCGGCTGTACTTGTGCCAAAACTCTGGTAGAGCATTTTTTTATCCTATAGCTTGTTCTCCATCTTTATAAATTGAGCCGATTTTCAAAACTTATTGCCACGACTGATCAAAACCAATTGTCTCATGCTCTCTGCAGAAGACATATAGTGAGCAATATGTTTGGAACATCGAATCACAATACATATCGTATTGGCACCTAAGTATTGTGTCGTGAGGTCCCTGGCAATTCCCAGCTCTATTGCCCTATCTGGCCCTTTTGTAGGCCAGTAGATCAATTTCCAAAAACGAACACACACACACACTTCCAAAAATATATTTTAGGAACTCAAATCGGGATCTCAGCTTACTGTTGAGAGTTAGAAAACGGATGCAATTCGAAATGTGGTTGAGCATCAGCAGTTTCTCTTGTTATGTCAGTCAGAATTGCAGAAAGGCTTCAGACAGGCCCTGATCACCGTGTCCTCTCATGATGAGTTCAGATTGTGGCCCCCATCAAAGTTTCCCATAGCTGCACTCTGTATCTCAGAAAAGTTGCATAAATTAAAAATACGCATCAAAATAGACTTTTACATGTAGTTGAATTGTAGGTACTACCTTGCCGTTGTGAGCATTCACCAATATGATGCACATTGTTCTATGAAAAACGAACAAACTGCATGTAGCTAATAGCTAACGTTACTGTATGCCTGACAGTGCTGCTGATTTGCTAGTGTAGCACAAGGCTCGTGCGATGAAATTGCACAGGGACAAAGCAGTGGGCAACAAGTGTATCACTTTTGTTAGGTAACTAGCTAAATTACAACGAATAGTTTTGCCAAGATGACTATGCAAATGTCAACAAACTAAACCATCGTTACACCGATTAAGAGGTGCATCATATTAAGATGTCAAAATACACTACTCGGAAAAAGCATTTCACAATCAAGGCGTAGACAGCCGGATAGTTCCTGTAATCCACATTGAAAGTCATACCTCCACAAAAGTGGCTCGAATCTGCTGCACTTGAATTCTTATCCACTATCTAAATATGATGCTAACGCTGCCGATTGTTTAAAACTGTCTATATACTTTAGTCTTTTGATAACTTATGTCCAATTTAAACGTCGTTGTTTGCTGAACGGAGATTTTCGCGTTCTTTTCCCCAGGAAGTCCTTTGAAATTTGGCGCGCCATCCAGGCTTCCTTGCGCTTGATTCACGCCATTTCCGCCCGCCTCTGTTCTGTCACTCACAGCTATGGCATAGTTTTAATTGAAACAGTGGTACTGTAGCTACCTTGGCCAGCTATTACATATGAAACTCGCAGGTAAGGTGTAGGTGGTTAGTCAGTTGATAGGCTATGGTGCCTGTTGATTTCAGAGTTTCCTGTAATTAAGACAGGAAATTATTACAGAAAAATAAATTGATACGGTAAGGTTTTTAGAGCGTTTCATACCATGTGGCTTCCACCTTAGAACAGTGCACTGCAGCACGTGCAGTAGCAACATATTGTAGGCCTACTACACCAGATAATGTGATATAACTAAAGATTGTTGGTGTCCATTACTGAACGTTACAGGTTTGCCTATACCAAACAGCGCCATAGATTTAGCATCTAATCTGCAACTCCCTTTGTTCTTGATTCTGGAAAACAGTTTCTTATACATGACGTATCCAGTTGCAGGTGGTTCTACAGAAAAAGCAGCAAAAACGAAGGTTCCTTGCCATCTTAGCCGCCGCACATCTAGAATTACCCAGCATCTTTGTCAGAACAAGTCCTTTCTATGAGACATGGCCACATGTAGAAATTGGTGACAGGGCGACTAAAACAGATGCATGCAGTAAGCATATCTCACTCGATACAAAACATGTATTTACTGTCTTCCTGAGTTTTATATGGTGTTTGCAGAACCACCTGCAAGTCGATACAGACATTTTATAAAGATAACTGTTTTCCTGAATCGAGAACAAAGAGAGTATCACCAAATGCAGGTTAGTAGAAAAATTGTTGGTGAAGTTTTGTATAGGCAAACTTATAACATTCAGTAATGGACACCAACAATCTTTGGTTATATCACATCATCTTGTGTAACAATCTGTAGATACACCTGCAGTAGGCCCTAGGTCTACACGTTACAGGAGGAATCTCGATTCACTTCCAGAATTTGACTTCATTATGGAAATTACTTTCCCAACCCTCCTACACTAAGAATGTTCCCTAGTGAGTTTAACTCAGCTCAGTATTTTCATTATATTGGAAGAATATTATTGCAGACATGGCACTGACACGAGACACAATTATGGCATCCCTTTCCATCAGTCTCTACAAAATCCTTTAATGGACATTGCTCATTCATTACAGAAAAAAAAGTAATAATAATCTGTGCATGATGCCAAAAGTATAACATTTTCAAAATGGTTAATTCTAGCATACAAGGGCATAGTTGTTCGTACGTGATAGCGAAGTATTATAAAAGTCAACGATAATATAGCTAGAGAGCCAACAGTATGAATTCTGGACTTAAACCTAACAGGCAAGTTTGGAAAGTAATTCATTTTAAATGAAACAAAACAATCAAATGCAATCATAACAACCAAGGTTAGCATGCATCATTTCATTTGCAGAAGTAGTTTTCCTGAATACATCTGACATCTTTTCCCACCAAGGTACCTGAAATAAACCTGCCGGGTAGGTATACCATTCAGCTGAATTCAGCTATGGACTTCGGCCTTGTGAACTCAACCCTGAAGTAGATAAAATGGACATATATTGCTGAATACTAAATACTACTATTAATGAATGGTCGTACTTTGTAATGAATGGTCGTACTTTGTTGCCTAAATCCCACTTTTTTTTTACCTGTATAGAGCATAAAGTCACCCCAAGACTTACTCTCAACTCTGGGTGACCATTTGTTTACATACCATGTTGGCTGGCATCAATATTAAGGAAATAGAATCATTGTGAAAATTGCAGAGGTGATTTTGTAATGGCTTTTGCGGGCGACGTGTACATTATTCCAGTCTGAGCCATAGTAATATTGACAATGAGAATACCTCTTTGACTGCATGAACAGACACCAAAAAGATAGTATTTACGTTGCAATTTAAATATGACAGTATTCCTGCTGTCTCACAGGCGACCTACGGCTCAACATGCAGCAGTATATTTTGGGTACACTATAGCTGACAGCAGTTATCTGCATAAGAAGAAAAAAGTGTAATATTAGTTAAAGTAGTCGTGATACTAAGAGTTCTTATGAAATGTTCAATCACGTCTAGCATTTTCCAAGAAACATTCTGAGGTGCGGATACTATCGTGTGATACTCTAGGTAGATGATGTGTGATGCAAAAGAGAGAAGAGAATGAGAGACAGAAAAATAGGCATTTTACTGCTATTATGTCTCCTCGATCACTCAGTCTAAGGCATCTCCTACATTACGTGTATCAGTATAACTACTATGAACATAGTGAAAGGATAAATTACACAACTCAGGGATATAAAATCTTGCATAACTTTGCAGTAAGAAACAGTATTGGCTGTATACACATGCAATATATCTCGGCTATATACAAGAGTGCTTGAAAGTGAGCTTTGGGTAATATTTGTAAGGTAATATTTTTAGATATATCTTTTTTTTCAGTGCTAAAGCGCAGATATTGCTCAAGATTCAATGAAAAATCAATCCCCCTTCAATTAGTTCAAATAGGAATGGGTCAAATGTACCTCACCAGACCATGGATTCAGTAGCTTGTTACCTGATATGAAAGGGATAGCTTTAAAGGTGGCTTTTACATTGTCTTTAGTCAAAGTTGTCATCAATTCTAAATAATTAGTGGAAATTCAACACCAATTGAACACAAATCTATAAATAAATTATATTCTACAAAACTAATATAATAGCCGATAGAATATCAACAATGAAGTAGCTACATCATATATGATGAATTTACACATAAGATATTTATTTACGCTGTCCAGCATTCTCATGTTGTATTAAAAACAATTTAACCTTAATTTTCAACAAAAAAAGGAATGTAGAATCATACTTTTTATTTTGTAGGTAGTGTTATTTACAACAGCTGCAATTAAATTCATTTTTTAAATTTTTGTTATACTTTTAACTGTTTCTCATGTTATATTTGTGCTTTTTCTTTCAGACACCAATCATGTCTGTCTTACTCAATTGAGTTCCACTCACGGACATCCTATATCGGTCACAACACGAGGTAGCGATATTGCTAGCAGACGCTGTCCCCAACAACAACTATGCCGCGTCCCTGGGACTGTTACACCCCTTCATTCCCTTTGTTTTGACCTTTTTAACATGATCATGTGTACACACACCAATTATCGACATACAGAATGCCCTCGTTAATAATATGCAGAACCTGATTGGACTAGAGTTGAAACCAGTGGGAAGCCTTAGTGGAATGGTTTGTCAGATGTTGTAATGGGTGTATTAATATAGTGTTACTGAAGCAAATGGACTGATGGTGGATGACTTTGCAATATATTTTTGCAGCAAATGGACAGACAGACATCTCTCACTGATGTTATCTGAACGTTTGACGAACGGCTCTGCGTTTTTCCTGTTCAGACTGAATAGATCCAGGATATTAGGCCTATTTGACAGTACAATTCTCATAGAATTTAGACAATACAATAATCATGAAATGTCAACAGTTTAGCAATCACGATGTTGGATAAAGATTCATGTTTTGTTTTGCATTGGGACTTTACCGCGTTATTATAATCTAGTCATGTATCCTCACCTATCTGAAATACAATGCGTTTGAAAAAATGTTGTGCTGAATTGAGATGAAGTAGCGACTGTTATTCGTTTAGAGATTCTGGGTGGGATGTTTGGTTCAAATAAATGAATCTGACAGTAGAGACCGTGATGAATAAAGACCGTGATGAATAAAGACCGTGATGAATAAAGACCGTGATGAATGCAGCAGCAAGTGCATTGAATCTTAATAACTTGCTGGCTTTGTTGGCGCGCCAATCTCAGGAAGCGATGTGTTTTCAGTCTGTCAGGAAAGTTGGCTTAATCGTTAGCATTTATCAATTCAGCAATCTGTTCATTTTGGGCCGTGGAGTCAGGCAAAATAGGAATGAAAAAAGGGGGCTTCCCGAGTGGTGCAGTGGTCTAAGGTACTGCATCGCAGTGCTAGCTGTGCCACTAGAGATTCTGGGTTCGAGTCCAGGCTCCGTCGCAGCTGGCCGTGACCAGGAGACCCATGGGGCGGCGCACAATTGGCCCAGCGTCGTCCGGGTTAGGGGAGGGTTTGGCCGGCAGGGATGTCCTTGTCCCATCGCGCACTAGCAACCCCAGGGGCAGGCCGGGCGCAGTGCACTCTGACACGATCGCCAGGTGTATGGTGTTTCCTCCGACACATTGGTGCGGCTGGCTTATGGGTTAAGTGGGCATTGTATCAAGAAGCAGTGCGGCTTGGTAGTGTTGTGTTTCGGAGGACGTGTTCTCGACCTTCGCCTCTCCCAAGTCCATATGGGAGTTGCAGCGATGAGACAAGACTGTAGCTACCAATTGGGAAAAAAAAAAAAAAAAAGGAAGGAAGGGTGACATCATGCATTAGCATTGGATGTCATAGGTCTGAATGTCATCTTATTCCTCCACAATCACTCCTGAGTCTGTCTTTATTAAAGGGCAACGATCCAAATGTTCAGGTCCCTTCCAACCAGAAGTCCCTATTCCAAGGCTTTTTCTGCAGTGGCTAGGGTTGTAATGAGAAACATGCTCTTATGTAGATGGGTTCAAAATGGCGTGATGTGAAGTTGCCGTTGTATTAGTTCCGGGTCATTTGTGTTGCAAGATAAGGGATGTAGTAAACATGTGTTTTACTGGATGATGTCATCAAAAGTGGCAGAGATTGGACACCTTGTTACATGCCCAGGGACACTACAAGCTTTCTTGCATAGCATGGTGTTATTCAATCTACGAGGCTTGTATCAGTTATAAAGAATTAGCTCTCCAACTCTGGTATTCTATAGAGGCTATATGCTGAGACAAGCGCTTTCTCTGAGTTGGTGCCAAAGCCTTGCCTGTAATTTCTGTTATGTAATGAAATTGTAGCGGTATAGGCCTATGTCAGAAACTATGGGCTTATGGTTGTCAGAAGCGTTATTTACCAAGATTTTGTTAGAAAATAAAGTTGTATTTATTGGTTTTGTTAGTCTAGTATTACAATTTTATTTGTAAAATTAAGTTGGTCTATTACCCTGGGCCTATGTCATACATTTTGCTGCTATGTCTATGGCCCCACATACAGTATCAGTGGTAGGAACATTCAATGCTAATAAGAAAGATGGATTAAATATATTGTAACTCTGTCAGAAATGTTATCATTTTTGTCATTATAGGAAATCTGGGATACATTTTTACAGGATTATTAAAATAAAATAAAAAAAATGCTTTGATATCAATGTGCACTCATTCCTTTTGGACATTTTAATCTGGCATTATCTTAGATATGATCTCTGAGTCTGTGGTTCTTAGGAATGCATGCAGTACGCAGTAATTAATACTGTCAATTCCCTCTTGGGCCAGCTAAGGATACATTCTGGCTTTAAGTCTAATTTAAAAACATGTGTAACGGGGGTCAGTGTGCTGTTAACAGCTTAGCTTCCTCCACAGTCCAACTGCCACATACTGGGCTCGACCCAGTGATCCTCTGCTTCACAACACACGTGACCGCCCTCCTTGACAACATTCCAACGGGTTGAGCCACCCAAAAGGTACCAATTGGATGGCTCCATCCGCGACATTTCAACCTAGCTGTGGAGTGAGCTTACGGTATGTTCTTAACTCTGTTACACACGCATTTCCCGTATGCACATAATTCATGTGTTCTAATGAGCTAAGTTCTTGTATTTTTTTTCTTTAGAAAGTCTAGTGCATTTAGAGTGGCAATTTTTACACCATGTATTTTTTTGTAGCTTTAGGTTAAAAAAGCAGTGATCAGGATTTGGGTAGTGTCTGTGTGAGTGGGGGTGTAATTGAGGCGGAAGAGTAAAGATTGTTAGGGGGTCCGGTGGTTTGTGTCTGACTTTTAGGAATACAATGCAGGAGCTCTCAGGTGATGGTGTTCTCTGCGGTGGCACTGGGAATCAATGGGCTTCTTGCTTTATCGGCAGGCTCAGCAACACTGTCGGCTGCCTTAAGTCCTCCAGCCAGCTCGGTGCCCCTGGATGTCATTTCTGGCGTGCTGTCACCCATCAGGTCTTCTTCAGGGGCGTCGGCCTCAGAGCGGGCCTGGGTCACGGGGCTGGGGCTCATGGCCAAGTCGGGGTTCCGGTTGGCGCTTTGATCTCCCTCTGGGATGACAGTGGCTGCCACGCTGTCAGAGTTGTTGAGGACCAACTTGTGCGAGGTAAAGGTCTGGGGCATGTCCGTCTCGTATTCGCTGTCTAACGGGAGGCCGGAGGAGTTGAACTCTACCCCCGAGTCGCTCATCTCCAGCAAGTTCTTGTCCGAGGAGAGAGTGTGGTAGCGGCCTGCTTTGGATACCTCCAGACCCTGTGGAAGGAAAGTCATGTGGGGTGGAGGGGTGTGGAAAGAAAGGGTCAGCAAAAAAAGAACATGAATGATTCATTTCGGATGTTTCTGCAAATGTAGTTTAGGTACTGCTTGGCGTGTAGACTGGTTATTTTCGGCCTTTAATGGAAACATTACCCCCGTATTTCTGTTTATGTCTGTCTTTATTTAAAACATTTGCAATTATAATAGTGGAATCTGTTTTCCCCTTGCAACTTAACATGCGCACCGGTAGGCCACTTCCCACCCATTAATGTTTTCCTGCTTACCTTAATAGTGACCTCAGTGCTTTCTGTAGCATTGCTGTTGTCCCACGTAGACGTCAAAGTGGACTCCTCAGCGAACCGCGTATAGGCCTCTTGAACAACCTACCAACAACAGCACAAGAGGGTCGTATTTTAGCAGGAGCCCACGGCAAGCACATCACAGTAGCAATCACAGGTTCACTTCATCATGTACACATCATGTATATATATGCGTCATAAAAAACACATACGGGTAAATAGGAGTTGGCGGGAAAAACTGTACATGTACTGCACATTAAGCTCTTATATCGATGTATAAGATCGTAAGGTGTGTATATATAGAGTGACAAGTTGAGCGACTGGAGTTGTTTGGCGTGAAAAGAACACACTGGAAGTTTAGAGGAGCAGGCTTCGGGGAGCCATCGTTCTTGAGGGACAGGGATTCGCATTCTAGTGTGTATGTCAGGAGAGAGCGAGAGATGAGGTAGATCAATCGATTTTTATGTCGGAGCGCTCCGGAAACTGCTGTGGGGAGCGCAAAGGCAATCAGACAGGCTGTCCAGGTTTGTCGACCTAGTCTCCAGAAATCCATAATGAAGTGGGACATGAAGCCTCGCTGCATATTGATAGTGTCGTCTAAGCCTCCAGAGCAAACACCTTACAGGGGGATTAGAACAGTAGAGGCCCCTCACATCATGTCACAATATATACATGTAAATTATCTACGGTACACCACTTTCAAACACACAAATGTATAGCATCAGGTGTACAGAAATTACACAGACACACACGTAGACACAGACAAAGAAACAAACAGAAATGGCACACCTTTGACACAAACGTCTGTTGGGCTAGTAGCTGATTAAGCAATAGAGTTCCCCTAAATTTTTGGTAATCAAGAATACAATCTTACTTGGACGTACAGTGTCGAAAACTTTCAATAATTACTACAGTACTTGAATTGGCCCGGCTTCCCGAACCCAGATTAAGCCTGTAACTGGATTTAAAAGCATCCTCAACAGAGATTCACCATTGAGCATGTGTTTTAGTCCAGGAGTAATCTGTGTCCAGAGAACCCACCCAGTGTGTACTCTTAAACTACATCATGTCATAATGCATAATGCTCTTGGTCGATGTACAGTACAGTAGTTATTTGATGCACTAATTAATGTCTATGAACTCATCTCCACAGTATTCCCTTACTAGAGAACACTAATTGCTATAATACCATACTGTACGGCTGTGATAATCTAAATCCGGGTGGCAACTTAATCCAGTGTATTATACAGCCTAAACCCACATTATGTCTGTATACTCTGCATGTAGGCTACTGTAAGTGTGCCACTAACTAGGTGGACATGTCCTGGTTCCCAATGTGCAATTCCCAATGTACCACTGCATATAATCAAGAAAACAAGTGTTAGATCTATTCCAGTATCACCAAGCCAACTGATATGTTAATCGCTACTGCCCCGATCTTAAACAAACGCACAGTAGACTCACACACACACACACAAATCAGCACATACTCACACATACACATAAATACATGTTTACCTTGTAGCGCCGCCCCCCAACAACAACATATGTGCATGTGTGCTTGAGAATAGCTGAATCGTATTGGACGGCTGCATCTGTATGCTTATTTGCACTGAGGCTATGCCTGCAGTTATCATGAATTATCATGAATGAGTAACTGCAGTTATTTGTCAGCTTGGAGATTTGGCGAAAGGAGGGAGGGGTGAGGAATGGATGGCACAGACAAATAATCACTGACGGTGGTAGGAGGCCCACACAGCATAGTGACTCTATGACCATCCCCAGAGCGTTAGTACAAACACCAATACAGATTCATCCACTTAACACTACGGAATGAAGCCAGAACACAGTTCTCTCACCAAGCAGAGGCTCCGTCTGAGGCTCCTTTAAGAGGGAGAAATGTAACCAAAGGCAAATCGTTAACTAGATTTTCCCCAAGCTTGTAATTAGGCTGACATCTATTGGGTGGACCAAATACATAAGGATTGAGATAAAGATGATGGGTGGACAATGGCAACATTGTGGGCTGCAAATGTACAAAACACTTCAAATTGCCACTGATGGATTCTGCGATATGGAGTGAGCGATGATATATGTGTGATCCCATTGTGTGACAACGGCAACATTGTGGGCTGCAGACAAAACACTTGAAATGGCCACTGTGATGGAATCTGCCATGTGGAGAGAGTGATGACTAATGATTTGTGGATGATCTCATTTTGTGTGATTCAAAGCGCCACACATCCAGGAATCCGACATTGGGCAGGCAGGTTTTGTTCCATGGTGAATTCCAGCGAATTAACAAAAGTAAATTAGGACCTTAAGTGTAATTAAAGCTATATATCTGAGACTAAAAGACGAACACTGGAATGCACTCTAAGGAAAAGAGAGCGGGACAGACAAAGGTGCACACGAACACTCACAAATACAGTTAGATGTCCACTGACATCTTTCTTTGACCATACTTAAAGTGATCATTTTACAGAATGACATGTTGTTTTCCTTACCCTGTAAGGAGTCTATGGACAAGGTATGACAGCAACCCGTGCTTTAGTTTTGTTCAACTTTTTAGCATTTGTGGGACAAATCCAATGCAAGTCATGCTTCATATCCAAATCATCTCTAAGTAACTACATTGAGTTACAAAACCAATTTTAAAATACTTTAGGATGATTTGGACATATACTAATGTTGTTCGCGTTGACTTTGATTGGATTCGTGCCACTAATGCTAAACGGTTAGCAGTTGAAACAGCGGCAAGGTAAACAAAACCAAAGCATGGGTTGCTGTCATACCTTGTACATGGACTGCTTACAGGGTAAGGAATCCAATATGTCTCACTATCCCTCTAAGAGGGGTTACCATCACCAATATTTCTCTTAACAATCACTTTGCAATCTGCTCTACGAGTATATTAGGCTTACAATCATAGTAACATGGTTCCAGAATATTCATGAATAACCAAAACGTGAAAACCGCGCTCTTGAAGAGACAATGGCCGATAATTGTTAATAAATGTAAGTGTTTCGACATGAGGATAGCACACAGGTGTGATAAAGCAGATGCTGCCTAACTATAGTAAAAGGGTTGTATCGTGGTGTCTTAAAGTGTTCACCCCTGTTGAGGAAGCGTTAGGCTGAGTTACCTTGACGAATGCGTCTCCATCCCCCTTGTCCGCCTGCTGGGCGATGAGGGCAATTTGCCTCGCCTTCTCCGCCCGACGGCGCACATTGGTCAGGCAGGAGAACAGGCACACGAGCAAGAGGAGGACCAGGAAGCCCAGTAAGGAGAGGATTGCAACATACAGCGTGGGTAACTTATAAGCTAAAAGAGAGAGGGAGGATGGAGGAAGGAAAGGGAAGACAAGGAGGAAAGGAACACCAAGAAAAGAGGAGAGATGGATGACGGGGGAGGTGAATGTGGAGAGTTCCAGCATGAAAACAATAGAGTGAAATAGACAGTCCCATCGATGACAATAAGAAGAAAGAGAAAGGAAAGACCCATTAAAAGGGGTGATACATGGATCCATATGTTAAAGGCCTAGTCTCCTCCCTGACAACCCACGGTTTACCTTCTACCTCCAGGTAGATGTTGGTCACAGGAAACCCCAACAGGTCTGTCACTCTGAAGAGCCCCATGTCACTGAACCGGACCCTCTCCAGAATGCACATGGAGCCTTCTACAGTCAGCCTGCCGTCCAGTGATGGGTCCACCGGCACCACTAGCTCTCCTTGCTCCAGTATGACCCGGTCCTTCCGGTCCCAGTCTGGAGTGTACAGGAGGTTGACTTTGGTGTGGTCCACAAACAGGTTGATCTTCAAAGTACTGCCATATGATAGGTGGACGAAGTTCTGGTGCTCTTTGGAACAAAGAGGCGAGATAAAAAAGGATCAAAGTTGTCAAATAGTTCTGTTTGCGCTTACCTTGGCCTGTGTCTTTCAAGCTTTGTCAACCATATTTTGGGCACACCACTAACCACAATTTCAAAACCCCTGGATAAAGTATAATCTCCCTTCCATCTCTGACATGAACCACTCCCTCTCTGACTTTGGTCTTCCTCATCTCACCTTTAACGTTAAGGCATGACCTCCTCCTGACTTTCCCGTCGCGGTCCAGTACGGTGAAGCTACCTTCGTCTGTCCCCTGCACCATGCTTAGAGTCACCCTTTTCTCTGACACACTCAGACGGCCCTTGTACTCTTCCGCGGGGATGGAAGTCTGGTTGAGAAGCACCACCGCCGGTGGCTCCGTGGTCTGATTGGCCGGGGCTTGACTGGGCCTGAACTCCAGGGTGATAGGGCCCAAGATGTCGCTGAGTGGGATGTGGTATTTCTCACCGTACTTGACCACCTGCTCCAGCGCGCAATCTACCAGGGAGCACACAACAGCACAGTTCTATCACTCTGGGCTCAGGGGGAGTATTTTATTCCTATACAGTTGCACTTGCATCAGAACAGTGATCGTAATCGATTGCAGGCAAAAATGCAAGAAACTCTCATTTAGATCGATATCTGCGTCTAAGTTACATTGTTTGTGCAGAGTTAGGATACAATCTTAGACAGTGAATGTATTGGATAAACACCGATAAGGAGGATACAAACAAATCGATTGCAACGTTAGAAGAAAAGTTTGAAGAATTAAACGGACAGAAGATGATTTAACTGTACAGTAATTAGAAGAACAGTACCCCTGACAAGGAGGAGGATGTGTTTGACATCGGCAGGCGCCTCGGTGTTCTTGATCATGTACATGCCCTCGTCCTCCTCCCCCACATCCTCCAGGATGAGGTGCTTGAGGGAGTTAAGCTGGGCCCGGTGGCCCACCACCCGCCCGTCCCTCATCAGGGCCACCTCGGCGGTTGGATTGGAGGCGGGCTTGAAGAGAACCTCAGTGCTGTCTAGGGATGGGAGTGGGATGTGCACATCTTCGCCGAAAAAAGCTATCTTGTGTTCTTCTTTGACTGAAGACAGAGAATGGAAAAGAGGTGGAGATTGAAGGGGACTCAAGAGTATAAGGAATAGTATGTCCGAATCAGGGAAACGTTAGTGATGGTATTCATACTCAATCTTCAGGTTTTGACAGTCACAGACAGAATAAACTGTAGATCATGCGTGACTTTACCTTTCAGGGATGCAATCAGAACTGTAGAGTAAAAGAGAGGTTTATTTTAGCATTACTTTATGTTCTTTGTCAAAGATCCTTCAAGAAGTTAGAAATTCTTTGTTCTGCTGGATGAGAAACCACAGAACTTGGCAAATATCTCAAAGCGTTTGCAATGTAAATGCCCTACATTCTCACCGCCAAAAATAGAACTGCTGTCAACAACATCAAACCCTCCATAAATTAACGAGGGGGAAAAAAGAACAGATAATAAATGAATTGTGTACTCATGTGAATAAAATCTGATGTAATCATGTGACTGTGTCAAACTTTGCTTTATGCTCTTTCAACCTCTCAACCTAAATCCCTGGTGACTAATTCTCCAATATGCTTACCAGTGCAGAACACGGCTCCAAACACGGCAACACCAACTATTTTCATCTTGATTGAATCTCTGAAAACACCAAATAAAAAGTGTTTTTTTTTTACAGCAGGATATTGCTTATCTAAATATGGATTTAATTATTGTACATGCATGTAGAGATATGAAGATTCACTAAACATAATAGGGTATAGTTTAAATCTGGACATGAAGAGCTAATATTCAATAATCTACTCCCAGGAAATTCTACTATAACTGAAGGAAAAAAGCCAAGATGTCTGCAGTGGTATTGACATCATTTCCTGAGGTTAACCGGACTGGCTTGTAGTTCCCCAGGGCATTAGTCAGCTCTTTTGTATGATGATGAGGCTGACCACCATTAGAGTAGAGTGGACATGAGCCCAGGCTCAGACCACCATTCTGCTTACAGTGGCAGGAGATGGGAAGGAGAAGGAGTTAAGTGGCTCCAAAGATCTAGCATACAACCATGAATGAACACAGAGTGCTGTTTAATAAGCATTCTCTCTTTCAGCGGCATAAATTAAGAAATTACAGCACTAGCTCTTCCCTATTTGCATCTCATATTCAGGACAATCAAAGTGTAGCCAGAGTTTTGAAAGCAATTGATTTCCAATGGGTTGTGTTTAGTATCTGAGAAGAAGGATGCTAATCTACGTTCGAGTGAAGCTTGCCTTGAGCCTGTCGCATGCAATAACAATGTACATCAATCCGAACTCTGAAAGGTCAGGAGTCTATTTAACAAATGCAGAGCTGAAATTGTTCACCCCAATTTCTCGCACATATATCATCAGTATGACATCCCCGTGTCGCTCTTCCTCCAATATACACTCTCGCGCGAGCAGCATCCTCTTTCTTGTTCTATCTCTCAGTAAAACAGTGTGCAGTCTATACGCCCGTGGTGCGACAGGGGTGTGTCACGCTCCACTGCATGGGCTGTCCCAACAAGATAATACACAGCTGTGGTAATGATGATGACTATACTGCCCTGAGGAATCTGAAAGACATAGAGGAGACTCCTCCTCACTCCAGTTAGGATTTCTGTCACGCGTGTGGATTTGTATTCTGTCTTCAGTACAGTGAATATGTGACCATACCAAACACTTACTCAGCGACTACGCTAAATTTGCCATCTGTCGTTCCCATTAATTACGAAGCCTAACGATTGGGTGTCCTGTCAGGGTGTCCACGTATTAACGCATTGGGCAGGACATCAAACGAATAATGAAGAATCACCAATTTCACATTGAACTACCATTCGTTCATCAATTACATAAACGATTGAGGGGGGGAGCGGGAGGGGGGACGAACCCTCATAGTGTTTGTTCTGGTGTTCATTGTAAGGATATAGGCTACAATCTGAAGATGCAGAGAGGGAATTCAACCTTCCCAAATAGCATAAGTAGCCTATGAAATGCTGCCTGGTGCCCAACAATAGTCATTGTTCCCGTTTCTATTTTCTATTATTAGCCTTTGTTTATAGGAAGTGCTATACTCTACATGTAAAATAATAATGATTTTTTTGTATGTGTTCTAGGTGAATATGAAGGTAATTACTGTCATCCTACCCGATTCTGCTGCGTTATTACCGGTAACACGCCCTAAATCACGCATATTAGATATAGCTGTTAGACATGCATAAAACAAACAGCCAAATTACCAGCCAGCAAACGAAAAAACGGCCAAATTTAACCCATACATTTCCCGGTAAAATAAAAAACCGCTAGAATTGAGCAGATACCAATGAATCATGATTCGATGCTGGTAAATACCTTTCAGACAGGCTTGGATCCGAAAGCAGCAGATGGAACGGGCGGGGTATAGGAAGTAGGGTTTTCTGCTAAATTAGTTGTTTTTCTTCTTAATATCGTCCCCCTCTCCCTCACCCCCAACCCGTCAAATAAAGGGACTTCAATGGTGTTACGAATCGGGATTATCTGGAGAGCTCCGGTAGGTGTCGGTTTGTGGTCTATTAATGATCGGTGGAGCTCGTGCAATTTCGTTAGAATCCGGACTCCGGAGGTTCGGCTCTGCATTATTTCCCGTTATAAACTAGGTGGTTCGAGCCCTGAATGCTGATTGGCTGACAGCCATGGTATATCAGACCATATACTGTTAAAGGTCCCCAAAGCACACACATCCCTGGATCGCTCCTCTTTTCAGTTCGCTGCAACTAGCGACTGGAACAAGCGGCAACAAACATTCAAACTGGACAGTTTTATCTCAATCTCTTCATTCAAAGACTCAATCATGGACACTCTTATTGACAGTTGTGGCTGCTTTGTGTGATGTATTGTCTCTACCTTCTTGCCATTTGTGCTGTTGTCTGTGCCCAATAATGTTTGTACCATGTTGTGTTGCTACCATGTTGTTGTTATGGTGTGTTGCCACCATGCTGTGGTTTTTATTTATTTAATTTTTTATTTCACTTTTATTTAACCAGGTAGGCCAGTTGAGAACAAGTTTTCATTTACAACTGCGACCTGGCCAAGATAATGCAAAGCAGTGCGACAAAAACAACAACCCAGAGTTACACATAAACAAACGTACAGTCAATAACACAATAGAAAAATATATGTACAGTGTGTGCAAATGTAGAAGATTAGGGAGGTAAGGCAATAAATAGGCCATAGAGGCAAAATAATTACAATTTAGCATTAACACTGGAGTTATAGATGTGCAAGTAGAGATACTGGGGTGCAAAAGAGCAAAAAGATAAATAACAATATGGGGACGAGGTAGTTGGGTGTGCTATTTACAGATTGGCTGTGTACAGGTACAGTGATCGGTAAGCTGTTCTGACAGCTGATGCTTAAAGTTAGAGAGGGAGATATAAGTCTCCAGCTTCAGTGATTTTTGCAATTCATTCCAGTCATTGGCAGCAGAGAACTGGAAGGAAAGGCGGCCAGAGTAGGTGTTTTTCTTTGGGGATGACCAGTAAAATACACCTGCTGGAGCGCGTGCTACGGGTGGGTGTTGCTATGGTGACCAGTGAGCTGAGATAAGGCAGGGCTTTACCAAGCAAAGACTTATAGATGACCTGGATCCAGTGGGTTTGGCGACGAATATGTAGTGAAGGCCAGCCAACAAGAGCATACAGGTTGCAGTGGTGGGTAGTATATGGGGATTTGGTGACAAAACGGATGGCACTGTGATAGACTACATCCAATTTGCTGAGTAGAGTGTTGGAGGCTATTTTGTAAATGACATCGCCAAAGTCATGGATCGGTAGGATAGTCAGTTTTACGAGGGTATGTTTGGCAGCATGAGTGAAGGATGCTTTGTTGCGAAATAGGAAGCCGATTCTAGATTACATTTTGGATTGGAGATGCTTAATGTGAGTCTGGAAGGAAAGTTTACAGTCTAACCAGACACCTAGGTATTTGTAGTTGTCCACATATTCTAAGTCAGAACCGTCCAGACCAGACACCTAGGTATTTGTAGTTGTCCACATATTCTAAGTCAGAACCGTCCAGAGTAATGATGCTAGTCGTGCAGGCCGGTGCGGGCAGCAATCGTTTGAAGAGCATGCATTTAGTTTTACTACCATTTAAAAGCAGTTGGAGGCCACGGAAGGAGTGTTGTATGGCATTGAAGCTCGTTTGGAGGTTTGTTAACACAGTGTCCAAAGAAAGGCCAGATGTATACAGAATGATGTCGTCTGCGTAAAGGTGGATCAGAGAATCACCAGCAGCAGGAGCGACATCAATGATATATACAGAGGAAAGAGTCAGCCAGAGAATTGAACCCTGTGGCACCCCCATAGAGTGCCAGAGGTCCGGACAACAGGCCCTCCGATTTGACACACTGAACTCTATCTGAGAAGTAGTTGATGAACCTGGTGAGGCAGTCATTTGAGAAACCAAGGCTATTGAGTCTGCCGATAAGAATGCGGTGATTGACAGAGTTGAAAGCCTTGGCCAGGTCAATGAAGACGGCTGCACAGTACTGTCTTTTATCGATGCCGGTTATGATATCGTTTAGGACCTTGAGCGTGGCTGAGGTGCACCCATGACTAGCTCGGAAACCAGATTGCATAGTGGAGAAGGTATGGTGGGATTCAAAATGGTCGGTGATCTGTTTGTTAACTTGGCTTTCGAAGATTTTAGAAAGGCAGGGCAGGGTGGATACAGGTCTATAACAGTTTGGGTCTAGAGTGTCTCCCCCTTTGAAGAGGGGGATGACCATGGCAGCTTTCCAATCTTAGGGGAACTCAGACGATACGAAAGAGAGGTTGAACAGGCTAGTAATAGGGGTTGTCAACAATTTCGGCAGATCATTTTAGAAAGAGAGGGTCCAGATTGTCTAGCCCAGCTGATTTGTAGGGATACAGATTTTGCAGCTCTTTCAGAACATCAGCTGTCTGAATTTGGGTGAAGGAGAAGCGGGGGGGCTTGGGCAAGTTGCTGCAGGGGGTGCAGAGCTGTTGGCCAGGTAGGGGTAGCCAGGTGGAAAGCCTGGCCAGCCGTAGAAAAATGCTTATTGAAATGATCGATTATTGTAGATTTATCTGTGGTGACAGTGTTTCCTAGCCTCAGTGCAGTGGGCTATTCGATGCTAATGCATAACTCCACAGGATGTTTTTGTGCTGGTCAAGGGCAGTCAAGTCTGGGGTGAATCAAGGGCTATATCTGTTCTTAGTTCTACATTTTTTGAATGGGGCATGCTTATTTAAGATGGTGAGGAAAGCACTTTTAAAGAGCAACCAGGCATCCTCTACTGACGGGATGAGGTCAATTTTCTTCCAGGATACCCGGGCCAGGTCGATTAGAAAGGCCTGCTCACTGAAGTGTTTTAGGGAGCGTTTGACAGTGACCCATTACGGACGTAGGCAATGAGGCAGTGATCGCTGGGATCCTGATTGAAGACAGCAGAGTTGTATTTAGAGGTCAGTATGATATCTAAGAGGTACCCATGGTTATGGATTTAGGGTTGTACCTGGTAGGTTCCTTGATCATTTGTGTGAGATTGAGGGCATCTAGCTTAGATTATAGGATGGCTGGAGTGTTACGCATATCCCAGTTTAGGTGACCTAACAGTACGAACTCTGAAGATAGATGGGGGGCAATCAATTCACACATGGTGTCCAGTGCACAGCTGGGGGCTGAGGGGGGTCTATAACAAGCGGCAACTTTGAGAGACTTGTTTCTGGAAAGGTGGATCTTTAAAAGTAGAAGCTGGAATTGTTTGGGCACAGACCTGGATAGTATGACAGAACTCTGCAGGCTATCTCTGCAGTAGATTGCAACTCCGCCCCCTTTGGCAGTTCTATCTTGGCGGGAAATGTTGTAGTTAGGGATGGACATTTCAGAATTGTTGGTGGCCTTCCTAAGCCAGGATTCAGACATGGCTAGGACATCAGAGTTGGCGGAGTGTGCTAAAGCAGTGAATAAAACAAACTTAGGTTGGAGGCTTCTGATGTTAACATGCATGAAACCAAGACTTTTACGGTTACAGAAGTCAACAAATGAGAGTGCCTGGGGAATAGGGGGACCAGAGGAGGAGTAGGATAAGAGTACGGCTAAAGGCTATAAGAACTGGTCGTCTAGTGCGTTCGGAACAGAGAGGAAAAGGAGCAGATTTCTGGGCGTGGAAGAATAGATTCAAGGCATAATGTACAGACAAGGGTAGGGTAGGATGTGAGTACAGTGGAGGTAAACCTAGGCATTGAGTGATGATGAGAGAGGTTTTGTCTCTAGAGGCACCAGTTAAGCCAGGTGAGGTCACCGCACGCGTGGGGAGTGGGACAAAAGGTCTATCTACAGTGAAAGGGCTCTACAGTGAAATAGGACAATAATAACTAACCAAAACAGCAATAAACAAGGCATATTGACATTAGGGAAAGGCATGTGTAGCCGAGTGATCATAGGGTCCAATGAATAGCAATAGGTGAGTCAGGGAGCCGTTCAGTAGTCGCTACTACGCTAGTCGAGCTGGAGACACGGCGATTCAGACAGCTAAAGGACCGGGGCTAGCAGATGGACCTTCGGCGACTATGCAATGGACGAGCCTGTTGAAACCACCTCGGGCGATTACGCCGGCAGACCAGTAGTGATGGATCGGCAGGGCTCCGTGTCGGCAGTAAAAGGTCCAGGTCAATTGGCAAAAGAGTTATTGTAGCCTAAGAATTAGCTGGTGGACCTCTTTGGCTAGCCGGGAGATGGGCCTAGCTCAATGCTAACTGGTGCTTGTGTAACAGTATAACTTTACGTCCGTTCCCTCGCCCATACCCGGGCGCGAACTAGGGACCCTCTGCACACATCAACAACTGACACCCACGAAGCATCGTTACCCATCGCTCCACAAAGGCCACAGCCCTTGCAGAGCAAAGGGGAACCACTACTTCAAGGTCTCAAAGCGAGTGACGTAACAGATTGAAATGCTTTTAGCGCGCACCACCGCTAACTAGCTAGCCATTTCACATCCGTTACACTCACCCCTTTCAACCTCCTCCTCTTCCACAGCAACCAGTGATCCGGGTCAACAGCATCAATCTAACAGTATAACTTTAGTCCGTCCCCTCGCCCATAGCCGGGCTCGAACCAGGGACCCTCTGCACACAGACAACAACAGTCACCCATGAAGCATCGTTACCCATCGCTCCACAAAAGCCTGCAAGGGGAACCACTACTTCAAGGTCTCAAAGCGAGTGACGTAACGGATTGAAACGCTTTTTGCGCACACCACCGCTAACTAGCTAGCTATTTCACATCCGTTACACTTGCTTCGGGACAGAGACGTTAGCCAGGAGTAGCCACTCGGATTGCAGCTAGCTAGCTGCGATGATCCGGTGTAAAGGTTCAGAGCTTGCGGTAGGAATCCGGAGATGTGGTAGAGAAAAAGCAGTCTGATATGCTCTGGGTTGATATCGCGCTGTGCAGACTTGCAAGGTATTGACCGAGCTGAGGCTGGCTGGTGTCCGAGTTAACGGTGAAGACGCTAGCAGTGGCTAACTGACTACTAACTAGGGTTCCGGTTAAAAAGTATAAAAATAGCAAATCCGTACCACATTGGGTGAGGCGGGTTGCAGGAGACTATATTCAGTCCGTAGATGGAAAGTGAGATTAAAATATATACGAAAAATACGAGGAAAACGATATTTACACAGGACGGGACAATACAAAACACACGTCTGACTGCTACGCCATTTTGGAGGATGTTAAGTGTTGTCATGTGTTGCTGCCTTGCTATGTTGTTGTCTTATGTAGTGTTGTGTTGTCTCTCTTGCCGCAGGAGGTCTTTTGCCTTTTTGTAGGCCGTCATTGTAAATAAGAATTTGTTCTTAATTGACTTGCCTAGTTAAATAAAGGTTAAATAAATCAAATAAAAATATACCAGGGATGTGACAAAATATTTATTTTAACTTCTCTAATTACGTTGGTAACCAGTTTATAATAGCAATAAGGCAACTCGGGGGTTTGTGGTAATTGGCCAATATACCACGGCTAAGGCCTGTTGTAGCTCCCTCCAGTAACCACGCGCACAACCGTTCCTTGATTTTAACTGGCGGCTTTATTCTGTAGATTTAGTCAGAATTATCACCTTCCGTGAGAACTATAAAGTAAATGAAAAATACAGTTAAGCACACTCTTACAACCTTATCTTACGAGTGACTTATTAGCTTGGTATAACTCTGAAGTGCTTACATACATAAACAGTTTAGCCGGCGCTATAACAGTATTAGATTAAACACATGAATAAAGGAAAAATACCTCATTGGCTGCCTATTACAGAAGGGAGGAAATCAAACTTCACAATTATTATTCCTGGCATGAATTCACGCTTCATCCTTAATTATTATAACGTTACCATCCTAATGTAACGGATGTGAAATGGCTAGCTAGTTAGCGGGTACGCGCTAGTAGCATTTCAATCAGTTACGTCACTTGCTCTGAGAGGTTGCTCTGTAGGGTTGCCCCTTGCTCCGCGGCCTTTGTGGAGCGATGGGTAACGCTGCTTCGTGGGTGACTGTTGTTGATGTGTGCAGAGGGTCCCTGGTTCGCGCCCGTGTCGGGGCGAGGGGACGGTTTAAAGTTATACTGTTACACTAACATATACGCTTCAAACTTTATGAACTGCACCCGATGACATGAAAACTTAGCTAACACAGCGCGGGATTGCCTTCCCTCCAAAAGTGTATTTCTACAATAAGAATCCCCGTTACAACAGTTATTAGCTAAGTAGTTCCGCTTGTCTTGTCAATTCCCCGCACAGCGGACACGTAAACAATTCAAACACAAAACAACGACATAACCTGTAAGTCTAACTGTCAGTTACACAATTCAAACACAAAACAACGACATAATCTGTAAGTCTAACTGTCAGTTACACCTGTATCCAGGCCCTCAGGGTTGTGTGTCGCTTAAGAACAGTCCTTATTATCCGTGGTATATATACCACACCCTCTCGGGACTTTTTGCTTAAATAATAGGCCTATCTTTACACGGTAGAATTCAATGGCTATAGGTCTTACATGTTCTATGTTTGAGCTGCTTTTGAAAACAATAGTTGAATTGAAAACATTATTGGCTTTGTTGAATTCGATTTTCATAAATAGCAAGCTAGGATTGATGGTTTGGTTAGCTAAACTAGCAAGTCTATTTGTTTGGTTACCAAGGGAACTACTACTGTTGCTATTTAGTCAACTTGCTAGCTACTTCAGTGAATGTTGAACACATTTCTACCTGCAAAATAACAGATTTCTAGATTACGTTTGTTAAAATTTCGCCATGGTACGTGTTCCACACATTATTTTCCAGAGAACGCATACCCCATCGTTGATTGTCCCTTGCTTATTATGACTCCACATCTTGTTTGCCTTGATGTTTGATTAAAAAAAGAACAAATATAACTGTTTTATACCAACAAATGTTTAAAAATATATTGTTTTACAGCTTTAGATATCCTGTAGGCTGCAATATCACACTTATAGGCAGGTTAGTTACAGTGGTGGCTGATGATTTAAACAAATTCAAAATGGCCCTACATTCATGACCTAATTCGTTTTTCATTTATCTGTTTTTACTCTTTTTTCCCTCCTCCCCTTCTCTGAGTTTGTACTAACATAAGAAGAGCCAAGGGATTCTCCAATTCCAAACCTGTTGTTTACGGAGCATGATCTGACAGATCGAATTTGATGTGTCTGTCACTGCTTATGCCCTTTTGGAATTCATCACAGACCCAGGCAGAGGAATCTACATATTCTAGTGCATTAGACAAGGTAGCAATATTTTGGAAGATCATTTGGGTTTATTTGCTGTTTTCAAGTGCTTATTCATATTCTTTTATAATCTCGTTTTACAAATAGCCTAAACACCAAAGGATATGTTTTTGCCTTTGCCCAACAGTTTATTGATTTAATATTTGTTTCTATTCTACCGATTTTCTAAATGTTCAATGCAAGGGTGTTACAGTAAAAGTTTGCAATAGTTTCATTGTGAATGTATTATTGCTTCATTATACCACAATATTATTTTCCAATAATAACACCAGAGAGGTTTTCTAAAAAGGCCTTTTTATTTCTCCCCAGGGGCACCTTGCCTTTCACTTTCTCAGAGATCATTTTTATAATAATCAGAATAGAAAAAACAAAGAAAACACATACAAGAGAGTTGCAGTTTCATCCCTTCATAGTGCAGTACAGATGTCAACACTACCTAACACTATAGCCGGGTTTGGACATATAACCTGGCTTGGGCCTAAAATAACAATGACATCTATGTGAATAGTGGTTAAAAATGTAAACGTTTACTAAAATGTTCTGTACACACACATTTGCAGAGGTTCCTTCAGATAATCTTGTTTCAAAACCTTGCTATGGTCAAATGGAATAAAATTCATGGACCTATCCCCATTATGTTCCAGTTCCACCATCATTGAGATTGATAATAATGGTAGAACTCAACACATGTTCACTGGTCATTGGCATGATATTGTTGTCTGTTATAAAGCTCCATTGGCACTATCAAACTAAATCCATTGATTCATTTCATCCCATCTTTGTCTATGTCTTCCTGTATTCACAGACGGTTGGTTGGCATCCGGGGGAGGGCGGCTCCAGGTGGCACAGACACCTTCATTAAAGTCAGGTCAGAATCAAGTCCCCGTTCAGAAGTTAATTAGTCTGATCCCAGATCTGTTTGCCAATGATGATGCAATGACCATAGAAGTTGGTGGCAAGACAACACAAACAGATCTGGGACCAGGCTATCACCAAGGTGACTATACCAACAGGGTGCAGATAGCCTCACTCCTCCCAGTCCGCTCCAACCTGTTAGTGTTGTCACTTGACTCATTCCTCCCAGTCCGCTCAAACCTGTGTTAGTGTTATAACTTGATTTTTGTTTTACAACCATAGTCTCAAATTTTTGTTTAACAACCATAGTCTCAAAATCAGAACTGTGGGGTGAGAGGTCCTGTAGTGCTTATGTGGTCACATTCACATTTATTTGTGACATGATTAAATGCAAAATCACGGCAACAACAAAAGACTGAAAATAACAGGAACAATCTTGTCATAGGCACAGGCTTCTTCTTTAACTTTCTTTCAACAATTTTGTTTCTTAACGTACTTATTTATTAAATGGTGTTACAGTAAATGGAATGCAGACTGTGTCCGGTTTATTTGTTCATAATGCTGCTTGTCACTCCTCTCCTCCTCTTACTTACATTCATTCTCCCTTGTCCAGTCACATTCTTCTGTCATTCTATTCTACTCGAGCCATTTCAGCCATTTTCAGATTTGATCCTCCATTTCTGGGTGTGCAATTGGGCCCCTCCTCTTCTCAGCTACGTTCTATAGTATTTCTCCGGTTTTCTTTTGGCACTTTTACGGCTTTCCGTAGGACTCTTTTTCATTCTTCCACCTCGCTCGTGTTGCTTCACTCCGTCTTTAAGCATCCTCCTCAGCCTCCTCCTCAAACTCACCTTCCTCCTCAGCGGTGGCGTCCTGGTACTGCTGGTACTCAGACACCAGGTCGTTCATGTTGCTCTCCGCCTCAGTGAACTCCATCTCGTCCATGCCCTCTCCGGTGTACCAATGGAGGAAGGCCTTGCGGCGGAACATGGCGGTGAACTGCTCAGAGATGCGCTTGAACAGCTCCTGGATGGCCGTGCTGTTGCCGATGAAGGTGACGGCCATTTTGAGGCCGCGGGGTGGGATGTCACAGACAGCGGTCTTGACGTTGTTGGGGATCCATTCCACAAAGTAGCTGCTGTTCTTGTTCTGTACGTTGAGCATCTGCTCGTCCACCTCCTTCATGGACATTCGGCCACGGAAGACAGCGGCGACAGTGAGGTAGCGACCGTGACGCGGGTCACATGCGGCCATCATGTTCTTGGCGTCGAACACTTGCTGGGTGAGCTCCGGAACGGTGAGGGCACGGTACTGCTGGCTCCCCCTGCTGGTGAGGGGGGCGAAGCCCGGGATGAAGAAGTGGAGACGGGGGAAAGGCACCATGTTGACAGCCAATTTACGGAGGTCGGCGTTGAGCTGGCCGGGGAAACGCAGGCAGGTGGTCACTCCGCTCATGGTGGCCGACACCAGGTGGTTGAGGTCTCCGTAAGTCGGCGTGGTGAGTTTGAGGGTCCGGAAGCAGATGTCGTAGAGAGCCTCATTGTCAATGCAGAAGGTCTCGTCTGTGTTCTCTACAAGTTGGTGAACCGAGAGGGTGGCGTTGTAGGGCTCCACCACAGTGTCTGATACTTTAGGGGAGGGCACTACGCTGAAGGTGTTCATGATGCGGTCGGGGTACTCTTCACGGATCTTGCTGATGAGCAGGGTGCCCATGCCAGAGCCAGTGCCCCCACCCAGGGAGTGGGTGAGCTGGAAGCCCTGGAGGCAGTCGCAGCTCTCAGCCTCTTTCCTCACCACATCCAGGACCGAGTCCACCAACTCTGCTCCCTCAGTGTAGTGGCCCTTGGCCCAGTTGTTTCCTGCACCGCTTTGACCTAGAAAAATAGGAGGAAAGGAGGGTCATTTGAAGGAGAAAGGGTCAAGAGAGGAGAACACCTCAAACCCTATTTTACTTAAAAAATGACAGGACTGTTTCATAATATGTGTTTTTTCACTCAGTTTCATTTCTCTATGTGCTAACTAAAAGTGATATGTCCCATACGTTTCCAAGCAGTGCTAAACTCAAACCCATCTCATTCCTTACCAAACACAAAGTTGTCTGGTCTGAAGATCTGCCCGAACGGTCCGGATCTGACAGAATCCATGGTGCCGGGCTCCAGGTCCACTAGGACCGCTCTGGGTACATACTTGCCACCTCCAGGAGAGACAAAGATAGAGACACACACCAGCTCAATACTGCAGGGAACAATGGGATATATGATGTCAAGGGGAGTAGAGCTCCTGTCTGTCCACCAGGGGGAGGACAAAATATATCACGTCCTGTACACCTCCATTAGTCCACGAATTGAGTGATCCTATTCAGTATCCCTTGCCATGTTGACATTTTCACCCATTACGTTATGGATATAATTTAAATGAATCTCAATTTCAATAGAATAAATGTATATATGTATGTTTGCATATACAGTACCAGTCAAAAAGTTTGACACATCTACTCATTCAAGGGTTTTATCTTTATTTTTACTATTTTCTACATTGTAGAATAATAGTGAAGACATCAAAACTATTAAATAACACATACGGATCATGTAGTAACCAAAAAAAGTGTTAAACAAATCAAAATATATTTTACATTCTTCAAAGTAGCCACCCTTTGCCTTGATGACAGCTTTGCACACTCTTGGCATTCTCTCAACCAGCTTCACCTGGAATGCTTTTCCAACAGTCTTGAAGCAGTTCCCACATACGTTGAGCACATGTTGGCTGCTTTTCTTTCACTCTGCGGTTCAACTCATCCCAAACCATCTCAATTGGGTTGAAGTCAGGTGAGTGTGGAGGCCAGGTCATCTGATGCAGCACTCCATCACTCTCCTTCTTGGTCAAATAGCCCTTACACAGCCTGGAGGGGTGTTGGGTCATTGTTCTGTTGAAAAACAAATGATAGTCCCACTAAGGGCAAACCAGATGGGATGCAGAATCGCTGCAGAATGCTGTGGTAGCCATGCTGGTTAAGTGTGCCTTGAATTCTAAATAAATAACTGACAGTGCCACCAGCAAAGCACCCCCACACCTCCTTCTCCATGCTTCACAGTTGGAACCACACATGCGGAGATCATCCGTTCACCTACTCTGCGTCTCACAAAGACACGGCGGTTGGAAACAAAAATCTAAAATTTGGACCCATCAGACCAAAGGAAAGATTTCCACCGGTCTAATGTTCATTACTCGTGTTTCTTGGCAAAAGCAAGTCTCTTCTTCTAATTGGTGTCCATTAGTAATGGTTTCTTTGCAGCAATTTGACCATGAAGGCCTGATTCACGCAGTCTCCTCTGAACAGTTGATGTTGAGATGTGTCTGTTACTTGAACTCTGTGAAGCATTTATTTGGACTGCAATCTTAGGTGCAGTTAACTCTAATGAACTTATCCTCTGCAGCAGAGGTAACGCTGGGTCTTCCTTTCCTGTGGCGGTCCTCGTGAGAGCCAGTTTCATCATAGCGATTGATGGTTTTTGCGACTGCACTTAAAGAAACTTGAAAAGTTCCTGATTGACTGACCTTCATGTCTTAAAGTAATGATGGACCGTCGTTTCTCTTTGCTTATTTGAGCTGTTTATTGCAATAATATGGACTTGGTCTTTTACCAAATAGGGCTATCTGTATACCACCCCTACCTTGTCACAACACAACTGATTGGCTCAAACACATTAAGAGGGAAATAAATTCCACAAATTAACTTTTAACAAGGCACACCTGTTAATTGAAATGCATTCCAGGTGGCTACCTCATGAAGCTGGTTGAGAGAATGCCAAGAGTGTGCAAAGCTGTCGTCAAGGCAAAGGGTGGCTACTTTGAAGAATCTCAAATATAAAATATATTTTGATTTGTTTCACTCTTTTGGTTACTACATATGTGTTATTTCATAGTTTTGATGTCTTCACAATTATTCCACAATTTCGAAAACAGGTCAAAATAAAGAAGGACCCCTGAATGAGTAGGTGTTGTCCAAAACGTTTGACTGGTACTGTATGTACATGTCTGTGTAAGCACCAAAAACATTCTTCTGTTGAAAGGTTCTTTGTAACTGTAGAGGGTGGAGATGTGCTACCTGAAGCCTCGTTGTAGTAGACACTGATCCTGTCCAGCTGCAGGTCGCTGTCTCCATGGTAGGAGCCTGTTGGGTCGATGCCATGTTCATCGCTGATCACCTCCCAGAACTAAAGAGGTCAGATCGATAAAAGTCAACAAGATGCTTGAATTGACACAGGCCAGCACTCCTAAAGTGCAGGTTGCACTAAGTGGCTGAACTACCAACGTAATGTAATAGCCCATTCACTTGTGGGGTGGTGTGAGGTCAAGTGGTTGGGAAGCTGAGCTAGTAATGTATATTTGATTGTTGTTACTATATTATTATTATTATTATTATATTATTATTATTACATTAGAAATGTAATGAAAAAAATGGCTATTGCTGTAAAGATGAACATGGCCATATACCATACCATATAAGGTATCATCTACAACACATCACTTACAAAATATCATGCAAGACAAACTATTATGTTAAGTTGAACCATATGGATATTCAATACGTTACATAATTCCAAAACTATTCGAAATGTCTCCCAGTGGCATTGTCTATCCTCGCACAGATGTGTGCTCTTGACTTCCCAGGTATCACATGGGTGAAAAATTGCTGTCGAATTCTCTCAGGGAGTGTAGAAAGCAGATGTCGGCATTGGCTCAGAAACATCCCTCCTGAGGCAAATCCAATAAATAATTACCTTCGCAGTCACAAGACATTATACTAGAATAAGGACCATCCATGAAGATTCATTATAAGTGGCTAAGAGAGAAGCAGCACTCTGTAGGCTACCACATAAGCAGGCAAAGTATAACCATCCCAGAGGAATTAGACTACTGGGACAGATTGATGGGGTGAGACGTTAAGGCGAAACCTCGTTAAGGAAGTGGCACAGACTGTCACACGAACTCGACTGACCCCATTCTGAAATGGAGAGAGGACACTGATATCATACACCTCTTGATCTTTCACTCCACTTTGAAATCCATTCTTTAGCCCCTCTCAATAACAAGAAAGATTAGTGAAACGGACAATTCTTGTTCACTGTGCTAAGACAAATTCTCATTTAACACATCAACAAGTTAGGGCTACCAAATTCGGCTAGTGACACACTCCGTTTCCATCCACCACAAACGGTAGGGCTGAATAGACTTATCTAGCGAACCGGTATAGGCAGCATATTTAAAGAGAGTAATTGAGGCTTTGCGGATATTAAATTACGTTGATTACCTTTCACTGGCCCACTCGACCCTCCATGGTGGTGTTCCCAAATGGTGTTGTGTAAAATAATTAAGTCGAGGATAGAAACATATAGGATACTCTAAAGTGTTAGCTCGGCTCTTTATCATAAGAGTTAGTCATTTAAATGACGTCATCAACTCTGATAGTCTACGGCTTGTTCATATCCCTCCCCCTCGCCCAGAATCACAGTTGTTGGCATTCGTTCCTCTCCTGCCTGCTTCAGCAACTTTCCCCTTTTTTTCATAAAGGACGTTTATTCAGCTCCAACAAGACAACGGTTATAGTGTCCCCGCTTTTCAACTTAAATCGCCATTGTGAAATGACTATCATAGCGTTAATAATGGTTTATTTTACTGGTCTATTATGCGCACTCAGCAAAGAGCCGGTGTATAAATGCGCAACAGGGCATGCGTTTCTGTCGTAAAAAGCCCATTACTCTTTTAAAGTTTGACTTTAACGTAAGTAACGTTCCGTATGTAAATGTGTAATGCAAGGGAATACTGAGACTAAAATTATAGGAAACGTTGACTCGGCAAACCACAAAAAAAACTAAATAAATTGTCTCAAAAATGCTAAATTTGTGCATCAACATCTGTAAACGCGGGGGTTGATGTGAACTATATGAAGCTATAGTTTTTGCCAGTGTCATAACTGTAGGACTAAGTGTCTTTTTAGTTGTTTTATCATTTGTGTTTTAAAGTCTTCATTTTAGACATCTGTTTTTTGTCATCCGTTGAAGAGAAGGCTATTCCAGACACAAAACAATGAGCGTGGCAGAGAGAGGCCAGGCAGAGGGACACAGCCACACGCCCAGCGAATGCATGTCTCGATAGACCCGTTATCTCACTATAATAAAATAACTGTCATCGTTCTTCCAGTTTAGCTTTCTTCTACGACTAGTTCACATTGACAAATTATACATTTATATCCCATAAAGAACAAAACGAAGTAGAAGTTTTACAACAGGACAGAAAAGGGGACAACAAAATGGATATTCTTTCCGGTACTCTTTTTCCATTGAGATAACTTTAAATGGCCACCTCATGTTAGAAAAGAAACCATAACGGAACATTCTGCATTGAATGTTTATCATTTCCGCTAAGTGGAACATTTCGACTTAAAATACGCATAGCCTAGAATACAACTTTTTGTCTCGAGAAGCAACAAATGGTACAATGCATTATTGATTAATTCCTAAATGTAAGCCTTGTTCATTTCAGTTTTCACGATTCTTACCTTGGCCCCAATCTGGTTACCACACTGGCCGGCCTGAATGTGCACGATTTCCCTCATTCTGTATGATAGTTATAATAGAAAATACAAGCGAAGAAGTGGCGTGCTGTTATGGCCACACAGTTAACACACTGACCACTGTGAAGTATGTGGATGCCACCTTTGCGCAAGGCGGGACAAAGAATTTATAAGTCTGGACCGTGCCCAAACCGAGGCTTGCCCTAATGATTGGTCACGGTCTTCGGAAACCCAATCTTGATTGGCTGAGGAAAGAAAATCTAAGGGGTTTCTCTGCCGTAATGAAAGGGGCCGGAAGTAGAGAGGGAGTGCCGCGTCCCGTCCTGTCATCACTGTCCTGTTGGAGCAGGCCATGGAATCAGCATCTAATGTATGACTTTCCTGCCATGCGTCCTGTAAGACTCCTATAGAATTGGCTATTAATGCAAAAATATTTTGTTGGATAATAATTCTCCCCCTATTAGATGTGAAAACAGTCCCTATAATAAAAAACTAAAAGGGGATATTATGTACAGTAATATTACTTGAAATCAGATCAGCCAAGACAAATCACTGACATATTGATAACCTTACTACAATAAATGCAAATATGTTCATCATCCAAAATATGAGTTTAAAACAAATAGGTTTTAATGATGCTGTAAGTAACAGCAAACTTTCCAGGACATGGACATGTCTTATATGGGCAGAAAGCTTAAATTATTGTTAATCTAACTGCAGTGTCAAATTTACAGTAGCTATGACAGTGAAAAAATACCATGCTATTGTTTGAGGAGAGTGCACGACAACAAAAACCTTTATCATGGCAACTGGTTTGATACATTCACATCTGAAGGTAAATAATGTACTTACATTCAGTAATCTTACTCTGATTTGTCATCCCGAGGGTCCAAGAGATAAAATGTTGCATAGCTTGATAAAATCAATTTTTATATTCAAATGTAGTAACTGGGTTCTACAGTTTGAACCCCTGCTGTCTTTGGCTCCACACCCACCTTGCCCGGCCATCTAGATGTGTGAAAGTTAGTGTATAAGCTAATGATCCATCATATAAGACATTCCTGGGAGTGTGTAAACTTAAATTTTGTAGTACCATATAATTTCTGTATGTTCTCTAAAATGTACTTTAAAATGTATTAATTGACCAATTCGGCACATTGTGCAGTATTGCAATGCTCCACTGGATCAATCTGAAACTTTGCACACACACTGCTGCCATCTAGTGGCCAAAATCTAAATTGCGCCTAAACTGCAATATTATATTATGGCCTTTCTACTGCATTTCAAAGATGATGGAACATTTGTATTATCTTTTACCAGATCTAATGTGTTATATTCTCCTACATTAATTTCACATTTCCACAAACTTCAAAGTACTTCCTTTCAAATGGTGTCAAGAATATGCATATCCTTGCTTCAGGTCCTGAGCTACAGGCAGTTAGATTTGGGTATGTCATTTTAGGCGAACATTTAAAAAAAGGGTCCGATCCTTAAGCCAATCATTCAATGGGGTGGTTGCATGAAGCAAAACATTCAAGTACAACCTGTCACATTGGTGCCATGACTCAGATCACAGCAGACTGGCCTCACTTGAAAGAAGTTGGGTTGCCATCAGAATGAGAGGCTATGGGTAGACAATTTGAGGACACACACACACACACACACACACACACACACACACATCCTCTCTTTCAAATAGGCATGATGCCTCCACATCCATCTAATGAGGTACTGACACAACAAAGAACAAAAGGCAACTAAATTGCATAAAGTCAATAACTTTGTTGATATAGCTAAGTAATTCGATTGTGTATCCTAAATGCAAAAGTATTTCACACTGATCATTGAATGAAATCCAATTCAACACCCCACCACAAGATGGCGACAGCACATTTAGCAATGGGCGTGAGACGATGGATAGACGCTTTTGACGGGAAGAGCTATAACGGACATAAGCTTCATATATACATACATATATTGGACAGACGATAGCAAAAATAACACTGCTGTATTTTGAGAGCCAAAAACAGTATTGTTGCAACGCATCTATACATTTGCATTCTGCATTAGTTCATTCTGTCAAATTGGTAAGTGATCGGACATATTTTGACTAATCTTTAGACTGATTTGATGCATCTCGGTTTGCAACATAAATAAACATCAGTGGGGTCTGGCAAAAATGATACATTTGTATCATTGTTAACACACCCCTGCATGTTTTATTTAAATCTTATTTGCATGTGTGTTGATACATTTGTTGATACAGTACATGGGCGTGTCGTTCTATGCGCTTAATCAGCAAAATGTCCTGGGTGTGATCGTGATACAGATGCTGCGCAACATTTACGCAGATTCAATTAACTGCAAGTGATGTCTCCTGACCCCTTGGATTTTCATGGGGAATGTTACAATAGTTGTAATACTGGCTATCTGCTCAGATTCAGATGAAATCTTAATAGAATATATTAAACATGTAGTAACATTTAGTTACTTACAGCAGCTGTATCAAATTGTTATTATTAGGCCAACTGTATAGATTTCATGCTGTCATGCATGACTGATGAATTACAAATGCTTAAGCAATAGGCCAATGTAAGGCTCTCAAGTAACCTACTGTCAGGCCCACTGCCTAGGATTAGAGCTTGGTATATGAAATTGTTGAATTAAATTGTGTGTGTGTGTTGTTTTTGTTTGTCTTTACAGCATCTGAGGAAGAAAAACATGTTCTACACGTGTGGTCCAAATGAGGCTATGGTGGTGTCAGGTCCATTCTCTAACCCATTGTTTCCCAACCCTGGTCCTCCAGTACCCCTAGTGCACAGTTCAGTTGTAGCCCTTGACAAACACACCTTGTTCAACTCATTGAGGGCTTGGTGATTAGTTGACAAGTTGAATCAAGTGTGCTTGTCCGGGGTTACTCGAGGTCCATTGTTGGGAAACAGTGTAAACATGTCAAATTAAAGAGCAGTAGGAATGTAATAATACTCTCATGTGTATCTCACCATCCCCCACTCACTCTCTCTCTCTCTCTCTCTCTCTCTCTCTCTCTCTCTCTCTCTCTCTCTCTCTCTCTCTCTCTCTCTCTCTCTCTCTCTCTCTCTCTCTCTCTCTCTCTCTCTCTCTCTCTCTCTCTCTCTCTCTCTCTCCCTCCTCCTCCCTCCCTCCCTCCCTCCCTCCCTCCTCCCTCCCTCCCTCCCTCCCTCCCTCCCTCCCTCCCTCCCCCCTCCCTCCTCCCTCCCTCTCTCTCTCTCTCTCTCTCTCTCTCTCTCTCTCTCTCTCTCTCTCTCTCTCTCTCTCTCTCTCTCTCTCTCTCTCTCTCTCTCTCTCTCTCTCTCTCTCTCCTCCTCTCTCTCTCTCTCTCTCTCTCCTCTCTCTCTCTCTCTCTCTCTCTCTCTCTCCCTCTCTCTCTCTCTCTCTCTCTCTCTCTCTCTCCTCTCTCTCTCTCTCTCTCCTCGCTCTCTCTCTCTCTCTCTCTCTCTCTCTCTCTCTATTCTCCTCCAGTAATGATTGCTGGAGGCAGAGTGTTTGTGCTTCCCTGTTTTCAGAAGATCCAGAGGTAATGTCTCTCCTCCTGGTCATGTCTGCAAACACACACGGTAATAATCTGGCCATGTATAGCCATCTGCCATTGTTTTGGGATATCATACTACGACATTGTGGAATGACTATATCTCTCCCTCCTTTCCTCTCGCCCAGGATCTCCCTGAACACTCTGACGCTGAACGTGAAGAGTGAGAAAGTTTACACCCACCATGGGGTTCCCATCTCGGTCACTGGTATTGCCCAGGTTAGTCTCTCCGTCTTTCTCCGTCTGCATTTCTTCCTGATCCAATGTAAGTACACTATTCTGTCAAATCAAATCAAAGTCATTTAAACATGTTTAGACACCCTAGTTTTGAACACAAGTGTAAGGGCTCGCTTTGATTAAGTAGGTATTAAGTAGATCATTAAAACTTGCTTATATCATTAATTTATGCACTGGCATTAAATTCTCTTGTGCTATGGACAGGACAGAGTAACCTTGCCTGTTGGAGTGTTAATACAGCTACTACGGCTGTATAGCTGGGTAGTGTACAGCAGATGCTTCTGTTTGTTTAGCACTGTGCACACCTGAGTTGTGTTCATGAATCACCCCAAAACAGACTAAAACTACCTGGACTTGCTCAGAAATGCCCATTTTCGTTTTCTGTTTAAAAACATTTTTAAATGTTAATATGCTATTATGTGTTCCCTCCTTTTTCCAGATGAAGATCCAGGGGCAGAACAAGGAGATGCTGGCCGCAGCCTGTCAGATGTTCATGGGGAAGTCGGAGGGCGAGATCGCCCAAATCGCCCTGGAGACGCTGGAGGGCCACCAGAGGGCCATCATCGCCCACCTGACTGTGGAGGTAAACTTGACAACACGAGGGGCCGTGGGTTTTGACCTTTTTAGCACAGCTGTGCTGCGGTCGTAGGTACAAGATGAAGCCGAGTACGGCCGACTACCCAATCACAACGCTTGTTTTGACCAACCCGTTGTAAAACAACAGTTTTGCAAGATGTCACAAACAGATCAGGGACCAGGCTACATTATAGCAGTTCACTCGTTTTAGTGCAACATAGAAACATTTCGGCACTATTTGCCTTCTTCATGGTTACATGAGGTAAACTGGACAGCACCCTTACTGGCCACATCCACAGTTACAGACAGAGTTGTAGATAAATAAACAGCACTGTAACGACTCCCACCGAAGGTGGCTCCCCTTCCTGTTCGGGTGGCGCTCGGTGGTCGTCGTCACCGGCCTACTAGCTGCTACTGACTTTTCCTCCCCCTCCCTTTTTGTTGATTATTGACACCTGTTTGTGGTTAGGGTGATTTGTGGGGCTTTATTACCCAGCAGCCCGGCCTGCTGGGTGTGCGGGATTGTTGTGTGTACAGTCTGTACATTCTTGTGTGTCAGGGTACGTGTTTCTCACTTTGTTTGTGGTGAAGCATTTGTTTTAGAGTAGCGTCGTGTTTTCACCCGTGTGGGGAATTAAATTTGGAACGCTACTCTGAACTCTCTGTCTCCTGCGTTTGACTCCTTTCATCCACGACACCCCGGGCATTACAGAATCCCGCACCTGTTATCGGAATGGAGTCAGCAGGAGCAGCGGCAAACCCACTCCCATCTATGGAGGAACGGGTGCTACATCACACTACCGTACTCCATCGCATCGGTTCCGCCATGGATCAAATGATGGAGAGAATGGACCGATGGGAGAGGAGTGGTCTCCTCTCTCCACCTGCAGTCTCTCCAGCTCAGGATTCCTCCTCTCCTCTCACACCATCCTCCGGCTCCAGCGCTCTCCGTCTTGCGCTCCCGAGGGAGTATGATGGAGCGGCAGTAGGATGTCAGGGGTTCTTGTTACAACTAGAACTGTACCTGGCAACCGTGAGACCCACTCCCTCGGGAGCGGAGAGGGTGAGTGTCCTCATCTCCTGCCTAACGGATCGTGCTCTGGAGTGATCTAACGCTGTCTGGAATGGCCCAGATTCAGCGAAGGAGCACTACCCCGAACCCCGGGAGAGCGACTGGTTCATTTCAGGCAGGAGAAGAGGAGCGCCCAGGATTACGCGTTGGAGTTTCGGACCTTGGCCGCGGGGTCTGGGTGGAACGACAGGGCCCTTATAGATCACTACAGATGTAGTCTCCGGGAGGATGTCCGCAGGGAGCTAGCGTGCCGGGACGAAGCTCTCTCCCTGGATGAGCTTATTGATATGCCCATCCGGCTGGACAATCTGCTGGCTTCCCGCGGCCGTTCGGAGAGGGTCCTGTGCGTTCCACCACCCAGCACCCCTGCACCCATTCCCATGGAGTTGGGAGGAGCCGTGCCGAGGGGTACCGGAGGAGGAGGCTCCCCCTGCACCAGCTGTGGTCGGAGAGGACACACGGCCGATCGGTGCTGGGGGGGTCCATCTGGGGGTCGAGCTGGCAGGCGGAACATTTCTCGGTCACCTCAGGTGAGTAAGCACCAGACTCACCCAGAACCCCCTGTTTGTCATATGTTTGTCTTAATTTTTTTTCTTAATTTTTTTCCCTCTTCCCAGCATAAGGCACTAGTCGATTCAGGTGCAGCTGGGAACTTTATGGATCGTGGACTCGCCATCAAGCTAGGTGTTCCGCTTGTGCCGATAGATTCTCCTTTTCCCGTGCACTCCCTAGATAGCCGGCCATTAGGGTCAGGTTTGGTCCGGGAGGCCATGGTTCCACTGGACATGGTGACGCAAGGAGATCATAAGGAACGTATACGTTTTTACATTATCGATTCGCCTGCGTTTCCAGTGGTACTGGGGATTCCCTGGCTGGCTAGTCACAATCCTACTATTTCGTGGAAACAGGGGGTTCTCCAGGGGTGGTCAGAGGAGTGTTCTGGAAGGTGTCTGGGAGTTTCCATCGGTGCCACGTCGGTGGAGAGTCCAGACCAGGTGTCCACGGTTTGCATTCCCCCCGAGTATGCCGATTTGGCAATCGCTTTTAGTAAAAAGAAAGCGACTAAATTACCACCTTATCGACCGGGTAGGGATTGTGCGATAGATCTCCAGGTAGACGCTGCGCTTCCCAAGAGTCACGTGTACCCTTTGTCCCAAGAGGAAACGGTGGCTATGGAGACATATGTCACTGAGTCTCTGGGACAGGGGTACATTTGGTCCTCCATCTCACCCGTCTCCTCAAGTTTCTTTTTTGTGAAGAAAAAGGAGGGAGGTTTGCGTCCGTGTATTGATTATAGAGGTCTAAATGCCGTCACAGTGGGGTTTAGTTACCCACTACCTCTAATTGCTACGGCAATGGAATCATTTCACGGAGCGCAGTTCTTCACAAAACTGGATCTCAGGAGCGCGTACAGTCTGGTGCGTATTCGGAAGGGAGACGAGTGGAAAACCGCATTTAGTACCACATCGGGCCATTATGAGTACTGCGTCATGCCATATGGGTTAAAGAATGCTCCCGCCGTTTTCCAATCCTTTGTAGACGATATTCTCAGGGACCTGCACGGGCAGGGAGTGGTTGTTTATATCGATGACATTCTGATCTACTCAGCCACTCACGCCGCGCATGTGTCTCTAGTACGCAAAGTGCTTGGTAGACTGCTGGAGCATGACCTATATGTCAAGGCTGAGAAGTGTGTGTTCTCCAAACGAGCCGTCTCCTTTCTGGGTTATCGCATTTCCACCTTGGGGGTGGTGATGGAGGATGAACGCATTAAGGCCGTGCGTAATTGGCCGACTCCGACCACGGTAAAAGAGGTGCAGCGGTTTTTGGGTTTTGCCAACTACTACCGGAGGTTTATCCAGGGTTTTGGCCAGGTAGCAGCTCCCATTACCTCACTGCTGAAGGGGGTCCGGTGCGTTTGCAGTGGTCAGCAAAAGCGGACGGAGCTTTCAACAGGTTGAAGGCGCTGTTCGCGGATGCGCCCGTGTTGGCGCATCCGGATCCCTCGCTAGCATTCATAGTGGAGGTGGACGCGTCCGAGGCTGGGGTAGGTGCCGTGCTATCACAGCGCTCGGGTACGCCACCAAAACTCCACCCCTGCGCTTTTTTCTCTAAGAAGCTCAGCCCAGCGGAGCGTAACTATGATGTGGGGGACCGGGAGTTGTTAGCGGTGGTCAGTGCTCTGAAGGTGTGGAGACACTGGCTTGAGGAGGCTAAGCACCCTTTTCTTATCTGGACCGACCACCAGAATCTGAAGTATATTCGGGCAGCTAGGAGACTGAACCCACGTCAGGCAAGGTGGGCCATGTTCTTCACCCGATTCCAGTTTACTCTATCGTACAGACCGGGCTCCCAAAACATAAAGGCGGATGCACTGTCCCGTTGTTTTGACACGGAGGATCGGCCCACCGAACCTACCCACATCCTTCCCGCCTCAAGGCTTATAGCACCAGTGGTGTGGGAGGTGGACTCGGACATCGAGCGGGCATTAAGGGCGGAACCCGCTCCTCCTCAGTGTCCGGCGGGGCGGAAGTACGTGCCGCTTGGTGTTCGGGACAAATTGATTCGGTGGGCTCACGTCCTACCCTCCTCGGGTCACCCTGGGGTGAAGAGGACAGTGGGGAGCCTTCGGGGGAGGTATTGGTGGCCTACTTTGGCTAAGGACGTTGGGTTTTATGTCTCCTCCTGTTCGGTATGCGCTCAGAGTAAGGCTCCTAGGCACCTTCCTAGAGGGAAGTTACAACCCCTCCCCGTTCCACAACCGCCTTGGTCACATCTATCCGTAGATTTCCTGACCGACCTTCCCCCGTCTCAAGGGAATACTACGGTGCTGGTGATTGTGGATCGGTTTTCTAAGTCCTGCCGTCTCCTCCCGTTGCCCGGTATCCCTACAGCCCTGCAGACTGCGGAGGCATTATTCACCCACGTCTTCCGGCACTACGGGGTGCGTCGTTTCTGATCGAGGCCCCCAGTTCACGTCCAGAGTATGGAGGGCGTTTATGGAGCGTTTGGGGGTCTCGGTCAGCCTTACCTCCGGTTATCACCCTGAGAGTAATGGGCAGGTGGAGAGAGTGAACCAGGAGGTGGGTAGGTTTCTGCGGTCGTATTGCCAGGACCGGCCAGGGGAGTGGGCGAGATACATCCCTTGGGCCGAAATGGCCCAGAACTCTCTACGCCACTCCTCTACTAACATGTCCCCCTTTCGGTGTGTATTGGGGTACCAGCCGGTCCTGGCACCATGGCATCCGAGCCAGACCGAGGCTCCTGCAGTGGAGGAATGGGTGCAGCGCTCCAAGGAGACATGGAGGGCCATCCAGGAATCACTTCAACAAGCTAGTGGACGGCAGAAGAGGAGTGCTGACCGCCACCGCAGTGAGGCGGTTTCTCGACCCGAAACCTGCCCCTCCGCTTGCCCTGCCGGAAGCTGGGTCCGCAGTGTGTAGGGCCCTTCAAAGTCCTGAGGAGAATAAACGAGGTGTGTTATCGATTACAACTCCCTTCCTATTATCGTATTAACCCCTCGTTTCATGTGTCTCTCCTCAGGCCGGTGGTAGCTGGTCCCCTGCAGGACGGTGAGGTACCGGAGGTCCCTCCCCCTCTCGACATCGAGGGGTCCCCGGCGTATAGGATACGAGCCATTCTGGACTCAAGACGCCGGGTGAGGGGCCTGCAGTACCTCGTGGACTGGGAGGGGTACGTTCCGGAGGAGAGGTGCTGGGTACCGGTGGGGGACATTCTGGATCCATCGATGTTGAGGGATTTCCATCGCCTCCATCCGGATCGCCCTGCGCCTCGCCCTCCGGGTTGTCCTCGAGGCCGGTGTCGGCGCGCTGCGGGAGCCGCGCGTCAGGGGGGGGGGTACTGTAACGACTCCCACCGAAGGTGGCTCCCCTTCCTGTTCGGGTGGCGCTCTGCGGTCGTCGTCACCGGCCTACTAGCTGCTACTGACTTTTCCTCCCCCTCCCTTTTTGTTGATTATTGACACCTGTTTGTGGTTAGGGTGATTTGTGGAGCTTTATTACCCAGCAGCCCGTCCTGCTGGGTGTGCGGGATTCTTGTGTGTACAGTCTGTACATTCTTGTGTGTCAGGGTACGTGTTCGTTGGTTTGTGTTTATTCGTGTTTCTCACTTTGTTTGTGGTGAAGCATTTGTTTTAGAGTAGCGTCGTGTTTTCACCCGTGTGGGGAATTAAATTTGGAACGCTACTCTGAACTCTCTGTCTCCTGCGTTTGACTCCTTTCATCCACGACACCCTGGGCATTACAAGCACATTATAGCTGCTCACTCATTTCAATGCAGTAAAGCCATGACCAAAGCCAAGAGCTATGGCCAGAGACACACTCCCACACGTATTTATTTGGACAGTGAAGCTAAAACTTTTGATTTGGCTCTATACTCCAGCATTTTGGATTTGAGATCAA
Organism: Salvelinus fontinalis; assembly: GCF_029448725.1. Lineage (NCBI taxonomy): Eukaryota > Metazoa > Chordata > Actinopteri > Salmoniformes > Salmonidae > Salvelinus > Salvelinus fontinalis. The sequence goes on from NC_074686.1 coordinate 9,655,653, forward strand.
ATAATTCATATGAGGCGACAGTACAGAATGTCACCTTTTATTTGAGGGTATTTTTGTATGTACCATAGTCAGCACATCACACAGTAGAACTGTCTTGTTACATAACCACAACAAACAGACGATAACAAACAACACATGCAACAGTTGTATATACATCAGAACCATAGTCATATGGATATCTCTGTCTGGCTATGTGTTCAACAACTTGTACATAGTAACACGATGGAGCGGGAACACGGCAACTTTTTACTGTCATGACAATTACACTAAACACAAGCATATCAACATCGGTACGAACTCAGTTATTTCACCCCCTCCAGGAGATCTATAGGGAACGTAAGAAGTTCTCAGAGGAGGTGTTCAAGGTGGCCTCGTCCGACCTGTTCAACATGGGCATCAGCGTGGTCAGCTACACGCTCAAAGACGTTCACGACGACCAGGTGTGCTTTCTCGCTCTTCTTTCAATGGAGACTACATTCTTGCAACTACTCCAACGCTGGATAAATAATGGACCATAAAATAAATAGTAACCAATGTTGTTCTCTTCTTCTCTGTGGTTCAGGACTACCTCCACTCCCTGGGGAAGTCCAGGACCGCCCAGGTGCAGAAAGACGCCCGCATCGGAGAGGCCCAGTTCAAGAGGGATGCTGTGATCAGGGTGAGCCACCTGTCCCTTCTCTCTGCTCTCTCTTCTTTCTACCTTCTTCTCTTCTTGCGCCCTTTATCCTGTCCCTTTCGCTTGTTTATTTCTGAGTTCTCCATCACGTTCCTTCGCTTGGTTTTCCCTATCCGTTCTTGCTTTTCTCTTTTCTCGTACTCCACCTGAACCTTTCCTTCTCCAATCTCTCCTTGTTCCTTTTTTATACTCCCTGGGGTTCTCTCTCTCTCTCTGTAGGAGGCCCATGCCAAGCAGGAGAAGATCTCAGCCCAGCACGTCAATGAGATCCAGATGGCCATGGCTCAGAGGGACTATGAGCTGAAGAAAGCCTCCTACGACATCGAGGTCAACACCAAGAAGGCAGAGTCTGAGATGGCCTACCAGCTACAGGTATGTCCATAATATTGCACTAATACTTGGATGTATTGTATAGCACGCCCAATCTTGTTGTTTGATTGTTGTCAAAATCACAACGTACAGAAAGCAGCTCACTAAACCAATTGAAACAAAGCAACGAAAAAGTAAAACACAAAGAAATAGTCATAGAGAGTACTACTGAGATCTTGGGCTTACCATTTGAACCCTCCCCGTCAGGTGGCCAAGACCAAGCAGCGCATCGAGGAGGAGAAGATGCAGGTCCAGGTGGTGGAGCGCTCTCAGCAGATCATGCTCCAGCAGCAGGAGATCACCCGCAAGGAGAAGGAGCTGGAGGCCAAGGTGAAGAAGCCTGCTGAGGCAACGAGATACCAAATGGAGAAGCTGGCCGAGGCCCGGCGGTGAGTACCAGATAGGGTTGGGCCGATATATGATTAAATCGAACGTCGTGGTATGCAAGACGATATATATCGTGATGTGCAAGACTATATCAAATCAAATGTATTTATAAAGCCCTTTTTACATCCGCAGATGTCACAAAGTGCTTATATAGAAACCCAGCCTAAAACCCCAAATGGCAAGCAATGCAGATGTAGAAGCACGGTGGCTAGGAAAAACTCCCTGGAAAGTCAGGAGCTTAGGAAGAAACCTAGAGAGGAAACAAGGCTCTGAGGGTCTGGCCAGTCCTCTTCTGGCTATGCCGGGGGACATTATAACAATATATGGCCATTAAGGCCAGATTGTTTGTCAAGATGTTTGAACGTTCATAAATGACCAGCAGGGTCAAACAGTGGTTGTAGAGGGTGCAACAGGTCTGTATCTCAGGAGTAAATGTCATTTGGCTTTTCATAGTCGAGCATTCAGAGGTCGAGACAGCAGGTTCGAGAGAGAGAGAGAGAGAGGGAAACAGCAGGTCTGGGACAAGGTAGCACGTCCGGTGAACAGGTCAGGATTCCATAGCCGCAGGCAGAACAGTTGAAACTGGAGCAGCAGCATGACCGGGTGGACTGGGGACAGCCAGGAGTCATCAGACCAGGTAGTCCTGAGGCATGATCCTAGGGCTCAGGTCCTCGGGAGGGGAGGGAGAGAGAGAATTAAAGGGAGCATACTTAAATTCACGCAGGACACCAGATAAGACAGGAGAATTACACCAGATATAACAAATAAGACTGACCCTAGCCCCCGCAACATAGACTATTGCATCATAGACACTGGATGCTGAAACAGGGGGGGTCTGGGGACACTGTGGCCCCGTCAGATGATACCCCCGGACAGGACCAACCAGGCAGGATATAACCCCACCCACTTTTCCAAAGCATAGCCCCCACACCACTAGAGGGATATCAACAGGCCACTAACTTACTACCCTGAGACAAGGCTGAGTATAGACCACAGAGATCTCCTCCACCGCACAAGCCCGAGGGGGACGCAAAACCGGACAGGAAGATCACGTCTGTGACTCAACCCACTCAAGTGACGCACCCCTCCAAGTGATGCATCCTTCCAAGTGACGCACCCCTCCAAGTGACGCACCTCTCCAAGTGAAGCACCCCTCCAAGTGACGCACCCCTCCAAGTGACGCACCCCTCCAAGTGACATATCCTTCCAAGTGACGCACCCCTCCAAGTGACGCACCCCTCCAAGTGACACACCCTTCCAAGTGACGCACCCCTCCAAGTGACGCACCCCTACAAGTGACACACCCTTCCAAGTGATGCACCATTCCAAGTGATGCAACATTCCCAGTGACGCACCACTCCAAGTGACGCACCCCTCCAAGTGACGTACCCCTCCAAGTGACGCACCCCTCCAAGTGACGCACCCCTCCAAGTGACACACCCTTCCAAGTGATGCAACATTCCAAGTGACGCACCCCTCCAAGTGACGCACCCCTCCAAGTGACGTACCCCTCCAAGTGACGCACCCCTCCAAGTGACGCACCTCTCCAAGTGACGCACCTCTCCAAGTGACATATCCTTCCAAGTGACGCACCCCTCCAAGTGATGCACCATTCCAAGTGATGCAACATTCTCAGTGACAAGTGACGCACCCCGCCCCTCCTATACTCTATTTGAACTTTTCTAATCAAAATGGTGCAGTTTTATCAGTTAGGCTGTATCAATATGTTAAAAATGAAGTCTAAATGAATTAACAAAGCCTTATTGTTTCGCCTTACTAAGGTTATTTCATTAGAATGTGACTATAATATCGTAAATACGTTTTTTTTAATTGCCTCGTCTGGAAATATCTAGTCATTAATGGCGCAAAACAGTTATATCGGATATTGCGATATTTGAAGTAGCATATCGTAGAAGAGCTCTCCCCAAATATCGCCCCAACCCTCGTACCAGCCACAGGTCTCAAAATGACCTTTCACAAATTATATATAGCATTTTGTGAACAATTTACTGCATAGACAATGAAAATATACTAGATATTAATGCGTTCCATGGAGTACGAAACAGACAAACAAATATACAAACTATACTCAATATGTACTATGTACTTTATACTGTACACCTAACAGGCCAAACAAGGTGTAAATAAATGTTTGTTTTTCCCCCCCACAGTGCACAGCTCATTATGGAGGCTGAGGCTGAGGCAGAGTCCATTAGGGTGAGTGTGTCTATAAGTATCACATTGTTCCAGACAGATTCTGAAAAGCAAAAGTACATTGTTACTATCAGACTGTTACTGTTCCAAGCTTGTTATAACCCTAAAAGCAGTTCATTCTTGTGTCTGGGACTCGTATAAGCAGAGAGCACTTTAACAGTAAGAGAAGGCCATGTTTACCACACTCAAGTCTTTGAGCTTGTTCAATCAATACTACTAAATCCTGCAGTTAACTTATGATAAGTCACACCTAAAGAAGCCGTAACAACATAGTGTGTCATAATAATAAAATATAACCTTCAAAAATGTTCTCTCTCTCAGATTAAGGGAGATGCGGAGGCCTTTGCCGTGGAGGCGAAGGGGAGAGCCGAGGCGGAGCAGATGGCCAAGAAGGCCGAAGCCTTCCAGCAGTACAAGGAGGGAGCCATGGTGGACATGCTGCTGGAGCAACTACCACTAGTGAGGAAACCTTTCAAGACATAGAGCTCAAATACACACTTAGGGTGGAATCATCATTTGAGATGTGCGCATTTAAATATTGTGTAAATCATGCATTGAATTGAAAATTTGCATGAAAAAGTCATAAAACTCGTATAAAGTTAGTTTGAATACAAAATTACACATCGTTATGGAGTCCAACATCTGATCACTCACCACTGGGGTGAGCTTTTGGGCAGAGAAACTGGGCGAATAACTGAATGTTCTCTGCCCTCCCCTAGATGGCGGAAGAGATCAGCAGGCCTCTGGCGCAGGCTCAGAAGATCACCCTGATTTCCAGCGGGGGTGCGGAGGTGGGTGCGGCCAAGCTCACAGGAGAGGTGCTAGACATCATGACCCGCCTTCCAGCGACGGTGGAGAAACTGACGGGAGTCAACATCTCACAGGTGAGACAGCCTAACCAACGATGTGTGACGTATTATATAACAAGAGGACTGTTATCTGTCCGAACAACAGTTTTCTCAGTAGGTCTCCAATTAATGAACCAGTGGTTACCCTCACATAATATAGTTATAGGTGCAGTGAAATGGGTTGTTTTACAGAGTCAGCCATAGTAGTACGGTGCCCGTGGGGTAAATTGGGGCTAAATGCCTTACTCACCGGCACATGGGCAGATTTTTCCCTTTGTCAGCTCAGGTATTCCAACCAGCGACCTTTCGGTTACTGGCCCAGCGCTCTAACCACTAGGGAACCTGCTGCCCCTGATCCAGAGTTATATTTTACAGAATAGGATATATAAATAACTTGCCAGATATCTGTGACAAATACAGATCTACATGTATAACTCTTCATTCTACGGTTGATAAAGAATGCTAAAGGTTAATATGGTCACCATAAGCATCAAATACAAGATAGTATATCATGCAAATTTCCTGTTAGTATTGTTCGTAATGTTAGTAAACCTAGTTGGCTAATTCACTGATCCACCTTTGTGAATCGCTGCTCCTGTTGGTGTTCTATGCTAAGACTTAATTTTCTCTCTTTCTCCATCCCCCCCCCCCCCCCCCACACCCTCTCGCTCACTGTCTCTCTCTCCATCTCCCTCTCTCTCAACCTGTCCTTCCATTCTCTAGGTGACAACTCATATGGGCTGAGGACTCCGGTGATCAGGCAGACCTATTTCACAACCCTGCCTACTACCACAGCCTTTAACTCTCTCCTCAAGTATGTTATGCCAAAAAACATATGGTGCCCTACGTAATTATTGGGACAGTGAAGCATTTTATCTTCTTTTGGCTCTATTCTCCAAAAGTTTGGATTTGAAATCAAACAGTGACTGAGGTTAATGTGCAAACTGTCAGATTTTCGTCCATATCGGGTGAACCGTTTAGAAACTGCAGAACCTTTGTACATAGTCCCCTCATGGGACAAATTCACTTATATATGTATTAAAGTACTATAAGGTTTAGTATTTGGTCCCATATGACTAGATCAAGCTGACTATACACATTTGTTGGATGTATTTGTTATTTTGTTTTGGTTGTGTTTCAGATTATTTTGTTCCCAATAGAAATGAATGGTAAATTATGTGTTGTGTCATTTTGGAGTCACTTTTATTGTAAATTAGAATAGAATATGTTTCTAAACACTTCTACATTGATGTGGATGCTACCATGATTAGGGATAATCCTGAGAGAGTTACAGACGCACAAATGTCATATCCCCAAGACATGACAACCTCTCACCTTTACAATAACAAGGGAGGTTAGCATTTTGGGGGGTTATTATATTTGTGTTTCTGTAACTTTCTCACTCATCATTATTCACGATTCATTCAGGATTATCCCTAATCATGGTAGCATCCACATTATTGTACAAGTGTTTAGAAACATATTCTATTCTTATTTACAATAAAAGTGACTCCAAAATGACACAATACATTATTTACCGTTCCTTTCTATTGGGCACAAAATAATCTGAAACCAAAACAAACAACAAATTCATCCAACAAATTCGTAGGGTCACAAGCTTGATGTAGTCATTGCATGCTATGAATATGGAAACCAATACTAAACGTTTTACTACTTTTGAAGTATAGTCAAAATAAGAAACAATTATTCACTGCCCCAATAGTTACAGAGGGCACTGTGCTGTATCTAGTATCTACCCTTCTATCAAGCCCCTCTTCTTTCCATGTGCCTTAATACCCCTGTCTCTGCCTAGCTCACCTTTCACCTCTTTGCGTGTATATTTGTCCCTTGATTCCCTCCTTCATAACTGGCTGTGTCCACTGCCTTGCTGCCAAACCCTAAGTGCATCTTAACTGGCGAGTTCAATGTAAACGCAGTCAAATCCTCCACCCATTATTCTTATTCTCAGCGCTCAGTCTTACTTATCAGAAGCAAAGGTGACCTGACCAAATCTATGTTTGTCTTTCATTGTTTTTAATGTTACTGGTTGTCGTTTTAGTCTGACGAAATGTAATTGGTTAAGAGAGAAATGTCATGGCTCTGTTTGTACTAAGTTTGAGTAACAATGAATGTGCAAAATATGAACCATTCAAAGTATCCATTATTCTAATCTATACCTGCAAAGGCTCTTGGGAGAAGTAGTGTGAAATAAGACAGTCAATTTAGCTGTTTTTCTATGTATTATTATTTTCTATGTATTTCTATCTGCGAAATGTGTGTTTTCCCATTGATGTGTGTCTACATTCACTGTTACAATGCGTAACTTACGTGCTTTTGATGTTTTAAATGTATTGCCTGTGTCTCGCATACTGAAGGATCCTATTTAATCGCTAGTCTTTTGAAAGGTCAAGCAGATTATGTAGCAGCTCTCACAGATGTGACTTGTATTCATTTTGTCCAGAGTGCTAGGGGACTGGTTTACTGCTCTGTTATAGCTGTCAAAACGGTAATTTGACGTTATAATCATGGAACTATTGCACTTCTGCCTGACACTACATAATGTGAAGTTGTACTATTGATGCTCATTGAGATGTATTGTTAGCAGTGAAGCTACGTTGTTATTAAGGTGGTCCTCAGATCAACAGAAATAGTAGCTGTGGTAATGAATGATAAAGGGAGGAATTTTAAGTTAGAAAAAAGTGATTGTCATCAGAAGTAAAAAGAGAGGAGGTGTCATATGTAAAAAGGACTTCTGAAAGCAGGTTATCTATTTGAGAACCTTCCGTAGCCTTAACTAAAGCTAGCTGTGTTGTATTGTACTACTAATAGACGTAACTGCTAGTACATAATAGTATGATATACAAGTAATGAGTACATGGCACATATGTCATGACATTGCATTTCACCAGAGGAAAGGCAAGCGGTCATTCCTCATCACTGTATGTATTGACTGGTGCAATCAAATTTCCCCTCTGGGGGATTATAAAGTACTATCTTATCTTATCGTTCAATCAATGCCTCAGATCAGAATGTTCAAGGGAAATAAGTCAGATAGCATAGCTTGCAAGCCCTGTGTGTCTCATGGTATTGTAGGGTCTAATGAAACGACTGACTCAGTATAGGAAGTGAGGTTGACAACTAACTTGCCTTATCTCCACACACTGTCACCCTCTACCTCACCGTCGCCACACAAGCTCCCTCTTATCAACTGATGATGTCCGATTTTTATCATTTTCTCCCTTCATTTTATTTATTTATGTGAAACACGAGACATTTGTTATATTTAAGTGTGTTTTTCAGTATGATGATACTGAACAGGTACTACTGTTATAGCTCAGTAAACAAACCAGGAACTGAACCAGAGGTTCCAAATATGGCCAAAGGGGCAAAGTATGGGAATATTTTAGATGTAATTATTGTTGAAATACTACTACTGTACCCATTTTAGTGAAGTATTATACAATGTTTTGTTCAATTTAGCTTGAAACATTTTATACTGCACACAAAGATTTTTTTTTTTAATGATTTAAAACATATGATTTTGTTATGTCAAGTTGTGACATTTATCTTCATTTATGAAGGGCCTTCTGAGCTCAGCGTGTTGGCCTGGGGTTCCATTCAGTTGTATCAGAAGACCAGAGTAATCAAACATCCTTATCCTTACTAACAGAAACCTGTGATGTATCTTACTTTAACCAGGATATCATCTATTTTCATGGTTGTCCCTTTTTTTTACCAAGAAATAATACCAATAGTTGCTTATATATACCAATAGTTGCTTATATATGCTTATAATAGTCTATATTGAGCTTATTTCAGTGAAAACCAAATAAAGCTTGGGAAAAAGTTACTTAATGTACATTTAATGAACAGAATGGGATGAATTCCATGGCGAGTAGATTGTATCCAGGACTGATTTCATTTTACTAGTTATATTAGAATAGTGTGTTGTTTACTTTGTTTTTGAGGACTTGCCAAAATGTAAATGTGTCTCTATTGTTTTCAAATTGCTGTGCACTGGTGTCATGAAGAACCTTGTAGTTTGTAGGAAACGTATACCCTTAAATGATATCAAATACATCATTCCTTTGATTCCAAAACCACTACCCTCGTCTTCTTTGGTGTGTGTGTGTGAAGGTCGTGAAATGGGCATGGCATAGGTTATGGCAAATTAATGTCCCAAACACAATCACCTAGCGAACCATTCCAACATACAACATAATATTTAAATTATTTTAATGTATAATTGACCTATGTACTGTACATTGATACAATACCTCCAAACTGACTTCCCACAGCATGTCTGCATGCAGTAAAAGGAGAATTTGACAGCAAGCTTGTCATCTCCGACTGTCTCACTTTATTGTCCTTACAAAGAGAAACAGTCTCTTCAGATGAATGTGTACTATGCAGATACAGCGAGTGTAGCATAAGGGTAGTTAATAACAGTATTAGGAGCAATAATAACGACACTAATAAGAATATTGAGAACTGTGTTATTTCAAAAGACACATAACGAAGTACAAGGAGTATACATAAGATAACCGGCCAATCACGAGCCTGCTCAATAAATAGAGGGAGCAGAATAGAGCTCTGTGATTGGACGGGTTAGAAATACATGTCAACGATTCATTACTTTTGGAGTTATTTTGTTTTCTGGTTTACTTTACAGAGGCAGAGAGTAGAAGTACATCATTCCCTTTTTTTGAATGAAAAAAATCATTTCTATATATATCTACATAGATTACAGTATCTTCCAATTGATAATAATGAGGATAACATTGATACAATAAGAATAATGTAATATTCAGTATGAAAGGTTTAAAAAACTAAACTTAAAAAAAACTTGTTAACAGTACCTGACAGCCATTTTAATGTTTCAACACGATGCGCCTTTCTCCCCATCACCCCTTGCTTTGCAAAAATGAGTTGGGGAATATAGAAAATTATCCTTCTTAAATACAAAATCTGCTGTTTCTAGATGTTTCTTTTCACTCACATTCCTTGCACAATCTTTTTGCTTTCCCACGCCGTTCGTTAACACATTCCACTGTTGGTAGAAAAATACATACATATGATAATATACATACAACAAATAAATGAAACGATGAGAAACCAAAAAAATACGAGATTGACCAAGTGCCTTCTTTATATCAGACCCCCCCCCCCATTTTTTGTTCTCTCTCTCCCTTTTCGATGTCTTCTCCTCTAAGTGCATTCTTTGAACCATTCATATATCATCTCTTCATTCAATACTGGACTACATATCCCATGCTTCCTCTTCATCTCAGGTAGTCCCTTCACGCCCTCCTTTCCTTATTCTCTGATTGGATCTTGCATCGCCAAACCTCATTCTTCCATTCATTCCTTCGCCAACCCCAAGGCAGTGTAGTTTTTACTTAGTACTTTCTCCCTCCCAGTGGAGGCTGGTGGGAGAAGAAATCAGTGGACTGCCTCATTGAAATAGCTGGTTTCAAACACATTTAATGTGCTTGACACACGTCCCATTCCAGCCATTACAATGAGCCCATCCTCCCATTTAAAAAGTGACACCAGCCTCCGCTCCTTCCCTCCCTCTCCATCCTCCCTCTCTGTCCATCCTCTCGCTCTATGAGTTCATGTGCTCCACCTGAATGGCTGAGGTGGACACGGTCAGGCAGAGGTCCTTATGGGCCGACAGGTCGGTGACACTGACCGTCTTGTACTGGTGCAGGTCGAAGGGGCACGGCACGCCCTCCGTCTGCGGGTAGCTGCCTTGCTGAGGGTTGTTGGGGTTCTGGGGCTGGTTCTGCCCTGGATTCTGACCCGCCCCTCCGGGACCACCGCCTCCTCTGCCACGGCCCCTCCCCCTACCCGCTCCTCCAGGAGTGTGACCCTGGGCCTGCTGGGCGGCGACGGCAGCCGCCACTGTGAGGGGGTCCGGGTTGTGCTTCCGCATGTGTTTCATCAGGTAGGTCTCCTGGAGGAGAGGAGAGAAAGAGGGTGAGCGAGGTGGACAGTGCAGTGAACATTTACCATGCAGTGGGTCTTGGGAACAAAATGCAAGGGCTCGGCAGCACATACACTACCGTTCAAACGTTTGGGGTCACTTAGAAATGTCCTTGTTTTTGAAAGAAAAGGGCCAGCATCCCGGAGTGATGGTTGCTGATAATGGGCCTCTGTACGCCTATGTAGCTATTCCATTAAATATCAGCCGTTTCCAGCTACAATAGTCATTTACAACATTAGCAATGTCTACACTGTATTTCTGATCAATTTGATGCTATTTTAATGGACAAAAAAATGTGCTTTTCTTTCAAAAACAAGGACATTTCTAAGTGACCCCAAACTTTTGAACGGTAGTGTATATACAAACTCAGTAATATGTAGTCTATGCAAATGACTGGGAGGAAATATAGGCGGAGTGTATATAAACTAGTGGAGGGGGGGGAACTGTTTTTAACTACACAGCCAAAGCCTACCTGTACATTCCTATACAACCCTATAGGTTACCATCAAGCCAGACTACTGCTTGTACTTGTTGTTCAACTGTTTTCACTACCAACCAACTTACAGTTAGTTACCTGAAGTAGTCATTCAAGTAATCTAATACTGCAGTTACTGAAAGAAGTACATACAATGAATTAGTCTCCACCCTCACAGTTCCCTAGCCCCTCCCCTAAATGATAACATTGCTGAGCATCCCTTCCATGCAACAGGCCCCTCTCACAAGTGGAGGCCTTGCACCTAGAAAGCAAAAGTGGGTGTGACACTTTAAGGGGTGGGGACTATATGTCGTTTGAGGAGGAGGGTAGAGGGAGGAGTTCTAGGGTGATTGGCAGGCGTACCGAGGTGTAGGCGCGGTTGCACAGGCCACAGGAGTAGAGCTTGGCGTGTTTGACCGTGTGAGTGGACAGGTGCACCTCCAGACTGGCCGCGTCTGTGTAACCGCGGTTGCAGTTGTGGCACTTGTACGGCTTGTCTTTGTTGTGCTGCCGGCGGTGAGACTGGGGGAAGCCATGAAAGAGTTAATACATTAGGATTATTTTTGACTACGATGTCATCACATCATTACGCTTCTGTTATTAACTGTACGTAACGATTTTAGAGCTAAGCGACGTTTTGCGATGAGAAACGTACAACCAAATAAATGGAAATTGAGATGATTAGTGTCCAGATGTAAGATCCGTTGGACTTGTGAATTGGATGTTGAGATGTAGTAGGCCTACCTGCAAGTTGGACAGCTGAGTGAACGCTTTCTCGCAGCCAGGATGGATGCACTTGTAAGGTCGGTCCCCAGTGTGGATCCTATGGAAGTGAAACACAGTCTGTAATGAACTACAGCTCCCACAAACCCCAGTAGCCTGACTACTTCCGTTACAGCGTCACTCACTCCAAGGAACTGACAGGAACGATGGAAAGAGAGACATCCAATCCCAAATCAAACAAACTATCCATAGAGATTTCTTGATGGCCCTTCATAGATAAGAATTTCCACCATATTGCTTCCTGGTACATCCAACCAGTCCTTTCAGATCTATGATTGAATGAGCAAAAACAGGGTTCGACATTAATGCTTGTCCTCTTGTCCGGGACAAGTTGTCGGACACGAAGAATATATATTTAAACTGCCCGAATGGACAAATAAATAAAATAATTAATACAAAAATCCCAATATCTCTTGAAGGGGGCGTCAGCGTAGCCTAGTGGTTAGAGTGTTGGACTAGTAACCAAAAGGTTGCAAGATCGAATCCCCGAGCTGACAAGGTACAAATCTGTCGTTCTGCCCCTGAACAAGGCAGTTAACCCACTGTTCCTAGGCCTTCATTGAAAATAAGAATTTGTTCTTAACTGACTTGCCTTGTTAATTAAAGGTAAAAAAATAAAATAAAAGATCCAGTAAAAGGCTTTCACCAGGAAATGGCTACAAAAAGACTCTCCCACAGTGACAAAATGGATAGACATTGTAGAAGAAATACACCACATGGAGCGTATGACCTTTGCTTTAAGAACACAAGAGGAGAGAGGTCAGGAACACTGGGAAAAACGTGTTTCGTACTTGAAAATGGTCTAATTCAAAGATATTCAAAGATACTAATATGATGGTGTGATGTGCACTGTAACTGACAGATTTTTTTTTTTGTTCTTATATTTTACTTTATTTTGTAATTTATTTGTGTTCCTCAATAAAAACAAAGTATTAAAAATATATATATATATTTGAAATCCCAATATCAAACAATTACTCTGATCAGAATTGGATGGGAGAGGTCAACATTGGAATAATATTCATATCTATTTTTCATGTAGGCTACATAAATAAAAAGCCTACAGGTCAAAGTGTAGGTGATATGCACATTGTCTACAGCCTCATGTCCAAACCCATGCTGACATGAGGGAGGCCCCAGAACATGTATTGAGACTTTTAATTACACAAATATAGGGTGAACGCTTTTATTAAAGAAGTCTGTGGGGATTAGGGGAGTTTTGAACTTGAATGAGAAAATAAGAGGATGTGAGACACAATGAGTGAGAGGGAACCAATTAGAAGAAAAGAGGAGTAGATGGAACTAGAGAGGGTGTGCGCTGACGTGACTGCCCACTGTCCCTGTTTAGTAGTGTTTACCTGTGGTGCTGCTGTAAGTGACTGAGCTGCCTGAATGTTTTCTGGCAGAAGGAGCAGGTGTAGGGCTTGGCCCCGCTGTGGATGCGGATGTGCTGGGCCAGGTAGCTGGAGTTGGCGAACGATTTGGAGCAGTGGGGACACTTGTGCGGTTTGCCCTCAGTGTGGTTTCTAACAAGGGGATGGGGAGATGGAGAGAGAGAAAAAGAGAGAGAGAGATTGATAATGTATCAAATCAGCGACGAATGATCCAGAGATCAAATCATAATCAAATCCCCCCAAATCAAGTTTTAGCGCAGTTTGATTGACAGTGTGCACTTTTTGGTTGTTGCTGTGTCTGAGTTGCGACACACAGTAGGAATACAGACAGCAGGCACAGCCCCCCTTTCCTTTCTCTCTCTTTCTCTCTCTGTCTCTCCACCTTTGGTGTGCTACTGATGTTCTGGGGTCATTCTACAGAGGCCTAGTGCTAAGGAATTTGAGTGAAGGCAAGCTCTTGTGTCTTTATCTTGAAACCTAAGGCGAAACATCGAGAGGGGCGTGTGAGGGAGGATATGTAGCCTAATAGAGAAAGCAAAGGGTGCACTTCACTCTAACAGCATGGTGAGGGTGGGAGTAAGGGAAAAGCCATTAATTTAATTCCTCATAAATGTTCAAGAAACCAAAGACTGATTGAAGAGATGGCAGAACAGATAGAACTGAAAGTGTCAGGGAAAGAAAATGAAGAAATCAGTATGGAAAGTTGTGGTCGTAGGATAGCTAAATGTACAGATCACTTGTCTGACAGAATTGTTTTACATTATGAAGCTGTTTCTGGTATAGTTTACCCAAAATTGCATCCTTTCCCCAAGGATGAACGTAACTTATTAGTCTTTGCTGTGGTTGTCCGGGTATCTAAAAGGTTAGAATGCAATCTGTCACTTTAAAAAGAGTTAACTCACCCCCTTCAGATCAAATGTGGTGTTCCACAGGGATCGATTCTTGGACCTGTACTATGTCTAGTTTACCAAACGCATCAAAACAACTTTCTCAGATTCTGTTTGCCAATAACATAAGCGACTTGAATTCCCAAAGGATTCTGCAAACCACACATAAAAAACATAGCCTCCAAGACAGCAAACAGCGCAGATACAACACTTGGCAACAGAAAAACAGCACACTCTCCTTATAAAAGGGTCACTAACTGTGACATTTCGACAGAGAAAAAAGGTGGTGCTGCTTTGTCAAACATCACCAGAAATATAAATATTGGGTTTGTTTTTTCTAAACCTGCGGTCATAGATGTAGTTATTGGGCTTGTTTATTCTAAACCTGCGGTCATAGATGTAGTTATTGGGCTTGTTTATTCTAAACCTGCGGTCATAGATGTAGTTATTGGGCTTGTTTATTCTAAACCTGCGGTCATAGATGTAGTTATTGGGCTTGTTTATTCTAAACCTGCGGTCATAGATGTAGTTATTGGGCTTGTTTGTTCTAAACCTGCGGTCATAGATGTAGTTATTGGGCTTGTTTATTCTAAACCTGCGGTCATAGATGTAGTTATTGGGCTTGTTTATTCTAAACCTGCGGTCATAGATGTAGTTATTGGGCTTGTTTATTCTAAACCTGCGGTCATAGATGTAGTTATTGGGCTTGTTTACTCTAAAACTGCGGTCATAGATGTAGTACAATAAGAGGTTTTGTAATCAGTATTATTGGGAGCAATACTGTCTCATTTGATTTGTCGCAATAAAACCCTATGTATCTAATGCAGAGTGGTTATTCATATTGTAATGGTCAAATTCAAAGCCAAATATAGATAAGTACATTGGTATCACTAGCACTGAATTTGTAGCGATAGTGATTGTCTTTACTAACAATCCTTCAATCTTGAGTGATAGTCTATATTCTGCAGTCACCTATTCCCTGAAATCAACCACCACACACACACACTCACACACATACACGCCAGGGAGGCAGCAGTACCGTGTGTGCTGCTGTAAGTGACTGAGCTGCCTGAATGTTTTCTGGCAGAAGGAGCAGGTGTAGGGCTTGGCCCCGCTGTGGATGCGGATGTGCTGGGACAGGTAGCTGGAGTTGGCAAACGACTTGGAGCAGTGGGGGCACTTGTGCGGCTTGGCCTCCGTGTGAGACTTGGCGTGGATCTGCATGTCCGACTTGCTGAAGAACGTCACCGCACACATCCGGCACCTGGAGGATGGGTAAGAGAGAATGGTAAGTGATGGAAAACGAGCGAAACAGAGATATACTGTTCAGAGATGAGGATAATGTTGAATGGGGAAGAAAAATCTAGGGTCAACTTGGATAACAAATGATGAGTGTTAAGGACTAAAAAGTATGTAAACACAAAGGCTGTAATCTACCTGTATGATTTGGTCCCATCTTTGTTCCCATGCTCATCCTCATCATTTGATAAGTCATAATGGTCGGCAGTGTGGTGCTATAAACAAACACAAAACAATGTTGTTTGTTTAATAAACAACGCTTTGCTTCACTAATCCTGAAGTAATGACACTGCAAAATGTAGCCTTAACACACTTGATCACTATGGATTGACTGGGGAGATGCAGTGATCTAACCCCCACGTAATACTGAAGATAACTTCTATAGAGGCTGTAAGTCCTGCCTCCCCCATCTCGTCATTGGTTCTTAGGAGCATATAGGTGATTGAAAGATGAACGAGGTCCACACTCCAGTCCAGTTGGTTGCAGTAAGGCACCTTAAAGTTGGTTGCCAACCGCCATATAAAATCCACAGAAATGACTAGAAACTAACTAGGTTTCCCCTTTAATCTGTGGATGATTTGTTGGAGTAGAGAACAAACGATTTTGTGTGAATCAAAATGAGTCAAAATTCTACAAAGATCCAGCAAAAAAAAAGGACCATGTACATTTAATGTAGAATAACAACCCAGTGTTTATATCCCAGGACAAAATAGCAGCAACAGCAAGCTAGCTAGCTAAATGTCCATGAATGTTAATGTGTTTCGACCTGTCCTCAAATGAGTTTTGTTCGTTTTGATATTTCAACCTGCGTGTCCTGACCGTGTCTGGTGTGGATGGACAAAATCAACATGTACGCGATGGCGCGTGCCCGGGTAGTCAGCATGTTAGTTCTTATGTGACATCACTTAAAATCTCAAATCACCTGCCCCCCAGCAGCCAGGTGTGCCAGAATCAGCGCATCACTTCCTGGGGGGAGGTTGGCGCCAGCCCTCTGCATCATCGACTTCTTCTTCCTACCCCGCTTCCCGGGCGTTGGCATGACAACAGGAGGGATGACCAAATCCTCTTTCTTGTCTGAAACAGGGACATAAAAACGGGATGGGGAAAGGAAGGATGGAGGGAAGGGGAGAGGAATAGAGCTCTGATTAAAAGAGACCAAAAAGCACACAACATATCCCATGGGCCTCTCTGCTTGGTGAGTAACATCCAAAGCGGTCTCTCCTGGTATGCAATGGTGAAAGCAACAACACGTCAGTGGTAAATCACCCCACAACACAGAGGCATTTTAATCTCTTCATATACTGGAACACCTGACAGACTTCATCGCTGCAAAAAAAGAATTGGTTAAACTCAACTGCCTATTTGGACAGTGTTGCACAGCTACATAACTAAACAAAATTGATTTCGCTTTTTTGAATGGGCCAGATACTGTAGTTTGTATGTTTTGGATGTTATTCCAAGACAAAGATTTTCATCAACTTTTGGATAATCACATTCATGGATAGAACTGCACCACCAGAGAACATAGCAGCGTACTCCAGAACATTCCTTTGGTCCTCCAGATAACTTCCTTGGACCATTAGTGGGAGGGCATCAGATCATATCCTTCGACATTCAGATTGGGTTTTTGGAGTCAATATAACTCATATAACTATTGGACCATCCACAGGTCCCAGATTTGATCATCTTCATATGTTGTGCAATTTATAGTGTGAGCTTAAATACAGTCTTCAGTAAAACACTACATCCATGCATCCTACACATTTGAAGAGATTTTATACATTTTCTTTGTAGCTTATGACAGGGCTTACTGCAGCGTTTCCCAAACTAGGGGTTGCCTGATTTGAAAATGGGGTCGCGCTTGGTTCAGAGGTGCGCTTGGTTCATAGAACCCGGGGTTACGTCAGTGACCTCTGGTAGCCGCTAGATGTGGTTGTAATAAACAGGAGAGGTTTCTGTTTTCTTCCTACACATATGGCTTTATCTTTTGAACGGTTTTAGCTGCAACATATTATGACCCCGTCACTGAAAGATAAGACTCCACGTGTGGATGTGTCTGACGTTTCCCTCTATAATGCCCACATGCCGCGCAGGAGTCATTAGAATAGAGAGGACGGGACCAGACACTAAATCCTTTCTACACAGAGGATCATAGTGGGGCGGCAGCGTAGTCTAGTGGTTAGAGCGTTGGACTAGTAACCGAAAGGTTGCAAGATCGAATCCCCGAGCTGACAAGGTACAAATCGGTCGTTCTGCCCCTGAACAACCCACGTCATTGAAAATAAGAATTTGTTCTTAACTGACTTGCCTAGTTAAATAAAGGTACAAAAAAAAATATATATATATATATACATACAATTATTGCCTGATGGTCCTCTGAACTTCCCAATACCTTTCTGATACATGTCAGTCACTTCAAACCATACTTCCTTACTGTCTGACTGATTTGTCATAGCCCCAATTAAAATATTATACAACAACAAAAAAAGAGATCAAAATGGGGGGCCAAAACGGTTTGGGAACCTCTGCCTTACATTATCTCAGCACAGAAAAGCCATTTAAAAAGCAACTCAACTGCACATCCAAACCAGGCGTCAAACAGTCCAGAGTGCAGGTAAACACAACCACAGGACTGGCCATAGGCTAAGGCTGCAGATGCTTTACTGCTAAGCAGTAGGGATGGATGATGGCATATGGGGAGGAAGTAGTAGGCTAGGTGAGGCAGGGTGGAGGGGAGATGGAGCTGGGTACTCACTGTGGCTGTAGAAGTAGAGAGAGGAGTGCTGGCTGCTCTCTGACAGAAACCGAGAGAAGAGGAGAACACACTCAACACACGGAGCTCACTACCCGGCTCGCTCCCTCTCTCTCTCACCGCAGAGGTTGGGGTGGCTGGATCAGGTCAAGGGTTAGTGGCTGGCTGCTGGCAGCGCGTTGCCGGGGTTAGCTCACGCAGCAATGTGTGTGTTACTGTGTGTTTGTGTGTGTGCGTGTAATGCATGTCTGTGAGTGTTGAGGGTTGAAGTTTGTGATATAAAAAAAAAAAAGACTAGAAGGTGGTCAGCCCATATCAACAACGGGATGAAATAAAATACAAACAAATGCTCAAATGAATGTATGTCTGTATGTGAGTGTGTGCCAGTGAGTCTGCTTTGCTTGTTGATAAGCCAGGAAAGGTTTGCAAGCCACTCAGGCACACAACCTATCACAGTGCGGGTTTTGGGGAACGGGTTTTGGGGAACGGGGGAATGCGGTGGAGGTTTTACCTGTGTTTGTGGGGTGTAGTGCGGACACTATCATGGTGTTGGCAGGGGGTCCGGGCACGAAAGATTGTGTGGAGGTGGGTTGAGAGACCAGGGTGCCTTGGGGAGTGGTTATCACTAGCCCCGCTGAGAGGGAGAGAGAGACGGTGACCTGACTGCACCACACCCCTCCCTGGGAGAGCCGAGGCACACATTACACACACAACGAAATACTGAGGACGTTTACGTTGGTTCTTTCTGTATCTTTGAATATATAACATGATTAGACCAGACAGAAACAGGGAGGAGGCACGCATAGAACAACCACAGCGGACAGCCAGACAAACTGACACTGGCAGCGTGTCTTGTTTACTCACCTGCCGTCATGATGCCCGTGGACTGGACGGGCACCACCGTGATATTCTGTGAGGTGTGCGGCTGGTGCAGGTGACCGCCTAAGGCGTTCAGTTGGACGCCACCGACTCCACCTTCCTGTTTGGGCACCACCCGGCCTCCCGTGTCCATGGTGAGCACGGCGGCGGGATAGTGCGAGGAGTGAGAGAAAGACGGAGAACCCTTATTGTCCGGACCCAACTGCTCCTTCATCTTGTTCAGGAACATGGCGTTTTCAATCTATAGTGGAGGGGTAGTGGATCGTAAAGGAGGGGTGGAAAAGAGAAAGACAGGCAATAGAGAGAATGGGGTGAGATGCCAAAAGGAAATGAGTAGCGGTGGTAGAGGTTGATAAGGGAAGTGGAAGAGAGGAGGGGCAGAAGTGATCATTTGGGGAGGCCCGTTGTTTTGTTACTTACATATGTATTACAGTGAATTTGATGTTTTGCCATCCTCACCTAAAGTGCAAACTCATTATTTGTTAGCGTTAACTAACATGTATTATTTCTTTATTTGCGACACCACCATGTACATTTCAAGATAAGGTCCAGTAATAAGGTTTCTACCTGTCCTTGTACTGTGGGAACGGGAGACCAAAAGTATGATGAGTTGAAATGGGAATCTTCCATTATTTCTGTAATTGAAAAGCAACATAGCTTATAAACACCTGCTCGCTCTGCGTCGTCAGTCGAAACGAGACCATGCCCATCTCAACTGATGTCTGGCCAAAGTTCTTGATCTCTCGCAACTGCTAAGCATATCCAAGAAGTTGAGAAAAAGAAATTAAGAGTTTTGCTCAAGGGAATGGGGGACATTGAACGATACAAATGCTGAGCTAACACTGTTTTCTTCACGGGCATGCATTTTGTCCACTGCCAATAGATTTAACTAAAGATAGAAAAGTGTGAGCCATATTGATTGCAAGTCTCCATTGCCCCCGGACAGAGTGTCGTTGTTGGTCAGGATTGTAAATGGCACATTAGTGTTTACATACAAATAAATGCATGCAGAGCGCAGTAGCGGGGGTGTACAGAAAGAATGTTTCATCAATGGCTACTTATAACCTCTAGCAGTCTACAGATGAGATCATAACAAAAAAATATGGATACATTGTATTGAATGCATAATAGAATATTTAGCTGAAATATTTTAAAATGCAATGCAACTCCCTGAAACCTATTGGCTAGCTTCTCTCACTGAGTTACATGGCAGGAGTGGGCACTATAAATAGCAAGGAACAATGGCAAGTCTGTCATTGAAAACCATCCCGCTAACGTTAGGTGTATAACGGGGAAGTTATTTATTGGAGCTTTGTAACTTAATACACCAGAAACATAGACGTGTCTGCTAACAATTCTGATGGGGAATAGAGTTATGTTAAGTTCTAGTATTTCCTATCCCAGGCCAGGGCACACATAAGACAGCTTGCCAGCCAACGGGATAGCCACCACTACCTACAATAAACACTCGTCTACCCTTTATTTTAGCTAACTGGATGGTGGCAAGCGTGATAGACTACTATTGATGTTAGTTAGCAACAACAGATGAGTGAAATCTGAGCTAGTTAGCTAACGTAGAAGCTACCTAGCTCATTGAGGTTAGCTAGCTACAGTAGCTAACTTGCCTCCATTAATTTCAGTATTGTTAGCTAGCTGGCTACTATGCGGCCTATTTTTAAGTCGACAATAAACAAATAAACTTCCGCTTGAAAACAACAATGTCACAACCCCTACGCCTCCATCCCTCTCCCTGTTCGTCACACTGTGCGAATAAAAAAAAAACGAGAAAAAAACGTCGACGCCAATGCCCCTGTGCGAGACGCAATTTCATGTAGACTTCCGGCTATCCAGACAGAGGGGAGTAGCAGCTCATATGAGTTGCTCTGTCAAACAGAAATAATTAACGATTGAGTAATAACTCGATGTTAATTACCGGTGTTGGCGATTCCCTCTCAACCCCGGGGCTCCCTCGGGTTGGGACAGTTCGGAAACTCAGTCCAAATCCGCCCAAACCCTCAGATTCTCCGATTTTTTTCCCCTCGATTTTTTTTCTTTTTCCCTCTTGTGGGTCTGCTCCGCTCTACACTTCCGGTGCCGAGAAATTGATTTCCGGTCTTTGGGAACGTATAGAACTATTTAAATTAATGTGATCATATATTTAGATGAATTGATGATAATATGGAATATACTTGTTATTGCTGGTAGCCTTCCACTATCGATGATGGCTGATAAAGGTATACCACAGTACAGGCAAAGAAAGGGGTTTCCAAACTGGTTTCCCTGGTCTTATTTACAGAAAAGTGCAATATTTTTTTATTTATAAATGATGCTCCCCCATCATATACGTTTTGGACTCTCTCTCTACCGCACCTGCTGTCTCTATCTGTGAATGATCGTCTATGAAAAGCCAACTGACATTTACTCCTGAGGTCCTGACCTGTTGCACCCTCTACAACCACTGTGATTATTATTATCTGACCCTGCTGGTCATCTAGGAACGTTTGGCCATGTTCTGTTATAATCTCCGCCCGGCACAGCCAGAAGAGGACAGGCAACCCCTCAGAGCCTGGTTCCTCTCTAGGTTTCTTCCTAGGTTCTGGCCTTTCTAGAGAGTTTTTCCTAGCCACTGTGCTTCTACATCTGCATTGCTTGCTGTTTGGGGTCTTAGGCTGGGTACAGCACTTTGTGACATCGGCTGATGTAAAAAGGGCTTTATAAATACATTTGATTGAATTTGATTGATATATTGTTCCCTCATATTGTAGCGAACGGAGGGAGCAGGAGGTGCACCCTGGTCTCTGGCATGAATACCCTGGTCTTCCATTTGGTAGGAATTGTAATGTAGCACAGAACGCTACACTGCCCTCTCTAAACGGGAAGCTACATCCCCTTGCTTTCCCTAACCTCAGCCCCCTTACATCCCGAGCTGTGTGTTCCTTCTGACACCAGTGTAGTGAACGGAAACATCAGGAAGCAAACCCTGGTCTCTGGTGTGAAAGGAAAACACCCTACTCATCGTGCTATTGGGTTAAACAACTTTAAACCACCATCGCAACAATATACTGTTCCCTATCAGATATTGCTTTCCCATCACATAGGCCTACTGTTTTTCCCCCATCATGGCCATCATTGACATTGCTACATGTGACGTGAACAACAGCTGGACATGATGGCCTTAAACCTACTTCATTCCTGCTCAGACATTACCACGCACCAGACAACCCTGAATAGCAGGAGCGGTAGAGATACTCTTAATGATCGGCTATGAAAAGCCAACTGAAATTTACTCCTGAGGTGCTGACTTGCTACACCCTCGATAACTTCTGTGATTATTATTATTTGACCATGCTGGTCATTTATGAACATTTGAACATCTTGGCCATGTTCTGTTATAATCTCCACCCGGCACAGCCAGAAGAGGACTGGCCACCCCTCATAGCCTAGTTCCTCTCTAGGTTTCTTCCTAGGTTTTGGCCTTTCTAGGTAGTTTTTCCTAGCCACCGTGCTTCTACGCCTGCATTGCTTGCTGTTTGGGGTTTTAGGCTGGGTTTCTGTACAGCACTTCAAGATATTAGCTGATGTACGAAGGGCTATATAAATACATTTGCTTGAAATAGCCTGGGATACATGGGTCCAAGCCAGCAAAATATCACTAAACCCATCTAAATGCAAAACCACCTTCGCCAAAAGACCTCAACCCATAGTATTGGATGGGGTAACATCACGGGTGAACAGTATTTGACAGGGAACAGTATATGATGAGAGAACAGTGTATTTTAGGAACAGTAGGTTTTGATGAATGTGAAAATGTTTAGAATTTATGTATTTAATCTATAACATAATAATAATAGTAATCATCATCATCATAATCCCTCGACTAACCGGGTGCCCCTGCACATTGACTCTGTACTGGTAACCCCTGTATATAGCCTCGCTATTGCTATTGTTATTTTACTGCTGCTGTTTAATTATTTGTTACTTTTATTTTTTTTACTCATCTATTTTTTACTTAACACGTTTTTTTTCTTAACTTCTTAAAGCATTGTTGGTTAAGGCCTTGTAAGTAAGCATTTCACTGTTGTATTCAGCGCATTTGACAAATACAACATTTATTTGATAATCATCATAATTCATAAAAAATATATAATTTGCCAATGTGTTGTGGAAATATTTCTCGGGGGAAAAGCTAGATTTTAATGAATTCAAACAAAGAATAAAAAAACTGGTTTACATAACAATTAAATGTGTTTGTTTTTCTTATCTCTCAATTCCAGATATTCCATCGTGACTGTATCTGACTCAAGATTCATATTAAATCTGCTCATTCGATATTTAATTTCGATGATCCCACCACGACTGATCAATGGATTTTCTGTATCAGGGTTCCAAGGATGGAATTACGGAAAATTGTACATCCCCCAAATTACTAATTTAAATTTGATTGGGTAGTAAGGCAAAAAAGAAGGCGGGATGTTGTTTCCTATAACGTGATTGGTCTATGGTCAGCCAATTACGTTGGACGGTGTAAAGCGCCACCAAAACATTTCAATTTGAAATTCAAACGGCTGTTGTGTCTGCAGCGAAACAAGTGTGAATGCGCGTATTGGTAAGTAAATAATAATAAACTAAAATGTGTGAAATGTTTTGTTTATATGTTTGTAATTACGAAGAGTGGTTCAAATGAACGGCTGTTTGAATTTTGTTTTTCCTGCTATGGCTTTGCTGTTACCCCAACTTGCTGGGTGTGTTAACGTTTTAACGTTACCTAGCTAACGTTAGGTTGGTTGGATAGTTAACAGTACAGTAGTTAGCTAAGCCAGTTAATTTTAGCTACACTCCTACTAACTTGCTATTGGTTTATTCACACAACTAAAGCATGGCTTTCTAGCTACAACCTTTACTAAGTTAAGTTTAATTCTACCCACCATTCCACTTGCAAACTGGCCAATGTTATTTTCTTTTTAGCTAGCCTATGTCATGCCATTGATGTATTTATGGTTAGCCTTACATGTTGCTCCCTCTGTTTCAGGTACACATTCAAGCCATATGAATAAAGAGGTGAGTGGGACTCTGATATAACTAGCTAGCTAACTATCAACCTAACGTAAGCTACCAATCTGAATAGGGTGGTTTTGGATATTAACAAGCGTAAACCAGGAACTAGTTAGTTTAGTCTCTTTCTCTATTGACAGGTGCAGAAAAATAACATGCAACTAAATGGACTGCCTGCCACAATCTGTTGTCACTTTGTAAAGTTAGATGATTTTTCTTTCACTAACCTCTGCAGAACACCTCCCGACTACCAGTCATGTCTGGTAAAAGGGTTCTCTCCGCTAGCAGCAGTGAGAGTATAAACTGCTCAGACCAACAACCTGCTCAGGTGTGTAAAAACCTTTTGCAAAACTAATACAGACAGTGATGACGGACATGTTCAATTCCTTTAGAAATGCACCACAAACACACGTTAGACGTGTCCTTTTGTTTCCAATCTATCCTTAATTGCCAGGAGTAAATGTTTTTTTTTTTTTTTCCTTTAGAAAAAGATGAGAAGAATTGATTCAGACCCAAAGATGAGACAGACCGCAAGTGCAATGGGAACAAAGAGGCCCCTTCCACCAAAGCGAGCTGTTGGTGAGTGTCCTCAAACACTTCGACGACTGGATTGGCCAATGTCATCCTCTTGTTTTTAATAGTTTTAGCTCTGTCTTTCTGTATTACCAGTATTTATTTGTATTTTATAACCCTCTCTCTCCTTCCCTCTTTCTTAGCAGCCAAATTGATTCGGCATACAGGAGCAGCCACTATAGCTGCTGGTCCCTCTAGAGGTGAGATGCTGTGATGCTGAGAAATATGTATACATGTGATATTAATAGCTAGCCTTGTAAGTTTGTTGTTTGGTAATAGTTCTTCACATTGTTGTCTTTTTTTAAATATATATATATTTAACCCCGAATAGGGTTTCAGAAGCCGCCCATTGCCTCTGTTGCTAAAGCAGGTAGGTACCCAAGTCCCTTTTCAATCACATGGTCCTTCCTTAATCACATTTTCTGTATGTTGTATCCACAAACATTCTCTTCCATATCTTAAAACATGAGTGTTGAATGTGTTTCCCTAGCACCAATAGCAGCTGTTGGGGGTTCACGGCGGCCTGCATGGGACCTGAAGGGAAAAGTTACGGACATGGAGGGCAAGATTTCCAATTACCAGAGCAAAGTCAAAACGGTGGCCCAGGAGAACGAGAGCCTGAAGGAGTCTGTAGCTAAAAGCAGGCAGAAGGAAGCACAGATGACTTCAGACCTACAAGAGCTCCACACACAGCTCAGGTACAGAGTACCAAGGAACATGCATAGGGTCGACTACTATGTGAAAATGGGTGTAGTGGCATGGGAAAGGGCATTGTAACCACATAGGAAAGAGTGATTTATTTTGCATAAGGAACATCAAAGGAGAGTGTTGCGTTAGCAAAACAAGTGGGCCTAAAGCTGACATGATTTCTTGCCTGCCTTGAGTCCAATACTAGTCAACTTTATGCATACATTTAGCCAGTAGTGGTGTAATAGTAACTTGATGGTATCACTACATGTTACTCTTTTTGTCCTTCTGGTGTTTGTCATTTGTACCCATTTTTACTGTGTTGCAGCCAGTATGAACTGGAGCTGGCTGCCTTGTCTGGTGTCAAAGAGCAGCTGACCATTGTGTCCAGTGAGAAGGCCTCCCAGGAGAAGATCTTATGCAACCTCACTGAGGAGCACAAAGTCCTTCTGGGCTTGAGGGAGAGTCTGGAGGCTGAGCTTCACAGTGTGCAGGTAGGACATGTTCTCCCACACAAGAAGTGAAATGGCATGCAGGCCTACTCATTGTGACAACGGATCACCTTGACTGCTGTGACATGAGATGAATGGAGTATAGCTGGTTTTCTAACGTGCCTCTGCTCCTTGGTCAGTAATATCTAAGGAGGTCTGGCATAGCCCTTTGGCCCAGCCTCACTCAAACCCACTGCCATTACAGCTTGTCACCAGCCCCTGTTGCAGTCCAAGATTTTTTTGTTTTTAGTGCATCGGTGTCTGACTTCTCTCTTTCTACCAGACCCAGCTCTCTGTGCAGGCCTCCACTCTCTCCCGTTGCCAGACCACCCTGAGGGAGACCCAGGACACTGTCCGCAACTTGGAGGAGACTGTGGCCCGCCAGACAGACGAGATTCACTGTGGAGAGATGGAGCGCAGGGGGCTCCACAACACAATCCAAGAGCTCAAGGCAAGGGGGTCTTTCAGTAGGGGGAATGCTCAATTCCCTGAAGATATGATTGTATTGCATAATTTTATTCTCTGGAGCCTATTGAATTAGTTTTATTTTTATTTTTCTGCTTCAAACAAACTGTATGCTCTCGTTAGCTAGGCCCCTGTCCATTTGTAGCTCATGGCGGAGGAGCATAAAGTTGCATTGATCATCTCACACTAACAAGACTGACCGCTGTCTTATTTCTATAGGGAAACATCAGAGTTTTCTGCAGAGTGCGCCCCCTGCAGGCCGGCGGGCAGAGTGACCATATTCAGCTCCCTGCCCACGACAACAAGGCTCTCACACTGGCCAAGACTGAAGAGGTAACAATCACACACCTGAAGCACAGTCATGAAATGGGTCACTATAATCATTGTTTAGGTAATTGTATGTTTTTCAGTGTGAACCTCTAATCTTACTCTATTCTTAAATGTCAAAGATTGCAAACAAATCATCACTTCCCCATTCCCACGTAGTCTCACATAGGGCGCTCCGGAGACACCCAAAAGAGCTACAACTTCAGCTTTGACCGGGTGTTTGGGCCCTCCATCCCTCAGAAGGATGTGTTTGAGGAGATTTCCCTCCTGGTGCAGTCAGCCCTGGATGGCTACAACGTCTGCTGCTTCGCTTACGGCCAGACGGGCAGTGGCAAAACCTACACCATGGAGGGTGGTGAGATGGAGGACATGCGTGGGGTCATCCCCCGGGCCGTGCAGCAGATCTTCCAGGCCTCCAAGAAACTGCGGGAGCAGGGATGGAAGGTACCGATGACGCCATTGGTTTTCATCTGAATGAGTGGTAACTGTCCCTACAGCTGGACATTTCTAGTATAGTGAACAGGGAATTTGAACATGTTGATTTGACATTTGCTGTATTGATGTGTTTCTGGTTTTCAGATCAGATGATACTGTATATTTCCCATTTGGTATTTAAGTGGAATTAGTTAAAGCTTGTGTAAATGCATGATACTTGCAAAAAAAAAAAAAAAAAAAACATTTTTTTGACCGGATTCCGGTACACCCCCCCCCCTCCCAGTTTACATTTACTGCCAGTTTCGTTGAGATCTACAATGAAACTCTGCGTGATCTCCTCTACACTGGCAAGGCCAACAAGAGACCGGAGCATGAGATTCGCAAAAGCGCCAACAACGAGGTCACTGTCACCAATCTGACCTACCAGAAGGTCAACTCTGAGGATGAGGTGGGCATTTCAACATTCATATTATCCTAAATTTAACTAATGTTCGATTTTCATTTTATTTGTATGTTTTAGATTTAAAGGTAGACTCAGCATTATGACCTAGATGTAGAAAGTAAAGTTGTGCATCTTGCTGCTTGAGGCAACATCATTTCGCTATGTTGACCTTTAAGTCATTTAGATGGCACTCATCCATAGAGACAGCGAATTGTGTAGAATTAAAGTATAGGTGTGTACAAATGCATACCAGTTAGTGCATAATAATTACCTCAATAGTGCTACAGTAAAGGAATGATGCGAAGTAGCCTCTTGTTTAAAAAATTGCCCATTTAGGACCTGAATTGTCCTACATGTCAAACACAGGGAGGAGAGCAGTTGTCTGATAAACCTGTATGGGTGGTTCAAATCCCTCTGCAATAAAGTATCCCCTATCCTATAAAATAATATAATGTGTCCATTTTGACCAAATGTCCATCCAGGTCTGCAACCTGATCGCACTGGCCAACCAGAACCGATCCACAGCCCGGACCAACATGAACGACCACTCCTCCCGCTCGCACTCGGTGTTCCAGCTTGACATTGAGGGCGAGAACTCCGGGAGAGATGTCAAGTGCAAATGTAATTGTGTTGTCTGCGTTTTGTACATCTGCAACCACACAGGCTGAGATGTTAAATTAGATCAAATGATAATCCTGTTGTCTGATTCCGTTCTGGTATGAGAATTCTGACCTGTGTTTCTGTGTCTGTCTGCAGCCTCTCTGTGTTTGGTGGACCTGGCTGGCAGTGAGCGGGTGCAGAAGAGCCAATCCCAAGGGGACCGCTTCAAGGAGATGACAGCCATCAACGGCTCCTTGACCAACCTTGGGATTGTTATTGCTGCCTTGGCTAATAAGGTATATGTTTGCAGTCCAATGCCTCTAGACTGGTGGCTTGCTTATGGAGCCACGGGTGCTTTGTAAGTTATAGCTTGATTGCGTTCGCTTACCCTCCCACTCTTTGTCTCTATTCCAGGAGAGCTTTATCCCGTACAGAAACTCAAAGCTGACGTACCTTCTCCAAAGCTGCCTCGGAGGAAACAGCAAGACGTAAATTGGGTTATGAGCGAAGTTTGAATGGGATTTGTGCGCAGATTAGTCTTTTTTTATTTGACTTTTAGTTGTATGGTTGTGATTATGAGCAGATCAAAGTATGTAACCTTCTGTCTCTGCTCTTCTAGCTTGATGTTTGTCAACATTTCCCCAGAGGCAGACAGCTTCCCGGAGACGCTGAACTCTCTGCGGTTTGCCAGCAAGGTCAGTGACCTCACACATTATTACATTTTTTTAAACAACATACAGTTCACTCTGGTACTTGTTCATATTAGTGCTGTGCATATTTTGTTTAAATATCTGAATAACAATGCCATTTTTTTTAAATTCTGTTGCAGGTGAATGATTGTGTTATTGGCACAGCATCAGCTAACCGGAAGTAAATGCATCCTGTGGAGAGAAATTAATGTGGTGTCTGTACATTGTGGTTTTTAGACATATGCCCTTGTATTGGTGGTTTCATTTTATATTATTCATTTTTAATCAATTGGATCAGATATACAATGATCAATAAAAGCTCATTTTTTAAGTCTTGTTTGTCTTGTACTTAATCATAGATGGATGTTGTCAGTAGTGTAGGGATAAACAGTTTACCCACCTTTTTTTTGTTTGCCCACAGTTTGCTGAAAAATTCTGTTCTAAGTATAAAAAATAAAATAAAAACATTTTTAATAAATCTGCATACAAACATGGTATCTCTTTTGCTTTCTTGGGTAAGGCAGCTTCAAAATGCAGGTGTTTTAGCCTATTTGAGTGCTTTCTGTGGTGGTGGGGCAGCCATTGGAAAATACTCGATGTAGGGGTTGGTAATGTTAGTTGCGCCGTGATTGGCTCAGTGTTCTGTCACTCATGGGAACACCACTACGTTGGTGTAAAACATCTACATGTAGAGCTCTTGGGTGCTGCTGTAGACTTACATTAGAGTTGACCATCCAAAAAGTCTCAGTCATTCGCCACAGGTCAAAACAAGTTTTATATCTACAGTAGCTTTGATTGGACTGATGTCAACATCATACTTTCAAAATCTTAGTAAGCTAGATAAGCAGTCATGTATCGAGTCAGCAATCTACTGCCAAAACCTTGTCATAAGATAAATTATAGATAAAACGTATCGGCCATTGGACGTGAACATTACAACAAGTTGGAAATCGCAAATTCAACAATGAGTGCTAAGGCACCACTGCAGCCCGAGGTTTGATCCCATGCTGTGAAGCGCACAATTGGGTTAGGGGAGGATTTGTCTGGCAGGAATTTCCTTGTCTCATTGTGCTCTAGCGACTCCTTGTGGCGGGTCGGGCACCTGCAGGCTGACTTTAATTGTCAGTTTGACAGTGTTTCCTCTGACATGCTTCCGGGTTAAGCAAGCAGTGCGGCTTGGCTCTCGACCATTGCCCAGTCCACAGGACTACGTTATATGGACTGTCTTAATCATTAATGTCTTAATCGGAATTACGGATTGCCTCTTATCAGCTCCTCCATAGGGAGTAGCAGCGATGAGACAAGATCGGAACTACCAATTCGATATCACGAAAAAGGGGGTAACGACATGGGCCATAAAAGTTTGAATACATTGGCCAAGCTGTCAATCCAGCATGATTTCTGCCTTGTTCAAAACAACTGGAACCTCCAGAACTGGGAAATCACAGACTTCAGTGAGTTCAAGACTACTGGGACCTCGGATAAAACTAGCTCTGACTGGGAAAATACGGGAAATAATTTAATGGTCATCCAAGTCGAAATTCCAACTCGGGATTTCGGGCCTCTTTCTAGAGCCCACAAGAAGGACTGCAGCACCACCTGTTCAAGTGAGCACAGCACAAGGTGATTCCAAAAATGTTGTGTATACTGCTGCATAAATTATGTAATATGTCAGGGCGATATGTATACTGTAGCCAAGAAAGTAATACTTAGTGTATGTTGTGTAGTAAGCTGTTAGTAGTCCATGTGCATCACCTTAATAATTTAGCCTACTGTTCTGACTTGATGTTGCACATGTAGCCTATAGCCAGTTTAAGAGAAATGTAATCATTGAATATTGTAAGAGCTTTCATAGTCTGCTTATATGCCCCCATTTATTTATCCTACGGTTCTGACTTGGTGTACAGGGAGAATACTGTAAGGATGGGCCATGTTCTGAATTCTGTCGCTGTAGATTTCAAAAGCTGAACAAATAGTTATATTGACTACGTCAGTCCTAGCGCGCTCATTAATGTCTTAATCGGAATTACGGATTGCCTCTTATCAGCTCGTCGTTCCCTTATGCCAAAGTTTGTACATCTCAATTGTTAGTAGAAACCACATTTGTTTAATCAATCAGCCATATCAGCTATGTTTTTCAAAAAGGCAGTAAATGAGGCTGAATGAACGGTTTCGCTGCCAGACAAGGCTCCGCTGATAGCCAGGTGTAAGGATTCACTCCATGGTGCTGAAAAGAAAGCTCTGCTGTTGGGACAGCTTTATGTAGGCCCTAACAGTTTGTGGGCACTGTTTGTCACGGCAATTAATGTATTGTTTAGTGTTGTGTTGTGGCTTTGCTGGCATGCATAACATTTATTGTTTGCCCCACCAAGATTTACATGCTAAATTCTCCCCTGTTAAGGAGAATGGTTATTTGGTCTGATAATGTTACCTTCAGATCTGTTGCAGAGGTTAAACTGAAATACAATTTAATCAGAGAGGAAGAGGCGAAGTGAGAGCGCTCACTCTCCGCTAAGTATGTTCAGAACAAGCCCAATGCGTTTCTATGGGCTTAATATGCAGACCTAAATTTGCCGCATGCCTTCCCGCCTAGGGCAGAGATATGAGCATCTCATTATATACACAACAAAAATATAAACGCAACATGTAAAGTGTTGGTCCCATGTTTCAGGAGCTGAAATAAAGATCATAGAAATGTTCCATTTGCACAAAAAGCTGATTTCTCTCAAATGTTGGGCACAAATTTGTTTACATCCCTGTTAATGAACATTTCTTCTTTGCCAAGATAATCCATCCACTTGACGGGTTTGGCATCTCAATAAACTGACTAAACAGCATTGTCATTACACAGGTGCACCTTGTACTGGGTACAATAAAAGATCAATCTAAAATGTGCAGTTTTGAAACAACACAATGCTACAGATGTCTCAAGTTGAGGGAGCGTGCAATTGGCATGTTGACTGTAGGAATGTCCACCAGAGCTGTTGGTTTGCTGATGTCAACGTTGTGAACAGAGTGCCCCATGGTGGTGGGGTTATGGTATGGGCAGGCATAAACTATGGACAACAAACATAATTGCATTTTATTGATGGCAATTTTAATGCACAGAGATACCGTGAAGAGATCCGGAGGCCCATTTTCGTGCCATTCATCTGCCGCCATCACCTCATGTTTCAGCATGATAATGCACGGCCCCATGTCGCAAGGATCTGTACACAATTCCTGGACGCTAAAAATGTCCCAGTTCTTCCATGTCCTGCATAGTCACCAGACATGTCACCCATAGAGCATGTTTGGGATTCTCTGGATTGACATGTACGACAGTGTGTTCCAATTCCCGCCAATATCCAGCAATTTCGCATAGCCATTCAAGAGGAATGGGATAACGTTCCACAAGCAACAGCCTGGTCAAATCAAGGAGATGTGAGGCAAATGGTCACACCAGATACTGACTGGTTTTCTGATCCACGCCTCTACAGTTTTTTTTAAAGTATCTGTGACCAACAGATGCGTATCTGTATTCCCAGTCATGTGAAATTTTATAGATTAGGGCCTAACGAATTTATTTGACTGATTTCCTTGAACTGTAACTCAGTAAAGTCTTTGAAATTGTTGCGTTTATATTTTTGTCCAGTATGCATCTGGTTTAATTAACTAACCTCTTTGTTTTACCACTTTCACTAAACGCCACAAGAGGTCGAATTAGCTTGGTTGCTATGCTACCTCCAGTGTCTAGTCGGTAGTCGAAACAACCCTACTACTTTTTTAGTCGTCTGGCATTTCTTCAAAGGCGGCGCATGATGGGTTGTATGCAAAACATGATGGAAAACAAATCATACAATTGGAAATGTATATGTAAACAACGGAGAGAGGGTAGCTTGTCGGTATAGAGTCTGGCTTGACATAATTGTTTCAAAGGTGCACATTCTAAAACGGTAAGTTGTGTTTAGCTTGCAAGCTAATGTTAGCTAGCTACCCGTAGATAGACATTGAAGGCAGTTTTTAGTTGTAGCTAAATGATGCTCTCATGATTAAGAGCTTGAAAAGTACTATGCTTTGTAATGAGAGAAACTCCCAACACTGCATTTTCAACGCATGTCCACCGGCGCAGACTGTTTACACACCAGCTTGCTTTGCTACTAGCTAACTAGATTGGCAACAAATGCTAGCTGGTTAGAATAATTGACTGACTGCAAGCCCGTGCTAACTAATTGCATTGCTATCTGTTATTTTGCTATACATGTGACAAAATAAAGACTACTACTCATCACGTTTATTAATTGGCAACTGACAGTTTCTTTCTTTGATTTATTGAACCAATCTGTAGGCTGTAACATTTCCCCGACAAAATGTTAATAAATGTTTTTGAATCTCAAGGTAGTGTCTGTCTGTCATTCAGAGAAATTTGAGTCAATGCATTATAAGAAAGAATGGTTGTGATTT
Organism: Salvelinus fontinalis; assembly: GCF_029448725.1. Taxonomy (NCBI): domain Eukaryota; kingdom Metazoa; phylum Chordata; class Actinopteri; order Salmoniformes; family Salmonidae; genus Salvelinus; species Salvelinus fontinalis. The sequence goes on from NC_074686.1 coordinate 9,688,809, forward strand.
GTAAAGCTTAACTTACATTAAAAATGTGTTTTGATTGGTTGATTGACCACCTAGGGCAATTTCATATTACTGTTTTGGGAATGTGGTTGAACAATGTTTTGTGGTAGGCATTAATAAGCACTAATAAAGGGTCAATCTCAGGAAAACTGTTGCCTACTTGTAGGTAAATGAAAGGACATACAACATTCATCCACCACTTGATATAACGTGTCCTTTGAATTATTCTGTCACAAACTTAACTTTCCATCTCTTCAAATGCCTAGATGCATTCTCTGTCAATGGGGCAGGGCTGTAGCAGCTCAGGTGTCCCCTCTGGCTCGGTGGTTCAGGTGTGCTTCCCCAGCTCCCAGGCGTCTGTACTGGACAGCCTGAATCGCCAGCGCGAGGAGGGCCAGCTCTGTGACCTCTCCATCCAGGTCCAGGGGAAGGTGTTCAAAGCCCACCGCTGCGTGCTAGCTGCATCCTCACCCTACTTTCACGACCAGGTGTGTGACTTGTTCTGCTTGCTGGCGCGTTGCAGAGCCAGACTGAACTTAGTTTAACTCTGTAACGGTCTCTGATAGTTTTCATCCAAGGCCTATGGCACTATGCAACTTGCTGCACTGAAGTGAGAGCTTACATCGATAACCTTGATTCTGTGCATTGGAATGTCGCCAGCCATCATTAACTGTCGTCGTTCCCCCCCCCAGGTGCTCTTGAAGAACATGTCCACTGTCTCCATCCCTGCCGTCATGGACCTGCTGGCGTTCGAGAGTGTCCTGAGCTGCGCCTACACGGGCCAGCTGCGCATGCTCCGCGAAGACATCGTCAACTACCTCACCGTGGGCAGCGTGCTGCAGATGTGGCACATCGTGGACAAGTGCACAGAGCTCCTCAAAGAGGGGCGGGTGGTGGGTAGCGCATCCCAGGGGGTCATTGGAGGAGTGCAGGGGAACCCTAGATGCAGTAGCAGTGAAAGCTCCCTAGCAGGTGGAAGCAACACCCAGGCAGCCCCTCACCCTCCCAGCCGTCCGTCCCTGAGTGAGAGCCAGTCTCCCAGCAGCACCAACTACTTCAGCCCCAGAGATGTCAACTCCGGAGGGGGAGCAGCGGCAGCTGGAGCTGCAGGGCAGGAAGGCGTGAATGCCACTCCCAGCTACTGCACCCCTTCTGGGGCCGAGGAGGCCTTCCTGATCGAAGAGGAGGATGAAGAAGAGGAAGAAGAGCTCATGTACCATAGGAAGCAAGGGAGCAGCAGGAGGAAACGGACAACCTCTGTCTCGGACCAAGAGGTTGGAGTCAGCGACCGCTTCGGAGTGTCGTCCTACCAAGACGGGGACGCCTCCCCTCTCCAGAAGCGACCCACCTACAGCCAGCCCAGCATCATGCCCCGGAAGCAGTGGGTGGTGGTGAAGACGGAGGGACCCCAGGACGATGACCTGATTGTGGTGTCAGGGGAGGAAGGGCCAGATGAGGAAGAGGAGAGAGAGTTGGAAATGTTGAGGGAGAGGGAGAGGACGTTCAACATATCCAACGTCAGGACTCTGTCTGGAGAGTTGAGGAGCAGAGCGGACCATGAGATGGAGACACAGGTTAGTCAAACCCTTGATGCGAAATGTTTGTCTGTGTATGTGGCTACTTACCATTCTAACTTATCAGGAGGACAACTGTCAGTTTCTGTATTTTTGGATCGTTACCAAACTGAATCCCTTTTTCTCATAGATGGATTACTGCCAGTCTTCTGAAGACTACCTCAAGTTTGACAGTGGTTTGATGGACCAGACTCCCCCACAGCACCTTCATGACAGCGCTGGTCAGAGTGGTGGCAGAGCCGTTTCTGCCCTACTCGGCCAAGTCCAGTCTGCTGCTGCTGCTAGAGCTCAGCTCTTTCCCATAGACATGCAAGGCAACCAGATCCTCATGTACAGCCAATCCTCTTTAGACTCCTCTCAACCCATAGGAATAGGAGGTGGTATGGCTGGGGCACCATTTAAAGGGACAAACTTAGAGCATGGAGCGGTCCATTTGTCAGCACAGGGAGGTTTGGGCGGTGGCATAGATGGACTGGACGGGGGTGGTGGTGGCGGGGGTTCAGGGAAGGTGTTCATGTGTCACTGTGGAAAGACCTTCACCCACAAGAGCATGCGTGACCGCCACATCAACATGCACCTGGACCTGCGGCCTTTCAACTGCCCCGTCTGCGCCAAGAAGTTCAAGATGAAGCACCACCTGACGGAGCACATGAAGACCCACACGGGGCTCAAGCCCTACGACTGCCACGGCTGCGGCAAGAAGTTCATGTGGCGCGACAGCTACATGCGGCACCGCTCCCACTGCGAGGGACGGAGCGGGGCGGCTGGCAGGAGCGAGGATGGGGGAGTGTCCGACCGCACTGATGGCGTCTCCCCTCAGCATCTCCCCCTCTCGGCCAGCGAGGCCGGTCAAGATGCCGTTGGTGGCAGGACTGGGATCTCTGTCTTGTCGCCACATCATTCCAGTACAGGTAGCAGCAGCAATGCCGTCTCGTGCCTGACCATGGTCGGTGCAGGAGCGCGCTTAGGGGTCAACTCTCCAAGCGTGTTGCAGGGTCAAGGTTCTGTGTTTGGTCTGGGGGTCAGCCAAGGTGGGTGTGAGGAGGAAGTGTGTGAGGTTGGTGATAATGATACTAGTGTCACTTGACCAAACGGGTGAACACCATGTGAGTGTTTTAAGACAAGGGGGCTTTGGAGAGGTATTCCAATGACCTCTGGAAAGTGACCCTCTTGGAAAATGGCTAGGGACCATTGTACAGTTCAGTGTTCTCTTACATGTCAAGGTTATTCTCTGTATGACTGTTTTGTGGCACATGCTGTGTCTAAGAAAACCAAAAATCAAGAGACAATGACTCCGCAACAACACTTTTGGCAAAATCTAAACTAGAAATAGAGGAAAGTTGCTGTTGTAAGTGATGTGTTCTACAATATTCTAAGCTTTGTTCTGCCAGGGAATGAGTGCATTTCAAGTAAGTGTCTGTGAAGAAGAGCCTTGCAGTACTGTGGTCTTGTTTCACAGGATGCCCTTCCACACGGGTGATGTGTTCACTGTCCAATTCCAGTGCTATAGTACAGTATTACTGTAAATTTATCCTATTATATCACTTACTAATTGCTACCATTATGATAGGTGCAAAACTATACAGTGTATAGTGTGTTTACAAGTCATCCTCATTAATATTGATCGTAGACAACAAAGCATCAGTCTGACACTTGGGTTACTTACGGATCATTCCTTACTCAAACTGCCAAATTCCAATGCATGCCTTGAGAGACATTGAGTACTATTAACAGTAGACTGGCTCAACAAAGCTGTATCCACCAGGATTCTGTATGTTTTTACCAGGGTTTTACCTTCTATGAAGGTTGTGGCTATGATGTTTTTATTCAGGAGAAAGACTTAGTCTTTGTGTGCTTATCTGTGTGCTTATCTGTTAAATCATGTGGTAGAATGTCATGATTGCAGCAGTTGATGAAATTGCATTTGAAGTGAGCTTAAACTAAGTGTATATAATGAAAGATATTTATGTTTAGATTTATCAAATAGGGAATATTGAACTATTTAACACTCATTTATATACTTCATTTGACTGCCTTACTAGAACATAGTGGGTGTAGGATCTGAAACTAGACACCCTTGATTAAAAAAATGACTGTATAAATGTAAATACTGAGCTATATTGTATGCAAAAGAAAATTGGAAATATTATTTTATACAAATACAATTTCTCAGAGAAAGATTTTGTCTTAGAAGTTTTTCTTCTCAGAAACAGAGGTAAAATGATTGACAGCCCTTTTTTCAATACCTCACCTTGTGAGGATAACAGCACGGAGACTTTTTCTAAAATGTTTTATTAGTTGTTGAACACTTTGGGAGGGATTTTTAGAACATTCCTCCATACAAAACTATTCCACATCCTTGATATCCTTTGTCTGCGCTAATGGACTGCTCCCTTCAATTGGGTTTCAAGTCCGGAGACTGAGAATTGAGCTTGACCCAGTACCAGGACATTTTGGCCAGGAGGAGGAAACTTTGCCGCGACTGGATCTTCGAGTGAGACAATAACCCCAAGCACACATCAAAATCCACAAAGAAATGGTTAATAGGCCATTCAACATTTTGCAATGGACATCTGTCTCCAGACAGAAAAGGGAAGTCCATAAGCGCAGACTAAGGATCTGGAAAGATTCTGTATGAAGGAATGGTCTAAGATCCCTCCCAATGTGTTCTCCAATCTCATAAAACATGTTTAAAATGGCTCAATGTTATTATCCTCACAAGGTGAGGTATCAAAAACAGGGGTGTCCATTTTTACCCCTACCTTTTGAGGGGAAAAAAATATTACTAAACAAAATGTATTTCTCTTAGCATTGTTTTAGCATATAATATAGCTCAGTATTTGAAATATTTTATACAGTCATTTTTGCTCATCATTATCAAGGGTGTCAATTTCAAACCCCACTGTTTATAGAGATAAAGTGCTTTTGGTCAATAGTGAGTTTCGTATTGACTCCCTCTTAATACTCAAGTTGGCTGCTGTTTGTGAGATTGAAAAGGAATTCCATGGACTGTTTCAAGACTTTACACTTTGGTTTCAATAGAGGACTGTTCAATAACTTGCCTGGCTGCATTTCATAGCATTTACATCACATAATCAAAGGATTCAACTTCATGTAACATCTTTTCATCAGTTGATCTTAAAGTCTGTATTATTGTATGACACTTGACAGTATCCATTTGTCATCTTTATGGCAGGATAAATACCTTTTTTTCATAAAGGGAAAATTGTGAAGAAAAATGTAGAAAGCTTGTTGCTACTGTACACTAGGTCTGAAATATACTGTTTAACTTCTGAATAGTCCATATTTTGGGTTACATATTATTTTATATTAAACACGATTGTTGTTGCACATGCGTGTGGAACCGGAGTTGTGCCTAATGCTTCGATCACACCTACAGCGTCATTGCGCAGGATCTTCTGGATGTGTGCAACAAAAGTTCACATTCACCTTCTATGTCTGTCAAGCCTTCTACGCATACCATTTTATGCGTACGTTTGATAAATCCAACGTATCCACCACAGAACGCACTGCAACTGCCATGTTGCAAGGCAAACGCAGTGTTCCATTGGAAATTAATGTACTTCTGGTGTACCAAAACACAATGACGCAGTCGGTGTGAGCGAGGCGCAAGTCTTTCTTAGACATTGTTACTATAGGCCAAGTACATCAATGTGATCTTTATCAAAAGGCTAAATAAAATACCTGGTTCCAATGTGTGATCTATGTTACAAAAAAAACATCACAACTTTTCTTAAAGGCCTTCATTTGTCTTTATACAGTCTTGTACTAAACTGGCCCCGCCACAGATTTTATGTTGAACGCTCTACAACAAAGCTTTGTGTCCAGCAAGCTTACTCTGCCCTTAACTTTGTTCTGAACACCTCCAAAACAAAGGTCATGTGGTTCGGTAAGAAGAATGCCACTCTCCCCACAGGTGTGATTACTACCTCTGAGGGTTTAGAGCTTGAGGTAGTCACCTCATACAAGTACTTTGGAGTATGGCTAGACAGTACACTATCCTTCTCCCAGCACATGTCCAAGCTGCAGGCTAAGGTGCAATCTCTATCGTAATTGCTCCTCTTTCACCCCAGCTGCCAAACTAACCCTGATTCAGATGACCATCCTACCCATGCTAGATTAGGAAGACGTAATTTATAAATCGTCAGGTAAAGGTGCTCCCGAGGCTAGATGTTGTTTACCATTTGGCCATCCGATTTGCCACTAAGGCTCCTTATAGGACACATCACTGATGCTTATTTATAAAACCCTCTTAAGTCTCACTCCCCTCAGATACCTACTGCAACCCTCATCCTCCACATACAGCACCCGTTCTGCCAGTCACATTCTGTTAAATTTGGGTATGTCATTTTTGGCAAAAATGGAAGGGGAAAAAAGGGTTGGATCTAGGTCCCCAAAGCACACATCCCAGGGTCGCTCCTCTTTTCAGTTCGCTGCAGCTAGTGACTGCAACGAGATGCAAAAACCCCAAACTGGACAGTTTTATCTCAATCTCTACATTCAGACTCAGTCATGGACACTTACTGACTCTTGTGGCTGCTTTGCGTGATGTGTTTGTACCAAGTGTTGTCATTTTGCTACCGCGTTGTGTTGTCATCTTAGGTCTCTATGTAGCGTTGTGGTGTTTCATCCTACATTTTTTTTTATTCACCATCCCCACAGGAGGCCTTCTGCCTCTTGGTCGGCCATCATTGTAAATAAGAATTTGTTCTTAATTGACTTGCCAAGTTAAATTAAATAAAAAGTAAAGTTCATTTCTGTAATCTGTTTTTGCATTTCCAAATATACAATTCGTGTTTTTCTATGCCTTTACCCACAAAACACCTGTGGAGTGTTCAGTGGGACGTTTTGGAACGTTCAGATAGAAATATGGTATGTAGAACAAACATGCATCTCTGACATGTAGAATTAGTAATCACGTCGGCTTTATTCATGGCATATCTATCTGCCATGTTCAACGTTGGGCAACTGAATGTGGTGCTGCTTGCAAGGACAACTTACCTAATTGCTTTAAATGACTTACCACAAAGCACTTTCATTTATTATCAAAGTTTATTTAAAAGGAAATGTGATCTTTGCTTCTCAGTGTACTAAAAGGAAAATTAGATAACAATTAAGTGACCTTCCCCGTAACCTTGAATTGGTCAAAACAACAGAATCCAATCAAAGTATCTTAGGGAGGTTTGAAAAAGAATGAGTCTGATTAAATCATTACCACCGTTTGCAGTCTCAAGCAAGAGGCGTTATGTACGTTCCTTTGATGCAAATCAACCTAAACACCTACCTGCTTACTACATGCCGAGATGGACTTCCCCTACAACAACACCCATCAGCATGAACCCAGCTATTTCTGCAAAGTCAATGTGAACATTTTTTCAGGGGGGTTATGCCTGCATAAAGTAGGACACTGCACTACATTTCACATTAACGCCAAGCTGTACCTGGCCGTTTACGTCAATGCATCTGCTCAATTGTGTTCATTTGGCATCTTGAACACAATCGGCCAATCTGCCACTTAGTTGCTCTTGTAACTACTTGGGAGAAATAGCGTTGTTCAGGCCAGTAAGTTGCACTATGTGGACACAGCAACCACACAGCAAATGATCCATGATTACACTGACAGTTGGACGTGTAGGTTGTGGTTCGGCTCTGTATAAAATCTAAGATACAGTACTCCGGTGTTCCGCTGGTTCATCTTCTATTGCCGGCATTCTAGAATACAAACACAGACACCCATTCATTCACCCACCTAAAAGGATTGACAAAAAAAATATATAAAAACAGCTAAAATAATATCTAATTGAACTCATTTTTACAGCTAAAATACAAAAATAACCTGACGTGATACTGCTCCCTCACACAATCCAGACGCTGGGCAAAAATTGGCATATAAATACAAAATGTAAACACTGGTGGTAAACTACCACGTCCATTGCCAGTTTCAATTTGTAATGAAAAGTTTGCTCTCTCCCGTCTGAAAATGTGTGCATTTTCAAGAGTTCACATTAGCAGGCACTGGTTTGGAAGTCAAGAGGCAGTAATGGGATGGCCTGGTCCCAGATCTGTTTGTGCAGCATAAACAGACCTGGTTCCAGGCTAGCAATGAGAAGCCTGAACACCCAGTAGGGTTGGGGCAAAGGTCATTCCGAGTCCGATAGGACGATCACTTCGTCCGGGTCACATTGAGTTGCCACGTTGACCTGAAAATGACACAAAGTGGAGATTGGTAAGAGGTTTGTATAGTGTACACAAGTGACTTCGCCACAAAAATGTTTTGTGATATGTCACGGCAGTGGAGCAAGAGCATGACACACATGATCCATTGACTTTTTCCACATTTTGTTACATTACAGCCTTGTTCTAAAATTGATTAAATCCCCCCCCCCCCTCAATACCCCATAATGACAAAGAAAAACAAAATTTCTAAACTTTCCTCAGGATTTTGTTGAAAAACCTTTGGCAGCGATTACAGCCTCGAGTCTTCTTGGGCATGATGCTACAACCTTGGCACACCTGTATTTGGGGAGTTTCTCCCATTCTTCTCTGCAGAGCCTTTCAAGCTCTGTTAGGTTGGTGCACAGCTATTTTCAGGTCTCTCCAGAGATGTTAGATAGGGTTCAAGTCCGGGCTCTGGCTGGGCCACTCAAGGACATTCAGAGACTTGTCCCGAAACCACTCCTGCTTTGTCTTGGCTGTGTGCTTAGGGTCATTGTCCTGTTGGAAGGTGAACCTTCACCCCAGTCTGAGGTTCTGAGAGGTCTGGAGCAGGTTTTCATCAAGGATCTCTATGTACTTTGCTCCGTTCATCTTTCCCTCAATCCTGACTAGTCTCCCAGTCCCTGCAGCTGAAAAACATCCCCACAGTATGATGCTACCACCACCATGCTTCACCGTAGGGATGGTGCCAGGTTTCCTCCAGACGTGAGGCTTGGCATTCATGCCAAAGAGTTCAATCTTGGTTTCATCAAATTGTATGTCACAAGCGCCGAATTCAACAGTGAAATGCTTACAAGCCCTTAACCAACAATGGAGTTAAGAAAATACCTTTAAAAAAAGTAAGATTAGAACAACAAATAATTAAACAGCAGCAGTAAATAATAGCGGGGCTATATACAAGGGGTACCGGTACAGAGTCAATGTCCAGGGGCACCGGTGTCGAGGTAATATGTACATGTAGAGTTAAAGTGACTATGTATAGATAATAACAGAGTAGCAGCAGCATAGAGGACGGGGGGGGGGGGCAATGCAAATAGTCTGGGTTGCCATCTGATTAGCTGTTTAGGAGTCTTATGGCTTGGGGGTAGAAGCTGTTTAGAAGCCTCTTGGACATAGACTTGGCACTCCAGTACCGCTTACCGTGCGGTAGCAGAGAAAACAGTCTATGACTAGGGTGGCTGGAGTCTTTGACAATTTTTAGTGCCATCCAGAAAATCTTGTTTCTGAGAGTCCTTTAGGTGCATTTTGGCTAACTCCAAGCGGGCTGAGGAGGAGTGGCTTCTTTTACTGAGGAGTGGCTTCTGTCTGGCCACTCTGCCATAAAGGACTGATTGTTGGAGTGCTGCAGAGAGTTGTACAGTCGTGGCCAAAAGTTTTGAGAATGACAAATATTAATTTTCACAAAGTTTGCTGCTTCAGTGTCTTTAGATAATTCTGTCAGATGTTACTATGGAATACTGAAGTATAATTACAAGCATTTCATAAGTGTCAAAGTCTTTTATTGACAATTACATGAAGTTGATGCAAAGAGTCAATATTTGCAGTGTTAACCCTTCTGTTTCAAGACCTCTGCAATCCGCCCTGGCATGCTGTCAATTAACTTCTGGGCCACATCCTGACTGATGGCAGCCCATTCTTGCATAATCAATGCTTGGAGTTTGTCAGAATTTGTGGGTTTTTGTTTGTCCACCCGCCTCTTGAGGGTTGACCACAAGTTCTCAATGGGATTAAGGTCTGGGGAGTTTCCTGGCCATGGACCCAAAATATTGATGTTTTGTTCCCCGAGCCACTTCGTTATCACTTTTGCCTTATGGCAAGGTTCTCCATCATGCTGTAAAGGGCATTGTTCGTCACCAAACTGTTCCTGGATGGTTGGGAGAAGTTGTTCTCGGAGGATGTGTTGGTACCATTCTTTATTCATGGCTGTGTTCTTAGGCAAAATTGTGAGTGAGCCCACTCCCTTGGCTGAGAAGCAACCCCACACATGAATGGTCTCAGGATTGTTTACTGTTGGCATGACACAGGACAGATGGTAGCGCTCACCTTGTCTTCTCCAGACAAGCTTTTTTCCAGATGCCCCAAACAATCGGAAAGGGGATTCAGAGAAAATGACTTTACCCCAGTCCTCAGCAGTCCAATCCCTGTACCTTTTGCAGAATATCAGTCTGTCCCTGATGTTTTTCCTGGAGAGAAGTGGCTTCTTTGCTGCCCTTCTTGACACCAGGCCATCCTCCAAAAGTCTTCGCCTCACTGTGCGTGCAGATGCACTCACACCTGCCTGCTGCCATTCCTGAGCAAGCTCTGTACTGGTGGTGCCCCGATCCCACAGCTGAATCAACTTTAGGAGACGGTCTGGCGCTTGCTGGACTTTCTTGGGCGCCCTGAAGCCTTCTTCACAACAATTGAACCGCTCTCCTTGAAGTTCTTGATTATCCGATAAATGGTTGATTTAGGTGCAATCTAAATCAACCATCCAGGAACAGTTATATATAGTAGAACATATTATATATAAGCTGTTCTACTATGGGGTTGTTTTATTTGCAGAGGAAAAGGACATGTGGAATGTTCTAGCATCCTCAAAATGCACCCCAGCAGAAATATTTGTTCATGTTCCATGTTGTTGTTGCTGCAATGATTTAAAATGAGTGCAGCGGAAACACTGGACATGCACTGTCCACTGTGGGACCTTATATAGACAGGTGTCTGCCTTTCCAAATCATGTCCAATCAATTTAATTTACCACAGGTGGACTCCAATCAAGTTGTAGAAACATCTCATGGATGATCAATGGAAACAGGATGCACCTGAGCTCAATTTCGAGTCTCATAGCAAAGTGTCTGAATACTTATGTAAATAAGGTATTTCTATTTAAATTAACCTGTTTTCGCTTGGTCATTATGGAGTATATTGTGTGTAGATTGATGGGGTAAAAAAAATACATGAATCTGTTTTAGAATAAGGCTGTAACGTAACAAAATGTGGAAATAGTCAAGGGGTCTGAATACTTTCCGAATGCACTGTATGTTTGATATGCTGCGTATACGTGGGAAAAAAGGTATAGTGTCATGATACTTAAACATCAGCAATCGTCATTTACATTTTTTACATTACATTTACATTTAAGTCATTTAGCAGACGCTCTTATCCAGAGCGACTTACAAAAATTGGAAAGTTCATACATATTCATCCTGGTCCCCCCGTGGGAATTGAACCCACAACCCTGGCGTTGCAAGCGCCATGCTCTACCAACTGAGCCACACGGGACCACAATTACCCTCACCTTGTTTTTCTTGGGAGGCGGGGTGGACTGGGAGCTGGTGACCATCTCCTGGGTGGGAGTGTCTGCCCTGGTGGAGTCCGCCTGCAGGGGGCTACTGGTCACCACGTCCATGTCCAGAGGGAGGTCACGGTCACTGCATACGGAGAGAGAGAATTCATTCATTCAAGTCTCAACATTTGAAAATGGATAGGCATCTCCACAGATTTTTTCCCCCGTCATTAATTTAGGTGCTACAGCCTTACCTCCCATTGTGGTGCCTTAGAACCCCGTTGTAAGACTTCCTGGATTTCATCTCTTCTTTCCTCTTTCTCTTCCTGCCTCTGGAGGTGTCTCTGGGACTGGGTGGCCTGGGGCTGCAATTCGCTGACCTCGTCTCAGTGATGACCGTGCAGGAGTCCTCATTGGTCGAAATCAGCACCGGTGACGGTGGCAAAGAGACCTGATTCGCCGCCATGGGGGAGGCTGAGGAGTCCTTCGTTTCCACACTAGTGCTTATGGACACAGCTGAAATGTGATTGGAGGAAACAATGTCCTCATTTGTCAGGTTGGTATTGGGTGAGTCGTTCCCCTTGTCTACCTCCATCGCCTCTGATTGGCTGGGGCTGTCTGTGGGGGACTCGTCGACTAAGGAGGAGATCCGTGGGATGTCACCCCGGGAAATGAGGCTGATTCCGCTTATCACGGAGTCTTTGTCCACCTCAGCGTTCTCTTCTTCCTCTCCTCCATCCTGGTTTCCGTCACTCCCACCATCCACCTCGTTCTCACTCTCGTTTGCTGCCTCTACCTCGTTGTCCTCCTCCTCCTCCTCATCATCCTCTGAAAAAAAAGAAAACCCAAATCAGTTGAAACCAGGATAAACCGGGTTAAAACACTGAATTTGAGAACGCTGCTGTGTAAATGCAAATTATCATCCTCATCACCTGGCCCTGCTTGTGATTTGCTGGCCTGGATCTCCTCCTCGATGTCTGGATCAGACGACTCGTCGTCTTCATCATCCTCCTCCTCCTCCTCAGCTTGCTCCACACCCTCACCATCCTCTCCCTTCTTCAGGGGATTGTCATCGGCTGTGGTGGCCTCCAGCGCCGATGACTGACCCTTCCGTTGACACACACAGAAAAAACAGTCAGTGAGTGGTGACAGATAGTCATTTATGTAAATAAATACCATGTATTTTAAAAGCAGACGTGGAAAAGCATTGGCTGACTATAACAGGTCAGAATTACAGAACATTTATTTTTTAAATGTCATCTCCAGTCATTTCTAAAATGTAAATTGGTCTCCAACACCTTTCTCCTCCTCCTACCTCTTTCTTCTGCCTCTCTCTCTCTATCCGTTTAGCCCTCTCCTCCTCCTCGGTGTCGTCCTGCTGCAGGGCGTATTTGGAGATGACCTGCTCCAGGCTGGAGAGAGCCACCTCCCGGTTAGAGCGCAGCTTACGGGCCAACGTGGGGTCCAACAGGGCAGGGTCAGTGGCTGGTATGGGTGGACAAAATGAAAAAGAAAAAAAGGGGGGGGGGGGGGGGGGGAGAGAGTTAGTGACTTTTTAGTCCATCTTCCTAAATAATTCCCACACATCCAACCTGATATCCACAAAGCAGCATACTGGTGTCACTCTTTCTGTAATTGTGTGTCAACTACCAGGTTCTCACAGCTTCACACACAATTTTTCTAATTTATGGCTCTTGTCTCTCTGCAGCAGACATATATATGGGGTGTGTACACACACACACATACATATATAGATAGGAGTAGGGTTGATACGAGAGTACACATACACACATTATATATATATATATTTTTTTTTAACCTTTAATTAACTAGGCAAGTCAGTTAAGAACAAATTCTTATTTACAATGACGGCCTAGGAACAGTGGGTTAACTGCCTAGTTCAGGGGCAGAACAGATTTTTACCTTGTCAGCTCTGGGATTCGATCTAGCAACCTTTCGGTTACTGGCCCAATGCTCTAACCACTAGGCTACCTGCCGCCCTAGTGTGTATGGGGGTGTGTTCGTCAATTCAATCTTGAGTGCCAGAGTGCCCTCAGGGCGTTCGTAAATTCAGAGCGTTTCGCTCTCGGAGCGTTCAGAGCGCACACTGGACACTCTGGCCGAGGAGTAGGGTTGATCTGAGCGTTCTGACCTCACAACGACAGTCAAGAACCCACGTTAACTGGCTAACGTTGGCTAGCTACTTCCAGACACAAATGTGGGAACAGCTCACTGACCATTTTAATCCCCCTAGCAGAGCTGGTCAGGCTGTTTTCATGTTATCCAGAGTGTTGGTGACTGTAACTGTGCTGCTGGCAACAATATAATTACGCGTTTTTGCCCACGTTCGTGAATTCATCAGTTATTCTGCGCTCTGGCACTCTCAGATGAGAGTGCTCAGAAATCTGAGTAGATAGCCAGAGCGAATTTACAAACACACCCATGGTGAGCAATATGTTTGGAAACATCGAATCGCAATAAATCACAGTATCAAATTGCTATACATTTAGAATCATGAGAATCCCAATACATATTTTAAATCGGCACCTAAGTATACACACAGCTCCAACCAGGAATGTAGAGGTGTGTGTATTACGCTCTCTTACCAGGAATGTAGAGGTCTGTGTATTACGCTCTCTTACCAGGAATGTAGAGGTGTGTGTATTACGCTCTCTTACCAGGCTTGTAGAGGTGTGTGTATTACGCTCTCTTACCAGGAATGTAGAGGTGTGTGTATTACGCTCTCTTACCAGGCTTGTAGAGGTGTGTGTATTACGCTCTCTTACCAGGCTTGTAGAGGTGTGTGTATTACGCTCTCTTACCAGGAATGTAGAGGTGTGTGTATTACGCTCTCTTACCAGGCTTGTAGAGGTCTGTGTATTACGCTCTCTTACCAGGAATGTAGAGGTGTGTGTATTACGCTCTCTTACCAGGCTTGTAGAGGTGTGTGTATTACGCTCTCTTACCAGGAATGTAGAGGTGTGTGTATTACGCTCTCTTACCAGGCTTGTAGAGGTGTGTGTATTACGCTCTCTTACCAGGCTTGTAGAGGTCTGTGTATTACGCTCTCTTACCAGGAATGTAGAGGTGTGTGTATTACGCTCTCTTACCAGGCTTGTAGAGGTCTGTGTATTACGCTCTCTTACCAGGAATGTAGAGGTGTGTGTATTACGCTCTCTTACCAGGAATGTAGAGGTGTGTGTATTACGCTCTCTTACCGGGCTTGTAGAGGTGTGTGTATTACGCTCTCTTACCAGGAATGTAGAGGTGTGTGTATTACGCTCTCTTACCAGGCTTGTAGAGGTGTGTGTATTACGCTCTCTTACCAGGCTTGTAGAGGTCTGTGTATTACGCTCTCTTACCAGGCTTGTAGAGGTGTGTGTATTACGCTCTCTTACCGGGCTTGTAGAGGTGTGTGTATTACGCTCTCTTACCAGGCTTGTAGAGGTGTGTGTATTACGCTCTCTTACCAGGCTTGTAGAGGTGTGTGTATTACGCTCTCTTACCAGGCTTGTAGAGGTGTGTGTATTACGCTCTCTTACCGGGCTTGTAGAGGTGTGTGTATTACGCTCTCTTACCGGGCTTGTAGAGGTGTGTGTATTACGCTCTCTTACCAGGAATGTAGATGTGTGTGTATTACGCTCTCTTACCGGGCTTGTAGAGGTGTGTGTATTACGCTCTCTTACCGGGCTTGTAGAGGTGTGTGTATTACGCTCTCTTACCAGGCTTGTAGAGGTGTGTGTATTACGCTCTCTTACCAGGCTTGTAGAGGTGTGTGTATTACGCTCTCTTACCGGGCTTGTAGAGGTCTGTGTATTACGCTCTCTTACCAGGCTTGTAGAGGTGTGTGTATTACGCTCTCTTACCAGGCTTGTAGAGGTCTGTGTATTACGCTCTCTTACCAGGCTTGTAGAGGTGTGTGTATTACGCTCTCTTACCAGGCTTGTAGAGGTCTGTGTATTACGCTCTCTTACCAGGAATGTAGAGGTGTGTGTATTACGCTCTCTTACCAGGCTTGTAGAGGTCTGTGTATTACGCTCTCTTACCAGGAATGTAGAGGTGTGTGTATTACGCTCTCTTACCAGGAATGTAGAGGTGTGTGTATTACGCTCTCTTACCGGGCTTGTAGAGGTGTGTGTATTACGCTCTCTTACCGGGCTTGTAGAGGTGTGTGTATTACGCTCTCTTACCAGGCTTGTAGAGGTCTGTGTATTACGCTCTCTTACCAGGAATGTAGAGGTGTGTGTATTACGCTCTCTTACCAGGCTTGTATAGGTCTGTGTATTACGCTCTCTTACCAGGAATGTAGAGGTGTGTGTATTACGCTCTCTTACCAGGAATGTAGAGGTGTGTGTATTACGCTCTCTTACCGGGCTTGTAGAGGTGTGTGTATTACGCTCTCTTACCAGGAATGTAGAGGTGTGTGTATTACGCTCTCTTACCAGGAATGTAGAGGTGTGTGTATTACGCTCTCTTACCAGGCTTGTAGAGGTCTGTGTATTACGCTCTCTTACCAGGCTTGTAGAGGTGTGTGTATTACGCTCTCTTACCGGGCTTGTAGAGGTGTGTGTATTACGCTCTCTTACCGGGCTTGTAGAGGTGTGTGTATTACGCTCTCTTACCAGGCTTGTAGAGGTGTGTGTATTACGCTCTCTTACCGGGCTTGTAGAGGTCTGTGTATTACGCTCTCTTACCAGGCTTGTAGAGGTGTGTGTATTACGCTCTCTTACCGGGCTTGTAGAGGTCTGTGTATTACGCTCTCTTACCAGGCTTGTAGAGGTGTGTGTATTACGCTCTCTTACCAGGCTTGTAGAGGTGTGTGTATTACGCTCTCTTACCGGGCTTGTAGAGGTGTGTGTATTACGCTCTCTTACCAGGCTTGTAGAGGTGTGTGTATTACGCTCTCTTACCGGGCTTGTAGAGGTCTGTGTATTACGCTCTCTTACCAGGAATGTAGAGGTGTGTGTATTACGCTCTCTTACCAGGAATGTAGAGGTGTGTGTATTACGCTCTCTTACCAGGAATGTAGAGGTGTGTGTATTACGCTCTCTTACCAGGCTTGTAGAGGTGTGTGTATTACGCTCTCTTACCGGGCTTGTAGAGGTGTGTGTATTACGCTCTCTTACCGGGCTTGTAGAGGTGTGTGTATTACGCTCTCTTACCAGGCTTGTAGAGGTGTGTGTATTACGCTCTCTTACCGGGCTTGTAGAGGTCTGTGTATTACGCTCTCTTACCAGGCTTGTAGAGGTGTGTGTATTACGCTCTCTTACCGGGCTTGTAGAGGTCTGTGTATTACGCTCTCTTACCAGGCTTGTAGAGGTGTGTGTATTACGCTCTCTTACCGGGCTTGTAGAGGTCTGTGTATTACGCTCTCTTACCAGGCTTGTAGAGGTGTGTGTATTACGCTCTCTTACCAGGCTTGTAGAGGTCTGTGTATTACGCTCTCTTACCAGGAATGTAGAGGTGTGTGTATTACGCTCTCTTACCAGGCTTGTAGAGGTCTGTGTATTACGCTCTCTTACCAGGAATGTAGAGGTGTGTGTATTACGCTCTCTTACCAGGAATGTAGAGGTCTGTGTATTACGCTCTCTTACCGGGCTTGTAGAGGTGTGTGTATTACGCTCTCTTACCGGGCTTGTAGAGGTGTGTGTATTACGCTCTCTTACCAGGCTTGTAGAGGTCTGTATATTACGCTCTCTTACCAGGAATGTAGAGGTGTGTGTATTACGCTCTCTTACCAGGCTTGTAGAGGTCTGTGTATTATGCTCTCTTACCAGGAATGTAGAGGTGTGTGTATTACGCTCTCTTACCAGGCTTGTAGAGGTCTGTGTATTACGCTCTCTTACCAGGCTTGTAGAGGTCTGTGTATTACGCTCTCTTACCAGGAATGTAGAGGTGTGTGTATTACGCTCTCTTACCAGGCTTGTAGAGGTCTGTGTATTACGCTCTCTTACCAGGAATGTAGAGGTGTGTGTATTACGCTCTCTTACCAGGAATGTAGAGGTGTGTGTATTACGCTCTCTTACCGGGCTTGTAGAGGTGTGTGTATTACGCTCTCTTACCGGGCTTGTAGAGGTGTGTGTATTACGCTCTCTTACCAGGCTTGTAGAGGTGTGTGTATTACGCTCTCTTACCAGGAATGTAGAGGTGTGTGTATTACGCTCTCTTACCAGGCTTGTAGAGGTGTGTGTATTACGCTCTCTTACCAGGCTTGTAGAGGTCTGTGTATTACGCTCTCTTACCAGGCTTGTAGAGGTGTGTGTATTACGCTCTCTTACCGGGCTTGTAGAGGTCTGTGTATTACGCTCTCTTACCGGGCTTGTAGAGGTGTGTGTATTACGCTCTCTTACCGGGCTTGTAGAGGTCTGTGTATTACGCTCTCTTACCAGGCTTGTAGAGGTGTGTGTATTACGCTCTCTTACCAGGCTTGTAGAGGTGTGTGTATTACGCTCTCTTACCAGGCTTGTAGAGGTGTGTGTATAACGCTCTCTTACCGGGCTTGTAGAGGTCTGTGTATTACGCTCTCTTACCAGGCTTGTAGAGGTGTGTGTATTACGCTCTCTTACCGGGCTTGTAGAGGTCTGTGTATTACGCTCTCTTACCAGGCTTGTAGAGGTGTGTGTATTACGCTCTCTTACCGGGCTTGTAGAGGTCTGTGTATTACGCTCTCTTACCAGGCTTGTAGAGGTGTGTGTATTACGCTCTCTTACCGGGCTTGTAGAGGTCTGTGTATTACGCTCTCTTACCAGGCTTGTAGAGGTGTGTGTATTACGCTCTCTTACCGGGCTTGTAGAGGTGTGTGTATTACGCTCTCTTACCAGGCTTGTAGAGGTGTGTGTATTACGCTCTCTTACCGGGCTTGTAGAGGTGTGTGTATTACGCTCTCTTACCAGGCTTATAGAGGTGTGTGTATTACGCTCTCTTACCGGGCTTGTAGAGGTGTGTGTATTACGCTCTCTTACCAGGCTTGTACAGGTGTGTGTATTACGCTCTCTTACCGGGCTTGTAGAGGTCTGTGAGGTGCGAGCCGAAGTTGTAGACCATGTCGAGGTGGCGCCTCTCCTGCAGGCGGTTGCCGGTCTCGCGGAAGGCGTCCTGGGCGATCTGGGTCAGCTGCTTCTTGCTGAGGTTGAGGCCGTGGCGCTCGTTGGCCCGGCGGATATGTTGCAGGATGTCTGTGTAGTCGGGGGGATTCAGCTGGGCCTCGGGACTGTTGATGAAACGCTCAATCTGCGGGTGGGGAGAGCAGGAGGAGGAGGGGTCAGAGTGTACTGTATCGCCATGAGCAAACACTAAGGACAGCCAAATCAATTGCTAGGAACACAAGCATTTCGCTACACCCGCAATAACATCTGCATGCGACCAATAACATTTGAATGGTTATTGTTTTCATGCATTTATTACCCATTTATTCTTATTCCTCGATTTTATCTCATACTGGGGTTAGTTTTAAATCTCATTTTCATCCATAGTCTATATAACATAAATAAGCAGTGGTCAAAAAGCATTGGGTTGTCAATAAACAATGTGTTGGTTACCTTTCTGTTGACCTCAGGGTAGCGTGTCCCTTTGTATTGGATCCTCTGCTCGATCACTCTGCCTGTCAGACTGCTGCAGCCCTTCAGCTCACAGAGCTTATCATAGATCTTCATCATCTGAGAGGAGAGAGAGGACTTCAGTGGCTTCTATCTATCAAAGTCATGTACAGTTAACACATTTAGTATGTGGCTCAAGCAGGAATCAAACCCACAGCTCTGGCGTTACAAGCGTCACACTCAAACCAACTGAGCCATTGGAACCAATAGGCCTCGGTGATCTGACCTTGCGTTTGAGCTTGTGCTCCTGGATGTAGCTGGAGTCCTCCTCTTCTAGCTCGTTGACACTCAGCTCCCTCTCCTGCAGCCGCCGGATCTCATCATTGTACATCTTCAGCAGGTTCTCCAGGTACGCAATCTGAGAGAGCGAGAGAGAGAGAGCGAGATATGAAGATATGCCTGGCACATTGCTCCTTATGATGAACTATCAGATGCAAAACATTACGGTAATCTACACCAAATCAATGCTTTTAAACCCTTGAGGGTTGACCAAGTGCACACTTTGGGCAGAAGAGGAATAAAGCTATAGAGAAGTCATGGACTCTGTCCATTCTTGGTGCTGCTGACCTGTCTCCGGGAAGCCTTCTTCGTCTTCTTCTCCTCCTCTTCCTGCTGCCCCGAGGTAGACGGTAGCTCCTCTGTCTGTGCCTCCTCTTCCCTCTCCTCTTTCATCTCCTTCTTCTCCCCGGCGGTAGGCTCCACCTTCACGACAGTCTGCCTCCTCTTGTCCGAGTGCTGTTTGAGGACGGTGCACAGCTCGTTGATGTAGACAAAGGTCTTGGTGCGGCGGGCCTGGGCGCGCGTCAGGCAGCGGCCCAGCGTGTTGCGGAACTCCACCGAGGCCAGGAAGCTCGGCGAGGCCTTGGAGTGCTTGGCGTGCAGGAAGGTCATGACTTCGGGGCAGTCCTGTGTGTGGGCCGAGCAGTACTCTACAAACTGAACAAAGCGAAGGAGGGGAGTGAACGAGGGAGAAGGGTTTAGAAGAATGTTCTTCAATCTTTCCACTGGGGGGGACAGAGGGTTGGTGCAGACTTTTGTACCTGCTCAATACATGGGCTTAAAGGTTAGTTATAATCAGGTGTGTTAGTGCTGGGATGGAGCAAAGCCTGCAAAACTATGGGATTTGAAAAACACTGATTAAGAGTGATGTGGGATGGCCCAAATTCGAAAGGGTCACGCACAAATTCGTTATGATTTCCATGATCTGACATCATCGCGATGGACTAATAGCCTGCAAAGACTCAAAGCCACAGCCGTAGTTGTGCTTTCCAGTGTTGCAGCTCCACTGACATATTTGTAATGTGACTGCACCAAACATCTCCACCATCCATCCATGTACCCTCTTACCTCAGTAAATAGCTTCTGGTTCTCTGCTTTAAGAACATGGCTTTCTTTCTTCACTGTGGCAAAAGGAGATTGGGTGATGTGAGTAGGAGCGGGCTGTTGGATTTTGGGGGGAGTACGATGATTGGCTGAGGGTTTAGAGGAGGTGGAGGAAGAGGGTTGAGGCCTCTCCTCTTCATCATCATCAAGGATTACAATGCTGTCCATCACTGCTGCTGAGGCAACCGCCATCAGATAGGGACTATTCTTTGCTGAGGGAAGGCAAAAACAACAGTGTCAAAATGATGCCTTGGGCAGATTCAAAAGTAACATACCACTGTCATGCCATCTGGTTTAGTGAGTCTATCCAATACAATGATTATGCCTTTCAAAGTTTTATCATATTTATGGTCAACCATTTTTACAATACGAAAATTACACAGTATCAGGTACAAACACCACTGCTACCTATTATCCATTGTAAACTCCACCCTGTCCCTTTTCACCAGCACGATTTAAAACAAATGTTATAACAACAAACATTGTTTATATTTTGTAGGCTTATCTACAACGAAAACAGACACTGCCCGCCAGTTCAGACAGTAACGTGAGCTAGCATGCTAGGCTAACGTCTGGGACTCTTGCTAACTAGTTCATTTACTAAGTATTTTTTTGATTAAACAAGATTTGAGCTGGTCGAAACTTCTGTCAGGTAAAAAACAACACATTTACTAGATTGTTTACTGCAAAAACACTCCAAACACCACTGTTGTGTTTGTTGTTTCCTTGTTGGCTGGCTAGCTAGCTAACCTCAGTTAGCAACAAGCTAATGTTAGCTGGCTGCTCAGGAAAGCGCCAATCTCTCCGGGTAAAATGGTAGGGGTATGACAAAGACAACTTGTAAACAAATACTTTTACTAGCTTTATGTATGAAATGCAGATGTATATAATATAGCTACTATTTTAAGACCGTGGTTAGACAGTTAGCTATGGACAAAACAATGATAGTCAACTTACCCGCTTGATACCGAAATGTCTCGCCCCGAAGAGCTCGGGAACATTCAAGCCTACCATTGGTTGTTGGTTGGTTGTCGCTCAGTAACATCGTCGATCATTGGCTATTCACTTTACTCTAGTTTCACATGTCAGGTGTTTTGTCCAAATTGTCTACATTTGCCCGTCAGCTTGTTTAAAGCTGTATATGTCACTTTTTGGTCGACCCGACCAAATTCACATATAAATGTGTGTTATGGATCTGTCATTCTTCATTGAAAGCAAGTTTAAGAAGTGCTAGATCTGTTCTATGTGCGCTATTTCTATGCTTCTCGTTCTTAAGTTTTTTTGTGTTTTACTTTCGGTTTTGTACACCAGCTTCAAACAGCTGAAAATACAATATTTTTTGTTATGGTAAATATATTTCACAACGGTTTAAGAATAGATGGTAAAATGATTTTCTACATTATACTTGCTTGTTTAATCACATAAACTGAAACTATTAGAATTTTTAGCAACCATGAAATGGCGGAGCGATTTCTGCATAGTGCATTTACCTAAACCAATTCGTTATTTTGTGTTTCTGAGGCTCATACGATAAATATTGATAGCATTAACATAAAAAATATGTGTCTTTCATTTGGAGTAAGTGATTAGGCGAATACAGTTGCGCTCCTTGCAACTGAGAGTACAACCATATGGTTAAAACTAGGCCAATAACTCAACTCCAGCAGCGACGAGTTTGGGCTGACTACACTTGTCAGTCTATACTTGTAAAAAATGTCCATTCTTTAATGCCTACCTTGTGACTGTGTTCGTTCTGTGTATCAGCTTTTTTTTTTTTTTGGTGATGAAAAAAATTAGTGTTTTACGCGACCTCTGCCAAGGGTGCCATTGTTTTAACAGAGAAGGAGCAACCAGTCATTGAACTAGATTATTTTGTTTTGGCTGGGGAGGCATAGGCTATAATGCATTTTTACAATCTATTACAATCATGAAAAGCACAGAAACACAGTAAGCAGTAAATAATATATATATATAAGAGTATGGAGTGGTAGTGCATAAAGTAACTTCCTACTCCATTGAAAAACAGTGGATACGGGTGCAGTTTGACAGACATCACATAAAACGGTACTTTTATTAAAAACGATGGATTACAGCACACACAAAAAAGAACACAGTGACACAGGACAAACATGTACAGGGTAGGCATTAAAGAATGTACATTTTTACAAGAATCCACTGACTGAAACTTGATGCACACACTCGTCGCCGCTCAACTCCATTCTAAATCGTGGAGTTGAGTTTAGTCAGCTAGGTTATGACCAAGGAAAACATCAAGTATTCACATCCTTGAGTCAAGTTGTGTGGAAGTAGAAGCACCCCTAATCAAAAGATCCTAGGATTTTCTTATGATAAATACTTCTTATCTACTTATCACATGACAAATAACACACATTCAACAACGGGGAAACTGCTTTGAAGATTAAGAATTTATTACATCCCATCACAAATAGTCCTCATTTGCTCAAAGCTGTTGCTCATTGGTGGCAAATACACTAATCTAACAATTCTGATGTGGTGGTAGGAACATCAATAGCAAAAAACAAAAAATCACTATAGCCTATATACCGTCTATAGAAGGCAAGATAAAATTAAATATAACCCAAAACAAACAAAATGAAAACAATATATAAACACACTTCCAGGGAATTACTAATTCCAATTGAAAGGATTTTGTCTTATATTCACCTTCAGAATCAATAGAAAAGCAAATAATGACAGGGTTCAATCTTTAATTCCTGGGTCAATTAACCCAATAGAACCACTAATAACACAACACACAATTATCTATATCCATATGTACATACGCTCATGTGCACAAGTCTCTTGAGTTCTTCTAGAGAGGAATTCACAGTTGTGTAACCGTATTTAAATATGTCAATATTTAAATCGGTTACCTATTCAAATATTTTTATTCCCCGACCACTTGTTAGATCATTCATTGTCAACTGCTGTCAGAAACTCAATATCTTCTTTCCATGTACCACCTTCCACAACCTTCCACAAACGGTGCACTTTTATTCCTGAAATTCCAGCTTTGTTGGTTCCATTACACACTCACCTGGGAATCCCAGGTGTTTCCACATTTACTTCACTTTCTGTAATTGAGAGGATAAGGATGAGCCCAACGTGTGTAAACTAACAAAACAGACAATGGGAGAAATCCAAGGGCCTAATTCAAAACTCACTAATACATAACAGATAATGTCATCATATTACATAGTAATCCATAGTAAATACATTTGATTGATTGATAATCCAGGGGCTGGAGTTTTAACTAGAGGGATACAGCTTGAGATAAAACAAATTTGGGCAAGACAGTGTTAGCTGGGAAATATACATAGACACATAGTAGTTACACTTAACTACAAAATATGTCTGATGACATTTACGAAAGCGAAATTACCTTCTCTTGTGAGTTAGTATCATCGGACCCTATAAAGGCAAGAAAAGGTCAAGCATTAGATTGACACACAAGATCCAAATGAATTCGCAAGATCCAAATTCACACTGTAGCTTCACGGCTTCAACATTGTTTTTTGTGTATCTTAGTTCAAACTGATTGTAGTTACCAGAGCTAAATGTCCAGGAGACGATCTTGATCAAACCATAGAGCCCCAGGGCCACGGCAACCATCGCCATGGAGTCTTCAATGGAGGGACCATTAACACCTGATTGGGATGAAGAGATAGAGAGTAAATTTAAGACATACTCAGGATAAGTTGTGTTGTGTCAAGTCAAATGTATTTGACTTTTCAGATCAAAGTAACTGCATATCAGAAATTATAACCTGGGCTGTTCAAGCCCTGAATGCTGATTGGCTGACAGCCGTGGTATATCAGTACCGTATACCACGGGTATGACAAAACATTTATTTTTATTGCGTTGGTAACCAGTTTATATTAGCAATATGGCACCTCTGGGGTTTATGGTATATGGCCAATGTACCACGGCTAAGGGCAGTGTCCAGGCACTCTGCATTGTGTCGTGCTTAAGAACAGCCCTTAGCCGTGGTATATTGGCCATATACCACACCCCATAGGGCCTTATTGCTTTATGGACCCATGTATGGAATGTAAAGAACATTGTTTGAGGTAGAAATTGCCCCTAACCACAGATTCCCTTACCCCAATTCTAACCTTTACCTTTACAGGGATACAAATATCAGGCTCTGAATCAGTGAACCCAGGGGCAACATCCATCAACTCAATGCAGCTCTATTAAATTATCTCTCACCGATGACATTGAGGGTGACGCTGGCCCGCCGGGTGCCTCCAGGATGGACGGCCACACAGGTGACCTCCCCTCCACGGCCAAGGTCCAGCTTGGCTGAGTCTAACTCCAGACGGGTGGTCTGGCTGTAGGTGTTGTCTGGGCCCTGCCTGTGGCCTGTCACGCTGCCTTGACCCAGGGGCCTGACCTTACCGTCAGGCCCTGTTAACTCCCAGTGGAACTCCAGGGAGAGGGGGAAGAATCCTGACGCCTCGCATTGCACCTTCACCACCTGGCCGGGCACGGAGAGAGGGAGCGGGGAGGGGAAGATGGAGAGGGACGGAGGCTCTGGGAGAGATAGAGGGAGAAATAGGAGTGAGAGAATGAGGTAAGAAATAGGAGTGAGAGAATGAGGTAAGATACACATATATGGCATGTTTTCTAATGCTATTTAGTTGACCATGACATACCATTATAAGAATGTACTGTATATAAAGTTACAGTAGTTATTACAGTGACTATACTATACATGTAAATACATAGTGGTTGAGATTCTACACATTGCAACGCTTTAGTATTGGCAGACTAATCAAGCGTATTCATCTCTCCTCACCTACAATCTCCAGCTCCACTGCCACCTGAGCCAGGAGATATGGCAAGTACACCGTGCAGATGTAGGTTCCTGTGTGGCGCACTTCAGCTTCCTGCAGGATCAGTGATGCATTTCCTGTCTCGTGCAGAGCCGTGAAGTCTAGCCCCGCTCCCTTTTCCTTGGTCTCGGCAAATCGGTCAGTCTTTCCGTCGTAGGCCAGGACCAGACGTCCATCGCCCCTGAACTGGTAGCGCCACTCCACGGCGAAGCCAGAGCCAGAGAGAGGAGAAGTGGCCTCCATCCAGAACCCACAGTCTAGAACCACCGGTTCCCCGAGTCTGGAACGGACCAAGGGGGTTCGACTGGACACACTGAGCACCACTGGGAGAGAGAGGGGTAGGAGAGAGACATTAAACTTTCACACTACTTTATCTGTGACATTGCGTAGTAATAAACATCACCGGATTATATACTTCTTCATGGCATATGACAAATTCATTTCAATTAGTTAAGAACAAATTCTTATGTACAATGACGGCCTAAAATTCTTATGTACAATGACGGCCTACAACAGGGCCAATTGAGCGCCGCCCTATGGGACTCCCAATCACGGCCTGGATTCGAACCAGGGTGTCTGTAGTGACACCTCTAGCACTAGTGATGCAGTGACTTAGACCGCTGCGCCACTCGGGAGCCCCGGTTAATAATAAGTCATTATCACTGTTGTGTTGGTAACTGTATACAATTTTGATTAGAAGTCCATCTTTAACACTTGTAATGGTTAAATACAACAATCTGACTTTAACAACCCTTGCTCAAGAAGAATGTAATTGTTTTTCAATCATAGGGCTCTTTACCAGTGGGTTCCTTGGTTGCCGTGGGAGCACGCATGACACTGGACAGGCCCAGCTGTCCGTCAAGGCCCTGCAAGGCTGCAGAGTACCAGTCAGCTTGCAGGTAGATAGGACTGTGGGCAGAGTCAGTGAGCGGGACTGCCCATTGAACGGTGGAGGGCTGGGGCATGAAGGGGTTTATCTCACACTGTGGTTTATGGACTGAGCCCTCTGGTGGGTGCAGAGAGGAACTGCAGAGGATGGCTGCTGGGTCTGATGAGAGAGAGGGAGATTTGTCTATAGAAGTTATCCTTTCAATGAAATAACTTTTTTTTTTTTTACCAAACTGACTGAGTGCACCTTTAACAGCGACTGGTTTGTCATTCAAATCCTACATCATTTCTAAAGAGATTGTCCTATATAATGTATAATAATAAGTACTGACCAGTGATGTAGTAGACTCTATCATGGTTGATGTCTGCAGATGGTCCCTGCTGTGACTTGGTTTCTGAGTCTGTATTGATATACAGTAGTGACTTCTCCTGAATCATTGCAGCAGGGAATCCACCACCTCGACCTGGTTTCTCCTGGACAAACCAGCACTCCAGAACTGGACAGCTTGTCCCATAGACTGGAAGAGAGAAGGATGAGAAAGTTGTGTGAATATGTGAGACCATCAATGTGGATAGGTGAGAAGATAAACTACTGTAGATTAGCTTGGTAAGAATAGATATGAAAAGGCAATCAAAAGAGCAAATGGAGATGCTTAGTATTCAGACAGTGAAAACCAAAATATTGTAAGTCCCTATTACTGTAAATCTCTATTATTGAACTGTAATCAATTTAAAAAAACAATTGCATTCGTATGAATACATATTTGCTGTAAGGCTGTTTATGTGTGCTTGTCATTTCACACAATGATCTAAATTAATCAACCAAGTGCAATGCATATACAAGCTACAAAGTAACAAAGTATCACAGATCAATACAGATTAAGTAGATACGGTAGCAGCAGTTGTTTCAAATTGTATCATATATTAAGTCATGTTCAATATTCTTCAATATATATATATTTTTTAAACTACAGCACAAATGCCGGAGAGTTGAAAGGAAATACAGTAAGAAAAAGTCGACCATTTTACCGTGTATGAAGCAAGTAAAGGCGAGAAACGATAGCTTGTAAATTGTTGAAATATTGTCCATGGTTGTCTTCGACAGTGTTATCGACTGTTTGTTATCGACTGTTTTGGTGTAGTTTGGAGTTGTTAACGCATGGAGAAATATTATGTTTTCTTCGGCCTTCCCCTGTGGCCTGCAGAAACTGCTTTCACTTTCATTTTTCAGACCGACATTTGCATAGCTAGACGAGGCATAGATAATGATATACCATCACGGTGTCCAATATTAGGTTAAGTCAATACACTGATTTTATGAGGCACAAATTGCATAAACATGTTGTGAAAAATATACTGTTTTACAAACTCAGAGAGCTTCGTGCACAACATGATTTGCCGCGCAAAGAAATACGACGACGTCAACGCATTGCAAAATGCACACTCAACACTAGATGGTGCACCAACACTGACGTTAATTTCAAACGTGCCCCAGAGTTGTCAAGATCACTCGATTTCTTTGAAACTGGAATCAGGGGACATGCACACCATTAGAGTTTATACCTGGCTGGCTGCTTCTGTTCGAAATTACGAACGTCACATGGATTTCGGTACAGTGGCATGAATTAATACATGATGGGTCATTATTTTATGAAAGAGTTAGCCCCTACCTGTCTTCTATTCCAGTCAACAGGTGAAATCTGCTACCTTTTAAATATAAAATTAAATAGCTTGTTTTTCATTCTTCCTGAATTAGAATGTCACAGAGTTGCATGATTGTTTGCAGAATGCAGAGAAACAAGATGGCAAGAAGGAATAAGGTAATCTGATCCAAGATTTGTGGTGAGGCAACTTTTACTTTGATGTCGAGACGGAGTAGGGTGAAGTTGCCCTAAAACGCTGATCTTGGGTCAGATTTGCATTTTTCCTACTAATGGTTAAGTATTGGAATGGACGAGGGGAAGCTGATCCCATATCTGTTCCTAGAGGAATCTTTACCCCAGACCGACAGATACCCAAAAGTGATCATGTGATTTCTTTGAAACAGTAGTGAGGAGAGTTACAGTCTACATATAGATGGCACTGTGGCATCGTTTATCCTTCACTGTAGCCTATGCGGCGGCTGGTTTTTGACTCTTTTCAGGGACTTTCCATTCACAAACTGAACTCGCTTTGGTTATTCCCGTCACGCACATACCAGAACACACTGAGAGTGGGCAAGAATTCCAGAACACATTTTCATTGGGGAGAGAAAATGTGAAAATATGATCAAAGATTACCCTTGACTTTTTCCAAATGTTGTTACGTTACAGCCTTATTTTAAAATGGATTAAATAAAATAAAAAATCCTCATCAATCTACACACAATACCCCATAATGACAAAGGAAAAACTGATTTTTTTACATTTTAGCAAATCTATTCAAACTAAATAAACAGAAATACCTTATTTACATAAGTATTAGGGTCATTTGCTATGAGACTCGAAATTGAGCTCAGGTGCATCCTGTTTCCATTGATCATCCTTGAGATGTTTCTACAACTTGATTGGAGTCCAAATTCAATTGATTGGACATGATTTGGAAAGTCACACTCCTGTCTATATAAGGTCCCACAGTTGACAGTGTATGTCAGAGCAAAAACCAAGCCATGAGGTCAAAGGAATTGTCCGTAGAGCTCTGAGACAGGATTGTGTCGAGGCACAGGTCTGGTGAAAGGTACCACAACATTTCTGCAGCATTGAAGGTTCCCAAGAACACCTTGGCCTCCATCATTCTTAAATGGAAGAAGTTTGGAACCACCAAGACTCTTCCTAGAGCTGGGCGCCCTGCCAAACTGAGCAATATGGGGAGAAGGACTTTGGTCAAGGAGGTGACCAAGAACCCGATGGTCACTCTGACAGAGCTCCAGAGTTCATCTGTGGAGATTAGAGAACCTTCCAGAAGGACAACCATCTCTACAGCACTCCACCAATCAAGCTTTTATGGCCACTCCTCAGTAAAAGGCACATGACACACATCTCTGGTCTGATTAAATATTGAACTCTTTGGCCTGAATGCCAAGCGTCACGTCTGGAGGAAACCTGGCACCATCCCTACAGGGAAGCATGGTAGTAGCAGCATCATGCCGTGGGGATGTTTTTCAGCGGCAGGGACTGGGACACTAGTCAGGATCGAGGGAAAGATGAACGGAGTACAGACAGATCCTTGATGAAAACCTGCTCCAGAGCGCTCAGGACCTCAGACTGGGGCGAAGGTTCACCTTCTAACAGGACAAAGACCCCTTAGCACACAGCCAAGATAACGCAGGAGTGGCTTCGGGACAAGTCTCTGAATGTCTTTGTGTGGCACAGCCAGAGCCCAGACTTGAACCCGAACGAACATCTCTGGAGAGACCTGAAAATAGCTGTGCAGCGACGCTCCCCATCCAACCTGACAGAGTTTGAGAGGATTTGCAGAGAAGAATGAGAGAAACTCCCCAAATACAGGAGTGCCACGCTTGTAGCGTCATACCCAAGAAGAGTCGAGTCTGTAATCGCTGCCAATGGTGCTTCAACAAAGTACTGAGTAAAGGGTCTAAATACTAATGGAAATGTTTGTTTTTTTGCCAAAAAAAATCTAAAAACCTGTTTTTGCTTTGTCATTATGGGGTATTATGGGTAGATTGATGAGGGGATTTTAAAAAAAATACATTTTATGATAAGGGATTAATGTAACAAAATGTGAAAAACGTAAACGGGTGAAAAACGTAAGATAGGGAATTTTTACTTGGATTAAATGTCAGGAATTGTCAGGGATATCCTTGTCCCATCACACACTAGCGACTCCTGTGGCGGGCCGGGTGCAGTGCACGCTGACACGGTTGCCAGGTGTACGGTGTTTCCTCCGACACATTGGTGCGGCTGGCTTCCGGGTTAAGTGGCTATTGTGTCAAGAGGCAGTGCGGCTTGGTTGGGTTGTGTTTCGGAGGACACACGGCTCTCGAACCCATAGGGGAGTTGCAGCGATGAGACAAGACTGTAACTACCAATTGAATACCACGAAATTGGGGAGAAAAAAAGGGGGTAAAATTAAAAAAGGTATGTGTTACCTTTGAATGGTGATTCAGAACCACACTGTGTACTGTGTTATACGCGACCCTTTCAATTATGATTTTTTACCATTTCAACTGAGACTGAGTGCGTATGTTCGTCATAGAAGGCCAAAGTTCAAATTTGTGGGTTTTTCGGGAAGTTGTCCTTTCTCACTATTAGCAGCATAGAGCAAGCTTGTGTTAGCTCCCCCCCAACAACTGGCATTACTAGGCTTCCATTTGCTGTCTTGGCTACATGGGGTAAGGGGGGTTGGGATGTGTTTATTATTGGGGGGTTTTGCAACGAAAACAAGAGTTTCTATTGCACAGATTCACTTACTAGTAAGTCCCTTTTTGCTTTCGCTTGGTTTTTCTTCTTCTTCCAGTGAGGTTTTATAGCGGACTACAACCCAAACAGATGTGTTACTGCCACCTACTGGATGCGCTGAATCCAAGGTGGTTTTATTTGGCCCCCCAAGTTTTCTGAGCAAAAATAAATAAAAAATACAAAACTGTATATTCTGAACAAAAATGAAGAAGCCGGATGTGGAGGTCCTGAGTTGGCGTGGTTACACGTGGTCTGCTGTTATGAGGCTTGTTGGACGTACTGCCAAATTCTCTAAAACAACGTAAATTCTCTGGCAATAGCTCTGGTGAACATTCCTGCGGTCAGCATTCCAATTGCAAGCTCCCTCAAAACTGTCATGTGGATGGATTATCTTGGCAAATGAGAAATGCTCACTAACAGGTATGTAAAAAAAATGGTGCCATTTTTTGTTGTTGAGAAATATGCTTTTTGTGCGTATGGGATATTTTATTTCAGCTCATGAAACATGGGACCAAGACGTTGTTTGTTGTTGTTGAATTTTCATTGTCGGACATATACGAACGAGTGTTAAAACACCAGTTGAATTTTCATTTTCGGACATAAAAGAGTGTTAAAACACCAGGAAATCAGCTCCAAGTGATGTTAATTTTGGAAATCTGTTCACAAATATTCCCATTCATAATACAGAGACATACTGTATGTGATCATATACAAATAATAATAATAAATAATAATTGATTGGATTTAAGTAGCGCTTTTCTACCAACTGAGGTCCTCAAAGCGCTTTACATAGTCGGGGGAAACTCACCTCATCCACCATCAATGTGTATCACCTGACCAGAACGCTTACCACACTATCAGGTGGAGAGGTGAGGAGTGATATCTGCCAATTAGGAATGAGGGGGATGATTAGGTGCCCATGATGGAATGTGGTCAGGTTGGGAATTTAGGGATTTTGAATGAACACAGAGAGTCAGGCCACCCATTTTGTTCACCCCAATTTCGTGGTATCCAATTGGTAGTAGTTACAGTCTTGTCTCATCACTGCAACTCCCGTACGGACTCAGGAGAGGCGAAGGTCGAGAGCCATGCGTCCTCCGAAACACAACCCAACCACTGCTTCTTGACACAATGCACATCCAACCCGGAAGCCAGCCGCACCAATGTGTCGGAGGAAACACTGTACACCTGGCGATCATGTCAGCATGCACTGCGCCCGGCCCGCCACAGGAGTCGCTAGTGTGCGATGAGACAAGGATATCCCTGCCGGCCAAACCCTCCCTAACCCGGACGACGCTGGGCCAATTGTGCGTCGCCCCATGGACCTCCCGGTCGCGGCCGGCTGCGACAGAGCCTGGGCTCGAACCCAGAGTCTCTGGTGGCACAGCTAGCACTGAGGCCACCAATTTTAACGTTTTATTATGAATGACCACAGAGAGTGAGGCCACCCATTTTAACATTTTATTATGAATGACCACAGAGAGTCAGGCCACCCGTTTTAACGTTTTATATTGAATGACCACAGAGAGTCAGGCCACCCGTTTTAACGTTTCATTATGAATGATCACAGAGAGTCAGGCCACCCGTTTTAACGTTTTATTATGAATGACCACAGAGAGTCAGGCCACCCGTTTTAACGTTTTATTTTGTTCCAGCCCCATGAACATTCGCTTCAGAAAAAATTAGCCCGTGGCTGAATCTAGTTGATGATCCCTGCCCTAAATGTTGCATAATCCTTATCAAATGATTTGTGAAACATCAGAGACATATGGTGAATACCTTTTGAAAGTATTATTTTAAAGTGGACATTTGCTGGCTTCTTGCTTTCCTTGAGTTTGTGACCAACTATACGTATTTTATCTGATTCTTCATAACTGTCTTTGTTTCAGAATTATGCAACAACGCCCAAATGTATTGTGGGAAAGGAAATTCCATTGAGAGGCAAGACTCTGAGGCAAAAGAGGCCCATTGTCCCTCAATGCTGTACCTCCAGCTTTGAACCTCCTCAGGCCCAAAGAGAGGACTACGTCCGGCTACGAGTGATACCCAGACTACCAGTGCTCCGAGGAGAAAAGGGGAAACAGTGGCTGCATGGAGAGAGATGAGGGAAAAGCTGCACAAAATCCTTGTGGAGAACATGGCCCCCCCAGTAAAATCCATCTGCTCTGTGTGTGGGATCAAGACAGAGATAATATGGCGGTTCACTGACTGTGGGGCTGAGACAATATTTTGCTCTTGAATGTGTGGTGGCTACCCATAAAAACAAAAACATTGTCCACTACATGGAGATCTGGCGTGTAATTATCATTTGCAATGTTTGATCATGTGCTCAATTAACAAATAAACTAATTTCTCAAACATAAGTTTAGTTAAATGGTCATTGTCAGAGGCCTTCGCAGAGGTTTCTCCCACAAAGGATCACTGTCATCACCTTAAAACCAAGCATTTGTACTATTTGCAGTTACACTTAAACTGATCAACTAATTGTATTTGCTCTCTATCTCTGTCTCTATCTGTCTCTGTCTATCTGATACATATTTTCACCCACAACTTACTTATTTTCCCCAGGTCATGCTTTTTAGCCATGGCTAAATCATTGAAACCTCTTAACCAATACTCTTCCGCTTAAGGATGGTCAATTTAAAAGGACCCTTCCGTTTGCTTTCTAATGGCACTGAGGGCGGAGAGTTGGCCATAAGTGATCACTCTACCACAGTAGACTTCTGAGTGTATTTGATGACATTTGTTTAATAATATCTAACAGTAAACAAAAACCTTTCTCTACATAACATTTTTGGTGTTTTTCAAAATGTTGTTCTTACGTGACAAGTTCAAGGCAATTTTGTTTTCATTTTCGAATGATATTCACTGAGTATACAAAACATGCTCTTACCATGACATACTGTAGACTGCCCAGGTCAATCAAGGGGTGCTCTGAAATCAGTGTGGCATGATAGGATGATTACACAGAAGGATTACCACACAGGCCGGAGAGATAACGAGGCAACTTTATTTAATGTTGATCGCTTTTATTAGAATGTCTAAGAGCGAGCAGTGAAACAATTAATAAATAATGCCGAGAGAGGTTCCGGCAGTATCCGGCTCAAATGAAGCACCGCCAGAGACTATAAAAAGCAGGACTCAATGCGTCTCTACTTGGCACTCTGCATTAAACAGATAGATTTGGGGTAACACATTGCGATAGACTAGTGTCCTGTCCAGGTGTTATACTTGTATATCAAGTTGCCTCTTGCTACTGAAACAGGAGATTATGTTTACTACTGTATGTGAAACGCAAAGCTTTCTATGTTGTTGACCCCGACTTATTGTGAAACTGAAATCCCGACTGCGGATTGTGCCGTTACGCATCACAGATAAGTCAAAGAAAACAATTGATAATTGCAATGGAAAATGTGTAGTTTTTGCTCCATTCTGTTAACAGTTTATTTGTGTCTTTCTAATGGAACTTTTAATGACTAACTATTTTTCAGGCTGAGTGCATGATGTGCGGGTAGAGCTCTGCAAGTGTGAGCCAGAAGCAGTGTCATTGGTCAGGTGCATGCTTTGGCCTTGCACACCCCACCAGCCTCAGACTGAAGTTGTCTGCTCACTACTCAAGCGGATAACCAGCCTGCAGCTTGAGAGTGCTGTTTCACTAAGGGCCATATGCCTGTCATTCAATTATCCTCATAGGACACTAAGTAACCACTTTTATAATCTGATTCTATAATGTGTCTACTTTGTCTGCAAAAGTTCATAACCAAATTTCTGTTTTGATAAAAAAGGATCTGTCATAGAAACCAAGTGCTACTTGTATGTGAAGATGCATTTGCTGTGTTGATGGTCTACTCTGATGGAATGTAGTAATGAATCAGAGTGTTGATATCCTACTCTGATGGAATGTAGTAATGAATCAGAGAGTTGATGTCCTACTCTGATGGAATGTAGTAATGAATCAGAGTGTTGATGTCCTACTCTGATGGAATGTAGTAATGAATCAGAGTGTTGATGTCCTACTCTGATGGAATGTAGTAATGAATCAGAGTGTTGATGTCCTACTCTGATGGAATTCAGTAATGAATCAGAGCGTTGATGTCCTACTCTGATGGAATGCAGCAATGAATCAGAGTGTTGATGTCCTACTCTGATGGAATGTAGTAATGAATCAGAGTGTTGATGTCCTACTCTGATGGAATGTAGTAATGAATCAGAGTGTTGATGTCCTACTCTGATGGAATGTAGTAATGAATCAGAGTGTTGATGTCCTACTCTGATGGAATGTAGTAATGAATCAGAGTGTTGATGTCCTACTCTGATGGAATGTAGTAATGAATCAGAGTGTTGATGTCCTACTCTGATGGAATGTAGTAATGAATCAGAGTGTTGATGTCCTACTCTGATGGAATGCAGTAATGAATCAGAGTGTTGATGTCCTACTCTGATGGAATGCAGCAATGAATCAGAGCGTTGATGTCCTACTCTGATGGAATGCAGCAATGAATCAGAGTGTTGATGTCCTACTCTGATGGAATGCAGCAATGAATCAAAGTGTTGATGTCCTACTCTGATGGAATGTAGTAATTAATCAGAGTGTTGATGTCCTACTCTGATGGAATTCAGTAATGAATCAGAGTGTTGATGTCCTACTCTGATGGAATGCAGCAATGAATCAAAGTGTTGATGTCCTACTCTGATGGAATTCAGTAATGAATCAGAGTGTTGATGTCCTACTCTGATGGAATGCAGTAATGAATCAGAGTGTTGATGTCCTACTCTGTTGGAATGCAGCAATGAATCAGTGCCTTTAAGTGACTCTGCTTATTCTGCCCTGACAAATGAGGCCTATGAGGAGTTATGTCATGCCTGAACTTGATATGTTGCGCCATCTGGCCCCAGAAACTGCAGATGGAACCCAGTGCCCACTCTCTCCCAAGGTTTGTTTTATTTTTTTGGCCAATTAAATGTTTAATCACCCTCAAAAAACACTTCAATGCATAATATCAATTCTGATGTGTCCCTCTTTTATAAACACAAATGATCTATTAGAAACATCTCTGTTACATTTTTGTCAAAAAGTTGCACAGACTAACAGACTTCAAGTCTTTCATTTTATTTGTTTATTGGGATCCCCACGATCTGTTACAAAGCAGAAGCTACTCTTCATGGGGTCCAAAAACTATAAAGTTGTATCCAAGTATATTTGACATGTCTTTACAGGACAATTGAACAGTGTTGGTAGCAGTGGATGGGCTTTTTGGTTTGCCTTGGAAAAAGTTGTCTGGATCAAGTTATGAGCCACCAAAACATGAGGAAAAGTACTTTGCAAACCAAGTTGATGTGGATTGATTCATTTGTAAGCCCATGCCACCAACAGGGGTAAAGTGGTAACAAACTGCCTGAATGTAATATGCACTGCATTTTAAGGATAACATGCATTGTTACCTTATGCACAACTTCCCTAGAAGGGAATGTGAACGAAATCTAGAATTATTTTAACTCATGATATCAAACATTGCTACTAATTCAAATGTAAATGATGCAGTTTTCCCTCCACTTCATCTGTTTGACTCAGTTGTTTTATGGTTGAAGACGGTGTATCGGTATTGCGTATGTTGAATGTAATATTATTGGTTGTCTCATGCAACATCCATTTAGGCACTGAACCTGGCACCACTGTGTTTGATCTGCTTCAGACAGCAGCTAAGTAGGTTATACCTGTACTGTACTTGATATTTAAAAAAATATGTAGGGTTGTCAGGGATTTGAAGCAGGCAACGCGATCAGGTCCAAACCCAAAACAACGAAATTCGATGAGACAGGCGTGTTGGGAGTTTCCTGCGAGCATGAGCACCGCTTCACTTCCTGAACATGAAAAAGGGTGAAAGGTGGAATGCAGTAATAATGAGTTGGTTTTTTTCTTTTTCATTATTTTTTTCAGTGTTTGGTTAATTTAGTATGCAAATAAAGATGCATCTCTTCAGTAGTTTGTCAAATGCAGTGTACCTGCTGCGAGAGGAGGGGATGAGAGGCAAGAACATCAATCTCATCTTCATGTATGACATTGTATGAAAGATGCAACCACATGTGCAAGTAATTCACCTTTTTTATTCAAGATCTCGTTTACTTTAACATTTGAATAGCAGTTTTCACCCAAAATATTATTTTACATTTACATTGTGTCCATCATTTTTAAAGAAACTTTCCTGAATTGAAGCTTGGGACCAAATTCATTGTGCCAGTTTTCCATGCTGATGGACATGACTTGCCATGTCAGGTATTTGAACATGATCATTAATATGATCAGTAGGTATTTATTTATATTTTATAAGTTTTAACCAAATAACCCTTTTACTATGGTATTACATGATCTTATATTTCTAAATGAAATTCAACACAAGATATGTGGAAGGTGCTGGACTGGCAGATGGGGAGCAGATGGAGAGGCTGTGGTCGTATCTGAGGTGCTTTGGGAATGTCACCAAAGGGATGTCGCTGTCCCATTGTATTGACCTCCTGATTGATGCCCTTCTCCACCATGGGAAAAAGATGCACCAGAGGCAATGTTAGTATTCAGGCAACACACTTGGAATTGTAGGCTGGACAATATTACGAGTCACAATTCACCCAAGGCTGAAAAACGGCAAAAGAACTTTGGCTAAGCTGGAACACTAGCGCAAGCCCATAGCAAATGAATGGAATCAAGCTTTTGCCTGTTTTGACTGGAGTGATGCTTACAATTCAATTTTGCCTAAATGGCACAAAAAAATGTATCCCTTTTTATTTTACCACTAAAAATCTGTTCATCGGACGAAACTGTAAAAAAACTACTTGTGTAGAAAGTAAACATCCGCACCTCGATGGTGTCAACTGTGCTTATGTTTGTGTAATGAAAAAGTAGGGGGAAAATTAAAACTTCTGACTATTTCTGGTCTAGTGATCAATGAGAAACGAGCTCGCTGCCCAGACTTACATAATTACAAAGAGGAGATTCTCCTGATTAAAATGATGCCCGACGTAAAAAAAAATCTAAATATACACATTGGGAAATATTTGGCGAAATAGACCGGCATGCCTCTCCATTGGAAAACAATGGGGGGAGCTCAGCGTTCCAAGGGAAAAAAGTATTTTGGCGCTAACTGTCACGCCCTGACCATAGTTTGCTTTGTATGTTTTATGTTTTGTTTGTCAGGGTGTGATCTGAGTGGGCATTCTATGTTGTATGTCTGGTTTGTCTATTTCTATGTGTTTGGCCTGATATGGTTCTCAATCAGAGACAGGTGTTTTGCGTTGTCTCTAATTGGGAACCATATTTAGGTAGCCTGTTTTGTATTGTGGGTTGTGGGTTGTGGGTGATTGTCTATGTGTAGTGTTAGTGTCAGCACTATTGTTATTTAGCTTCACGGTTGTCACTTTGTTGTTTTTTGTAGTGTTCAGTTTCTTTCATTAAATAATGACGAACACTTACCTCGCTGCGTATTGGTCCTCCGATCCTTCTCTCCTCTCCTCGTCAGATGAGGAGGACGAAGACATTCGTGACACTAGCATTTGATGACAAACGAGCTCGCTGCCCAGACTTACATAATTAGAAAGAGGAGATTCTCATGATTAAAATGGCGTCCGACTTGAAGAAATCTAAATGTACACATTGCGAGATATTTGGCGAAATAGACAGACATGCCTTAATTTCCCCTATAGGAAACAATGTGACGACCTCAGAGTTCCATGAGTGATTTTTTGCTGTTGTTTACATTGAACTATAAACAACGTGAGCAGGTCTGATTGTCGACAATAGCGAAGCAGGCATTGTGACGTAGAACAATAATCTGGGAATAGATTTTTCGGAAGGTGAGTTGGTGACACAGTGCTCAATAGAACTAATAGGAGCTGGCAGGGTGAAAAACGCCCTACAATAAGGCCTGTTTTTTCGTGATCACTTCAAAACTCGACGGAAGCAACTAGGAAATATGGTCATATTAGGAAATTGGGCTCCACGGTGGATGCAATGAACTATCTTTTATCAGAAAAAAGTGTCCATGTCACGCCCTGACCTTAGAGATCCTTTTTATGTCTCTCTTTTGGTTTGGTCAGGGTGTGAGTTGGGGTGGGTATTCTATGTTCTATTATTTGTATTTCTATGTTTTGGCCGGGTAGGGTTCTCAATCAGGGACAGCTGTCTATCGTTGTCTCTGATTGAGAACCATACTTAGGAAGCCCTTTTTCCCACCTGTTTTTGTGGGAAGTTGACTTTGTTTATGGCACTTAGCCTACAGCTTCACGGTTTGTTTTGTAGTGTCTATTGTTTTGTTCTGTGTATTTTTCTAATAAAGAGAAAATGTACGCTCACCATGCTGCACCTTGGTCCAGTTCTTTCAACGGCTGTGACAGTCCAACCTTCTACTAGTGATGTTCCTAACATTTCCTGTTCTGTTTTAGTGGACTCTGCCACAGCGGCTTTCCCCAGCAACAGAAGTTGCAACAGAGGCTGAAAGGGAAATGTCAGATATTGCACAGTCTAACAGGTACGCCATTGTTTCAATTCTCTAAGCATAGATTGTCAGTATTGATTAGAATTTGTTGTCACATCTGTCAATGTTTTTATGTTTTAGAAACAACACTGGACACCATTGGGGATTGTGTCAGAAATGTCAGTGTCACACTTGAGAGGCAATATGTTGCAATTCTCCAGCAACATACAATTGCAACGTATGTAATTAATTTCAGATGACTGAACAGTTATTTTTTTACAGGCATCCATTTTTATTTTCAGGGCATAGCAGGAAAGTGGCAATGGAACTGCTGTTGGTCTTGCTTGTGCAGATCAATAGGTACTTCTTCAGTTAGTTTGGAACAGTGTTATATCAATGAATATAATTGATCTCCCTGGTAAAAGTATTTAGAACCTTTCTGATGACAGAAAAGGCGTGGAGAGGAAGAACAGCATCCTCAATCGATGGTCCACCACCAGTAGTGGCTTCAACTCATATATGCAAACACAATAATACATTTTACTTTTTGCTGTTTCTGAACTTGTTTCGGTTGGTAATGGTCTATTGTCAGATGGTAATAGAGTAATTGTATAGCAGCTCTTGTCATTTTTCAATGTTTTGCCTTTGTCTATTTGTTGTGTGTTACTTGTTTATTGAACATATCCATTCTGTTTTAACACAGCGCGCCTCCAACCCGGAAGCCAGCCGCACCAATGTGTCGGAGGAAACACCGTGTACCTGGCCCCCCTTGGTTGGCGCGCACTGCGCCCGGCCCGCCACAGGAGTCGCTGGAGCGCGATGAGACAAGGATATCCCTACCGGCCAAACCCTCCCTACCCCGGACGACGCTATGCCAATTGTGCGTCGCCCCACGGACCTCCCGGTCGCGGCCGGCTGCGACAGAGCCTGGGCACGAACCCAGAGACTCTGGTGGCGCAGTTAGCACTGCGATGCAGTGCCCTAGACCACTGCCCCACCCGGGAGGCCGGAGCCGTTATTCTTAACAATGCTGTACAAATTATTTTCTCATATCGTTACAGTTTTATAACAGACATATTGGGGGTGGCCTGAGTGCCAGTAGGTTTGTGCTATCATGCCAAAGAGTTGGTAAGAGAGCAGAAACAGTACCCAGGCTATTTAAAAAATATATTTTGTGTGATTTATTTTTCTATGTAACTGTTAGGTTGAGGATTACAATCATAAATGTGTATATACGGTTGATTTAATATCTGATGACATCACACCTCATCAGATACCGTCCCCTTCATTCTCTGGTACACAGGCTATACAGCTCATCTAGTTACTTGACCTTTGACCCCTCAGGCCAGTCACCAACATGGCTGTTACGACACAGTTACTGTCATCACTAATCAGACGTATGAAAAGAAAACACACAACTACAACCCTCATTATAGTTCACTCGTGGGAACAAACATGGCAGACAAGGTAGACCTATGTAATAGACAGGATTTGAATGACCAGTTGTCTACTGGAGAAAGACTAGTGAACTGGTGTAGACTATGTAAGCATTATTGATGCCTACATATCAGTGGTTCTCAAACCTCTCCCCAGGAACCCTATAATTAAATGTATTCATCAGTATCACCATTAAAACATCTCAATAATCGATTACATTTACTTGCACTTTCTCTTTCAACTTATGTTTCTCAGTTCTGCCTGGTGCCTGATGACATTGTAATTCTTTCATCTTCTATTGGATCATAATTCCTCCACTGGTGTGTTTTCATGTCATCTACTGCATCATACCCAACAGTCACTCATTGTTATGTTTTATGTGTGAAATAAAGATAACACCATAGCAAACATTTGGTGGCTGTATTGGCAAAAAATAGAAATTATACAGTATTGTAATGAAACAGGCAGCGAAACAGATCTCGAAACCTGGACCTTCTAGCCAGAAGTCCAGCGCGCTATCGACTGTGCCGCAAAAGCATGCTCGAACGGCAGAGCCGATATCCGCGCTTACACTATATATAATTAAGTGATCCTATTAAGCTTCTAATGTCATTCAAAATGTAATCTTGCTGAAATACTTTTACACATCCAATTAACAGAAGAAATCAGATGCCTTTTCAGTAGAAAATTTACCCTTTTTGGGGGAGGGGAAGCTCATCCTAGATCTATAACTAGGGGAAACTTCACCTGACAGACACCCAAAAGTGAAGTGACTCATCATGTGATTTCTTTGAAACAGTAGTGAGGAGAGTTACAGTCTACATATAGATGGCACTGTGGCATCGTTTATCCTTCACTGTAGCCTATGTGGCGGCTGGTTTTTGACCCTTTTATTGTTCTTTCCAGGGACTTTCCATTCACAAACTGAACTTGATTTGGTTATTCCCGTCACACACATACCAGAACACACTGTGGGAATGGACAAGAATTCCAGAACATGGTTCCATCTGGTAGAGAATGTGTAATTATTGGTGAACAATAAGATGAGACCTGGTTAGTGCTGTAGTTACTTTACAACATGGCCAAAGAGTTTACATCTATTATCTACTGCCACTGTATTTCATTTAGTATATACGTTTTACATAGAGTGAGACAAAAAACCCTTGTTGAATAGCAATATTGTATGTTCATGACAGTAACAAACAAATCATATTTATCAATGCAAAGCATCCCAGTCAGCAGTATGGATATGTAAAACCATCCATGTATAGGCTACTAGAACTAGATGATGAGTCAGTGTCGGCCATCTTATGATTGAGGATAGACAGACACAAGATGGCTGCATGCTGACGCTCTTACTGGAAAGGGTGTGGGACTTACCTCAACACTGTTTGACTCCTCCCACCTCTGTATGTACAAGGTACTTACCATTGCATTTCTATGCTGTATTATTTTATTGCTGTGTTTTTCAATGTGATGATATAAAACCATTTCCTATCAAATGGAGCTGGATCCAACACAATGCACCTCCTTCAATGGGTTACATAATTATGCCAAATAAACCTCCATGGACCATAGCC
Source organism: Salvelinus fontinalis (assembly GCF_029448725.1). Classification (NCBI taxonomy): domain Eukaryota; kingdom Metazoa; phylum Chordata; class Actinopteri; order Salmoniformes; family Salmonidae; genus Salvelinus; species Salvelinus fontinalis. The sequence continues at coordinate 9,730,489 of NC_074686.1, forward strand.
TGAGGCCGTGTCTAGACTTGACAGTTCATGGAGATTTATTATTCTGATCATAGAGTTCTGATCATGGAATTCAGAATGTGTCATGCTTCTACAACTACATTTAAATGTGTCTACCGTGTTCGGATTCCCTTTTCCCGCACTATATTCAAATGACAGCATGCATTCTACAAATGCTGGAATTGTCATGTTTTGTCATTGATCATCATGTCTTGTCCCTGTGCTTCCCTCTGCTGGTCTTATTAGGTTCTTTCCCTCTTTCTATCCCTCTCTCTCCCCCTCCCTCTCTCCCTCTCTCGCTCTCTCTCTCTATCGTTCCGTTCCTGCTCCCAGCTGTTTCCCATTCTCCTAACTACCTCATTTACTCTTTCACACCTGTCCCCTATTTTACCCTCTGATTAGAGTCCCTATTTCTCCCTCTGTCTTCCGCTTCTGTCCTTGTCGGATTCTTGTTTGATGTTTGCTGTTCTGTGTCCTTGTTCCGCCCTGTCGTGTTTTTGCCTTCTTCAGATGCTGCGTGTGAGCAGGTGTCTATGTCAGCTACGGCCTGTGCCTTCCTGAAGCGACCTGCAGTCTGTGGTCGCGTCTCCAGTCGTTCCTCTCTTCTGACGAGAGGATTTCAGTTTCCTGTTTTGGATTTACCTTTGATAATATCCAGGAGAATCATTGTTTGTTTAAGACTGGAATAAAGACTCTGTTTCTATTACGTCGCTTTTGGGTCCTCATTCACCAGCATAACAGGAATAGGCTAAATATGATACTAACACAACAACAACTGATGGCAGTAGCTAACTACTGTAGCTAACTAGCCAGCTAACCTCTGTAGCTAGCCAGCAAGCTAGCAAGCAACGCTAAAGGGATTGCAAACAGGTTAGGATAACTCTAGCCAAACAAAAAGGTGTTTTTTTCCTAAATATTAGCTTGCTGGCTAGCATTTATGAGGCCAGCTAACATGTTCCTCACACGCTAGGAACATATTTCCTCCAACGTTCTAAGTTTTCTGGAGACTTGTGGGAGGAGTGCTGATCAGTAGCCTGATTGCATCCAGACTGAGGAGTAATCCGCACACAATGCATCCCTGACCACCTCCTGAAGTGGTCAGCCAGATCTGAACACAATCTGACCACAAAGCGACTTTTGTGCGTCTAGACCCGTCTTTTCGATGTGATCTTCGTATTCTGATAGCAGAAGTTGCATGTAAGTGTCAAGTGTAGACATGACCTAAGACAGCTCTATTGTGCAATCCTCCCAAACCACAAATCCTCTGAGAATACTATAGGAAGAATACATCGTTTCTCCTCTTTCTCATCAAAGTCATCCTCCTCCCATGTTATTGATTTTAGTCAAGGCCATTGTAAGAACTTAACCTACAGCAGCAGATTGCTGGAAGACCTCCCTGTATGTAGGCCTACCACAATACACTTGCAGGTTATCTAGACTGGCTTGTCTTAGATTAGAAATATATTACTTTATTGTCAATTGTCACAGACTATTTGTCTTTTTCCTTTATCCCAATAAATCTGATATATGCCAAAGATGACCTGTCAACACTTTGTGGTACATTTTAGAGGTGGGGGCCAACAGTATAACTACATGAACTTGGCAAAGATCGAGATTACATGTTTTACATTTTATTTAACCAGGTAGGCCAGTTGAGAACAAGTTCTCATTTACAACTGCAACCTGGTCAAGATAAAGCAAAGCAGTGCGACAAAAAACTGAGTTACACATGGAATAAACAAAAGTACAGTCAATTACACAATAGACAAATCTATATACAGTGTGTGGAAATGGAGTAAGGAGGTAAGGCAATAAATAGGCCAATAGTAGCAAAGTAATTACAATTTAGCAAATTAACACTGGAGTGATAAATGTGCAGATGATGATGTGCAAAAGAGCAAAAAAAAGCAAATAAAAACAATATGGGGATGAGGTAGGTAGTTGGATGGGCTATTTACAGATGGGCTGTGTACAGCTGCAGATATGGCTTCTCATTCACAAGTCTGCCCATAATACTGGTCATTCTAAACAGTGTTAGGTCCTCTCAGTGAGGGGGTGGTCTTTTACTGTATGTTTCTGCATTAACGCCAAATAACTATCATAGACTTAATTACATTATGACATCAGACATTCTCTTCTGTTTCAGATCAAATACAGCTTTACATTAGTTTGCTTGTCTGTATGTCTGTCCTCATTTTCCCCTGCAACACGTGCTGTGTTTTCATGACAAGTTGATACTGAAACCTACAAACTCATATCCGTGCTGGTGTGATGCTGTTTGGGACACTGCTCTGTTAATATACATGATCTCAGTCTAACAGAAGGAGGAATAGAACAGAGATGAACAACAACCTCAAACTCTAGTGCAGATGACCATGACAATGAATCAGCATACTCTAATCTAGACTTCAGAGAGGCATGTGAGGTAATGACATAGATATTGACATAAATAATAATTAACATTATTGACGTTGCTCATTTATAGGCCTTTAGTTTGTCCCTATATTTGAACCCGCATGCACTCTCTGGAGACACTGTTTTGGGCCTAACGGTTGATTGAAATTCATACAACTTACTTTCAGCTACGTAAAACATTGTATTTTTTAAATCAAGCTCTGCTGGTTGGTTCCACCCAGATTTTAGGCTACTGGTGCTACAGGAAAAAATGGTTTTCACTTTTGCTAACCTGTAACACTGAAGTTGTTACAAACTAAGTCCTTAAGTTATGCTGTGCCACAGTGTCAACACCCTGGAATAAGGAGTATCACAATTGTCTTAATAAAGATAATATTAATAACTTCAAGCTTTTGGATTATCTTTCTGCTACACAGGTATACCAATCAGAAAATGGAAACCTGGAAAGTGATTACATCAATGTAAAACTAGTGATAAAACTAAAATGATGCCACATTTTAATCCCCTCAAAATATATCCCTGGGTTTTTGTGATACATACTCCCTGGTGTCCAGCAATGCTCTGCTACATCATTGTATAGTTGTTTTATTCTTAACTATGCTGTACAAATTATTTTCTCAGCTCTTTACAATTTTATAACAGACATATTGGAGGTAGCCTGAGTGCCAGTATGTTGACTCTGATTTCAGAGGGCTTGGGTTAAATGCGGAAGACACATTTCAGTTGAAGGTACCGACTGGCACTCAGGCTATGTTGGAGGAGGTTATTTATTTTATATATTTTGTGTAATTACAATTTCTATAAATAGAATTCTTGGGTGGAGGATTGCAATCATAAATGTGTATATACGGTTTAATTTCAGAAATAAATGGTTGCTAACTTACTAAATGTGTTTGTGCTTCATATTGTTGTCAATGAGCTTTGAGGAGCTTCAATCAGCAGCCAAACAGAACATGCACCCTGGTCACATGATGTAGTTCTGAAAATACTTAATTCACTAGTGTTTGCTACTGGGAATGGACAGATATTACATACTGGACTTCATACCCCTTCATTCTCTGGTACATACTGTAGTCCTCTCATCTAGTTACTTGACCTTTGACCCCTCAGGCCAGTCACCAACAGGGCTGTTAAGGCACAGTTACTGTCATCACTAATCATACGTGTATGAAAAAGAAAACACACATCTACAACCCTCATTATAGTTCACCCATGGGAACAAACATGGCAGACCAGCCAGACCTATGTAATAGACAGGATTTGAATGACCAGTTACCTAATGGAGAAAGACTTGTGAACTGGTGTAGGCTATTAGTGAGGCCTATATATATATCACATAGATATTTATTGTATATAACTATAAACAATATATAATGTTATTTATTCACTAGTATCACCATTAAAACATCTCAATAATCAATGACATTTACTTGCACTTTCTATTTCAACTTATGTTTCTCAGTTCTGCCTGGTGCCTGATGACATCGTAATTCTTTCATCTCCTATTGGATCATAATTCCTCCATGGTGTGTTTTCATGTCACCTACAGCATCATACCCAGAAGTCACTCATTATTCCATGATGTTTTCTTTTTTATGTGTGAAATAACATCCACAACACCACAGCAAGCATTTGAACCATAAAGACTTTATTGCTAAAACATGTTTTTTGTTATAATGAAGAGATCCTATTCAACTTCTAATGCCATTCGAATATTGCCTAATATGTTTTATATATCCATTCAACAGATAAAATCAGCTAACTTTTGAATAGAAAATATCTTATTTTTCAGTCTTCCCGGGTCGGAATGTCACAGAATATACAGACTGTTTGCAGAATGCAGAGAAACAAGGTACAAGAAGGATTCCATGACCTGATACTTTCATCTGATTAACAAGCTATGGCTTCTGCTCTGATGATCTTACTTCCTGGTGCATGTGCCAAATTCCAGTTCTCTGTTGACATAACAACTGGCTTTGCCAGAGGGAGTCGATAGAAGTTTCCCCCAACCACTGATACAGTGTCAGATATTTTTTTCACCACCCATTTTTTTAGTTAAGATTGGAAGTAGGGTAATCTGATCCAAGATTTGTGATGAGAGGCAACTCCTACATTGAACATGACCGAGACAGAGTAGGGTGAAGTTGCCCTAAGACGCTGATCTTGGGTCAGTTTTGCATTTTCCCCAATAATGATTAAGGATTGGGGGAGGGGAAGCGGATTATAGATCTGTACCTAGGTCCTGGAGGAATCTTTACCCTGGAGCGACAAAGACACCCAAAAATCAAGTGACTCATCATGTGATTTCTTTGAAACAGTAGTGAGGAGAGTTACAGTCTACCTATAGATGGCACTGTGGCATTGTTTATCCTTCACTGTAGCCTATGGTTTGATCCCTTTTATGAATCTTATCAGGGACTTTCCATTCACAGACTTATTAACTAACTGAACTTGATTTGGTTATCCCCTCCATATACATATTAGAACACACTGTGGGAGTGTTGAACAATTCCACAACACATTTTCATTGGGGAGAGAAAATGAGAAAATATGATCAACGATGACTTGGTTGGACCTGTAGTTACTGTAGTTATGATCAACGAGTTTTCAGCTAGGATCCACTGGCTCTGTTTAAAAGAAAATCAGTAGCCTAGTCTTTGTGAGACAAAAACACTTTTTAAATTAAAATAATGTGAGCTAACAAGCAAAGAATGTTTCAACGTAAAGCATCCCACTCAGCAGTTTGATTATGTTAAACCATCCTAGTTTACTAGAACGAGATGATGCTTCAGTGTGTCGGCCATCTCAGGTTTGAGGATAGACAGACACAAGATGGCTGCATGCTGACGCTCTTACGGGAAAGGGTGTGGGACTTACCTCAACACTGTTTGACTCCACCTTCCACTGTATGTAAAAGGTACTTTCCATTGCATTTCTATGCTGTATTATTTTATTGCTGTGTTTTTCAATATGATGATATAAAACCATTTCCTATCAAATGGAGCTAGATCCAACACAATGCACTTCCTTCAATGGGTCACATAAAGTATGCCAAATAAACCCTAAATAGCCTGAGATAGCTCTAAAGTGCCATCCTTCCAAACCACATACAGCCCATTGAGAATACTTTACACAGGCTATAGGCATAGGTTTTTCCTCTTTAGCATCAAAGCATGTTATTGATTTGAGTCAAGACCATTGTAAAAACTAGGCCTACAGCATTAGGTTGCTACCAGACCTCCCTGTATGTAGGCCTACCTACCACAATATGCTTGCAGTATCTAGGCTGGCTAGTCTTAAAATTATTTATTGTCAGTTTGTCACAGAGACACTGAGATTTTAATTTTTCCATTATCCCAATACATCTGACATACTGTTTGCTCAAGAAGGACATGTCAAATTTCAGAGGTGGGGAATTACAGTTGAAGTCGGAAGTTTACACACACCTTAGCCAAATACATTTAAACTCAGTTTTTCACAATTCCTGACATTTTATCCTAGTAAAAATTCCCTGTCTTAGGTCAGTTAGGATCACCACTTCATTTTAAGAATATAAAATGTCAGAATAATAGTAGAGAGAATGATTTATTTCAGCTTTTATTTCTTTCATCACATTCCCAGTGGGTCAGAAGTATTTGGTAGCATTGCCTTTAAATTGTTTAACTTGGGTCAAACGTTTCAGGTAGCCTTCCACAAGCTTCCCACAATAAATTGGGTGAATTTTGGCACATTTCTCCTGACAGAGCTGGTGTAACTGAGTCAGGTTTGTAGGCCTCTTTGCTCGCACACGCTTTTTCAGTTCTGCCTACAAATTTTCTATAGGATTGAGGTCAGGGCTTTGTGATGGCCACTCCAATACCTTGACTTTGTTGTTCTTAAGCCATTTTGCCACAACTTTGGAAGTATGCTTGGGGTCATTGTTCATTTGGAAGACCCATTTGCGACCAAGCTTTAACTTCCTGACTGATGTCTTGAGATGTTGCTTCAATATATCCACATAATTTTCCATCCTCATGATGCCACCTATTTTGTGAAGTGCACCAGACCCTCCTGCAGCAAAGCACCCCCACAACATGATGCTGCCACCCCGTGCTTCACGATTGGGATGGTGTTCTTCGGCTTGCAAGCCTCCCCCTTTTTCTTCCAAACATAATGATGGTCATTATGGCCAAACAGTTCTATTTTTGTTTCATCAGACCAGAGGACATTTCTCCAAAAAGTACGATCTTTGTCCCCATGTACAGTTGCAAACCGTAGTCTGGCTTTTATATGGCGGGTTTGAAGCAGTGGCATCTTCCTTGCTGAGCGGCCTTTCAGGTTATGTCGATATAGGACTCTTTTTACTGTGGATATAGATACATTTGTACCTGTTTCCTCCAGCATCTTCACAAGGTCCTTTGCTGTTGTTCTGGGATTGATTTTCACTTTTCGCACCAAACTACATTCGATTTTCTTTTCTTTTGATTTTTCCATGATGTCAAGTAAAGAGGCACTGAGTTTGAAGGTAGGCCTTGAAATACATCCACAGGTACACCTCCAATTGACTCAAATTATGTCAATTAGCCTATCAGAAGCTTCTAAAGCCATGACATCATTTTCTGGAATTTTCCAAGCTGTATAAAGGCACAGTCAACTTAGTGTATGTAAACTTCTGACCCACTGGAATTGTGATGCAGTGAATTATAAGTGAAATTATCTGTCTGTAAACAATTGTTGGAAAAATTACTTGTGTCATGCACAAAGTAGATGTCCTAACCGACTTGCCAAAGCTACAGTTTGTTAACAAGAAATTTGTGGAGTGGTTGAAAAATGAGTTTTAATGACTCCAACCTAAGTGTATGTAAACTTCTGATTTCAACTGTACATCTACAAGAACCTGTCAACGATCAAGCTGTCTTTGCATTTAAAAGTCATAAATAATACAGGGTCATTCTAGCAAAGGGCTAGGACTTCTTACTGAGTCGATTAGGTGTGTTAGGAGTGATGCTGGTTGGGACCATGTTCTGTTTTTACATGATCTCAGTGTAACAGGGAGATACAGCACTAACAGAACAGAGATGAAGAAGAGCCTCAAGCTCTAGTGCTATGACTAACTGACCATGAAAAATGATCTGCATCACTCTCTGGAGACTCCATTTCAAGAGGCAAGTGAGGTCAAGTTAAAAGTTGACAGAAATCTTTGATGTCCTTTATGCACTGGAATATCGATGATTGCATAATTTCATTCAAATTCAATTGAAAGTATACTGTGTAATCAAAAACATCTGCTATGACAAATTAATTTTGAATATATAGTCAATGAGAAAGAAGAAAGAAAAAATGTGTATGTTTTTCATTCATAGACCTTTTGTTTCTCACTATATTTGAACTTGAACACACTCTCTGGATTCATACACTACCGTTCAAAGGTTTTAGAACACCTACTCATTCAAGGGGTTTTCTTTATTTTTCCTATTTTCTACATTGTAGAATAATAGTGAAGACATCGACACTATGAAATAACACATATGGAATCATGTAGTAACCAAAAAAGTGTGAAACAAATCAAAATATATTTTATATTTAAGATTCTTCAAATAGCCACCCTTTGCATTGATGACAGCTTTGCACACTCTTGGCATTCTCTCAACCAACTTCACTTGGAATGCTTTTCCAACAGTCTTGAAGGAGTTCCCACATATGCTGAGCACTTGTTGGCTGCTTTTTCTTCACTCTGCGGTCCGACTCATCCCAAACCATCTCAATTGGGTTGAGGTCGGGTGATTGTGGAGGCCAGGTCATCTGATGCAGCACTCCATCACTCTCCTTCTTGGTCAAATAGCCCTTACACAGCCTGGAGGTGTGTTGGGTCATTGTCCTGTTGAAAAACAAATGATAGTCCCACTAAGCCCAAACCAGATGGGATGGCGTATCACTGCAGAATTCTGTGGTAGCCATGCTGGTTAAGTGTGGTTGGAACCAAAAATCTCCAATTTGGACTCCAGACCAAAGGACAAATTTCCACAGGTCTAATGTCCATTGCTCGTGTTTCTTTTATTTATTGCTTTTATTTTTTATTTTTTATTCGAAACATACAATATACTTGCAGTGAAGCCGCTCAACAACTACATCATATCAGTCATCCAACAGATTCCCATTCAGAGCGACACACAGAAGCATCCAGGGTCAATGCCCTGCTCAAGGGCATGTTGACCGATCTACCACCAGGCCAAAAAACGTGAACACGAACCCTCCAAGATCCCCCCACAGTTCCCCAATAGCTGTCCCTCAAGTTAAACAAAGGACATCAAGGACAACTAAAATCATGACAGCAATGCCAACTGTATATGTTTGTGTGCATGTCTGGCACGATTACATGTAAGTGTGTGTTCTTGTATGTTTTTTTTATGAGAGTGTGTGTTCATGCATGTGTACAAACACCTGCACGGCATCAGCCTCAGGCAAACCGGCATTAGTTGTAAAAACACTGCCACTTAGTGTTATTGAAATGTACTTTTATTATGTTTTATTTTGACTTGTTTTAAATTATTTTTTACAACTTTTATCTTTGACCATAATTCTATCTCCCACACAGCAACTCCACTCCCACTTGTCTCCAATTCCACATACCAACCCTCAGCTTCCCTCAGCCTATCCCATCTATCTCTGCTGGCCACCCACTTCAGGTTTCTACGCAACACATACAATTTCAATCTATCTAATCGAATAGAATCCATAGATTGCGAGTTGAAGATAAATACTTTTACTAAGAATATTAGTATATTAGTAATTGACTGACCCGGTCTCTCCAGATCTCCTAACAGTACTATTTCTAGGGTCAATATTAGATCAATGATATGCATTTTCAGCTATTCTTGAACCTGAGAACAGAAACAAGCAACCTGAGGGCAATACCAAAATAAATGGTCTATTGATTCTCTATCCTCACAACAAAATCTGCAGAGCTTCGATGATTTTAAGCCCCAAATATCCAACATTTTGTTGGTGGCAAGAATCTACACAATAATTTTTGCTGAAAAGCACGAAGTCTTGAATCTTGCGTTGTTTTATATATCAACTCATACACCCTGTACCATGGAATTGGTACATCAAAAATCTCTTCCCAACTATTTTTCAATCTGTATGGTGCAGTTGTCAACATCGTGGTCCTCAAATGAAACTGGTATACTTTCCTATTTATGCTATTTTTATTCCTCCGCCAGTTTTGATCCTTTATATTGGGCAGACAGACCATTTCCCTACCTACTCCCGCTGCCACCTGCCTCCTCCATTTTTGGGGTAAAGCTGTAATCAATTGGTTGTACTCTTGAATTGAGCAGACCTTTCCGTACAATTCTGATAACTCCATGAAGGACATAACTCTAAATCAAATAAAATTTTATTTGTCACATACACGCGCTACCATTCCTATTCACAATATAATTTAAGAACAATATACCCTTTTCAAACATCTTTCCCATAAATACAGGTGTTTTATCAACCAGCACATTTGAGTTCAGCCATAATATTTGTTGTAATATTTGTTCTATCTTTTCAGGGGGATGAAATTGAAATTGTAGCCAGCTCTGCAAGGCTTGTTTGAAAAAGAGAGATATTTTGAAAAAAGTATCATTTTCAATTAATCGAAAATGAGACATGGCAATCTGCACAAAGGCAAAAAGGCCATTTTTAAACAATGGATGAGCTTTTCTTAGTAATCTACTTGAGAACCATTTAGGGTTCAAATAAAACTTTTGAATGAGTGAAGCTTTTAGAGAGAGGTTTAGTGCTTTTATATTTAATAATCTCAACCCACCCAATTCATATTCATCATATAGATAGGCACGTTTTATTTTGTCTGGTTTAGCGTCCCAGATAAAGCGAAATATTTTTTGCTCATATGATTTGATAAACGAATCATCAGGAGTAGGCAGCGCCATAAGTAAGTGAGTAAACTGAGATGACTAAGGAGTTAATCAGGGCAATTTTCCATAAATAGACAGGTATTTACCTCTCCATGGTTGCAGGATCTTGTCCATTTTTACAAGTTTTCTATTGAAATTCATTGTGGACAGCTTATTTATATATTTTGTGATATCCTTTGCTCGTGTTTCTTGGCCGAAGCAAGTCTCTTCTTCTTCTTATTGGTGTCCTTTAGTAGTGGTTTCCTTGCAGCAATTCGACCATGAAGGCCTGATTCACACGGTCTCCTCTGAACAGTTGATGTTGAAATGTGCCTGTTACTTGAACTCTGTGAAGCATTTATTTAGGCCGCAATTTCTGAGGCTGGTAACTCTAATGAACTTATCCTCAGCAGCAGAGGTAACTCTGGTTCTTCCATTCCTGTGGCGGTCCTCATGAGAGCAAGTTTCATCATAGCGCTTGATGGTTTTTGCGACTGCACTTGAAGAAACTTTCAAAGTTCTTTAAATGTTCAATATTGACTGACCTCCATGTCTTAAAGTAATGATGGACTGTAATTTCTTAGCTTATTTGAGCTGTTCTTGCCATAATATGGACTTGGTCTTTTACCAAATAGGGCTATCTACAACCATTGGCTTAAACACATTAAGAAGGTAAGAAATTCCACAAATTCACTTTTAACAAGGCACACCTGTTAATTGAAATGCATTCCAGGTGACTACCTCATGAAGCTGGTTGAGAGAATGCCAAGTGTGCAAAGCTGTCATCAATGCAAAGGGTGGCTACTTTGAAGAATCTCAATTATAAAATATATTTTGATTTGTTTAACACTTTTTTGGTTACTACATGATTCCATGTATTATTTCATAGTTTTGATGTCTTCACTATTATTCTACAATGTAAAAACTAGTAAAAAATAAAGATAAAGCCTTGAATGAGTAGGTGTTCTAAACTTTTGACCGGTAGTGTACATTATCTTGAGTTGCAGTAAACCATCAAAGTTAGTCGTGAAAATATCTAGACCCCCATCCCGAGGCCCAATGAGAGCACTATTGGGCTGGTTGGGATGGTTGGGAATGGTTCACTGACTACACACAACTTACTTTCAGTTTCGTAAGTTAACCTTTGCTGCTCAGTTCCAACCGGATTCTATTGATGCTTGAGCTAGCTAAATTATCATTGGCTCAAAAAACGACATACACGCGCATTATAAATTGATGCGAAAAAAACGTCACCACATTCGTTCCTTACTGCTGAAGTGGGTAACGCTGTTAGAGAGAATCTAACACGTACTTCGGAATTGATGGACGTCAACATGAAGGGTTTTATCTTGCTGGTGCTGGGAATAAGCCTTCTTCATACAGCATCTGCTGGTCAGTATAAAGTTATTTTAGATTTTACAGAAATATATATATTTCCGTGTATGTAGGTAATTTATTTAAAGCCTATCGTTATGCTGACATGAATTATACGGCATTTTTGCAATGAAGTCTTGTATCTACTTCCTCAGAGCCAGATTAACTCGTAGATATCATTTTTATGTCTGCATGCAGTTTGAAGGAAGTTGCTACCTAGCGTTAGCGCAATGACTGGAAGTCTATGGCTACAGATAGTCATTGCGCTAACTAACGTTAGTTAGCGTTGGCTCGCAAAACTACCTATAACTTCATTCGTACTGGATGCAGAGACAAACTACAGCCTAGGTCTACGTTCTTTATTCCGATACAAAAAAAGATGTTTGAAGGATTTATGCAATATGGTAATTAGAAATAAAATAAAATGTAGATCTGTAGGAGTTTTGAAATATTCAAAATCACTGTTGGGTCTGCCACAAAAATTGATATTTTTTTATTGAACCTTTTATTTAACTTGGCAAGTTAGTTAAGAACAAAATTATTATTTACAATGACGACATAACCCGGCCAAACCCTCCCCTAACGAAGCTGGGCTAATTGTGCGCCGGCCTGTGGGACTCCCGACCACGGCCGGTTGTGATACAGCCCGGGTTCGAACCATGCTCTCTAGTGACCCATACTTGCACTGAGATGCAGTGCCTTAGACACTCGGGCTACTTTGTTGAACAGTGTTGGATTTATGAAATGTACAAACCTGAAGATTTTCTGTCCATTAAGTTACGTGACTCCCCCTGTCCTGCCAAGTAATACCTTGATAGGACTGCTCCTTCACCTAACTGACCAGATGATAGTGGGTTGGTACTAGATAAAGTGTTCACCTGAATGTAATAAGCATTTGAGGGGTGCAATCACGGCCTGGGAATGTGTACTGTAATTCTAATATTTTTAAGTTACAGTAAGTTCAGTTTCAGTTCCAATCTTTTTGTGATGAAGGTGAAGATGTAGGATATTATGAAAGTACGTCAATTTGGCCTGCAAGGAAAAGAGGTTTGACATGTTATTTTGCAGTAACATCCTCAAGGTGGCAGTATAATACCAGAAATAGAGTTACTCTGCTGTCTCTTATAGAAGCAAGCATCCCATTGCCTATCAAATCAAATTTGTCACGTGCCAAATTCAAGTTGAAGAATTTACTGTGAAATGCTTACTTAAGAGCCCTTTCCCAACGATGTTGGATTCAAATAATAATACAATGATACTGAAATGAAATATACAAGAATGAGTCTATATACAGGGAGTACCAGTACCATGTCGATGTACAGAGAGAGGTACGAGGTAGTTGAGGTAGATATGTACATATAGGCAGGGTAACGTGACTAGGGATCAGGATAGATAATAAGAGTAAGAAAATAGTAGCAGCAGCGTATATGTTGAACATTGTTAGAGCGTTGGGCCATGAACTCTGAGGTTGGTGGATTGAATCCCTGAGCTGACAAGGTAAAAATTTGTCTTTATACCCCTGAACAAGGCATTTAACCCACTCTTCCTAGGATGTTATTGTAAATAAGAATTTGTTCTTAACTAACTTGCCTAGTAAAATAAAGTTTGTCAGACCTGGGCAGAACGTTTTTTATTTTGTAGTTTATGTGAAACTTCAAATACTCAAGGTTGTCAACTATAATTTATATAGTTTCAACTGAAAGGCAACAATTTTCTTAGATATTCAAATACAGGTCTCAGGGGAAAAAACGAATATTTGATAGCATTTTGAATACCTCTCAGAAAACCATTTGAAAACAGCTTGCTTAGAGCCGCAGACAGGACTCACTGCGCAGCAACAACAAAAAAAACCGAAAGAAAAAACAGGGCACTCACCATTCGCACCTTTCATTAGGTCCTGTACTCTCAATATGGCATATATGGCAAGTTATTTGAAAGAAATATATATATTTATTTGATGGCTGCCAAATATCTGATGAAGAATCAAAAAACTACAACAGTTAGTTGAATTAGTAAAAATATGAATTAGTCAAAATATATGATCATAAGCACATGGTTTCGAGGGCTCTTGTAAATGGATTTTAATATAGCCTATAATTAAATACATGAAGGACATGGAATCACCTCAACATTGAATCACCTCAAGCATGGAATCACCTCAAGCATGGAATCACCTCAAGCATGGAATCACCTCAAGCAGACCACTATTGCAGCTTCAAAATGACAAACAAACATATGTTCTTAATGAGTGACATCCTGAGTGGCGCAGTGGTCTAAGACACTGCATCTCAGTCCAAGAGGTGTCACTGCAGTCCCTGGTTTGGATCCAGGCTGCATCACATCCGGCCGTGATTGGGAGTCTCGTAGGGTGGTGCACAATTGGCCCAGCGTTGGTTGGGGAAAGTTGTCATTGTAAATAAGAATTTGTTCGTAACTGACTTGCCTAGTTTAAATAAAGGTTATGATAATAATAAAAAAACAATGTTATACAGTTGACATCGAGATCTTATTCGTGTGTAGTAACTTTGATTAATAGCAACATTGTTTTTACGTCGGACTTTGGAGATTGCATAATAATGGAGTTATTATATAAGTGTAAGAAGGAACAGTTACTGTTCCTCTTGTGTTCAGTACTTAAAAACACTCCCAGGTCATTGCTATGCAATTGCAAAAGTATTATGCTCCAAAAGTAATTAGTGTTATTACACAGGCATGAGAACAGTTTAATGTTCAGTGTTACTGAGAATGCTAACGGTAACAAAATGTTGCTATTAGGCTAAGTGTTGAAAGAAAACTAAATATCCAAAAACGAATCAACTATAGCCAAGGTAGGTGGGAAATCATGTTAGTTTGTATTTTGAGTAACTATCCCTTTTTAAAGATGGTTCAGTGTATGTTTGAAACAAGAACTGTTACCCTCAGATGGACAAAGAGTTTCACAAGTTGTTTTTGCTAAGCATCCAACTTGCTGTTTGCAAATGGCTTTGAATTACCCAGCAGTTTTTCAGGTATAATAAAATTAATTAACATTTTCAGTGGCGTACAGTAGTTGAGCATCACACCATTTTTACTTAGTTGAAGAGAATCCATAAAAAAACATGCCACTTTGAGAACTTACACAGCAGGCTAGGATAAGTAACGTAGCAGGTTAGGAAAATTAGGTTAAGGTTAGGAAAGGGGTTAGAGAAAATTCTCTCCTAACCTGTTACAAAAAGTTGTAATGTATTGATTACATGCTGATCATTCACAGTAGAGTGTTTTTAGGGAGTCATATCAGTTGAAAGCATCCAATCCAATAGTTTCAGGAAAGAAAGATTTGTATTCAAATCATTATAAATAGTAGTTGCTTTCTGAGATCTGTGTTCAGATAGTTTTCAAAAGTAAAACTATAGTGATCCCTTGTCTGGTGTGTGTGTGTGTGTGTGTGTGTGTGTGTGTGTGTGTGTGTGTGTGTGTGTGTGGCGTCAGTATGTGTGTGTGTGCATAAGTAGTGTATGTGCGTGTGTGTTGGTTTGTGTGAGCGTGTCAGTGTAAGTGAGTGGGTGGGTAGAGACTTGTGAGTGTGCATAGAGTCAGTGCAAAATAGGGTCAATGCAGATAGTCCAGATAAGCATTTGACTAACTATTTAGCAGTCTTATGGCTTGGGAATAGAAGCTCTCTCGGGGCCTGTTGGTCAGAGAACCGATGCTCCTGTACTGCTTGCTGGTCTGTAGAGAGCATTCTATGGCTTAGGTGGCTGAAGTCTTTTCGGGCCTTAACACTGACATCGCCTGATATAGAGGTCCTGGATGGCAGGGAGTTTGGCCCCTATGATGTACTGAGACACGGGACGATAGTAATTTAAGGTTCCTTGGAGTTTCTGGAGAACAGGGATAATGGTGGTCAGCTTGAAACATGTTGGGATTACAGACTGGGGCAAGGAGAAGTTAAAAATGTCTGTGAAGACACTTGCCAGCTGGTCTGCGCACCCTCTGAGAATGTGCCCTGGTATTCCGTCTGGCCCAGCGGCCTTCAATCAATCAATCAAATGTATTTATTAAGCCCTTCTTACATCAGCTGATGTCACAAAGTGCTGTACAGAAACCCAGCCTAAACCCCCAAACGGCAAGCAATGCAGGTGTCGAAGCACGGTGGCTAGGAAAAGCTAGCTAGAAAGACCAGAACCTAGGAAGAAACCTAGAGAGGAACCAGGCTCTGAGAGGTGGCCAGTCCTTTTCTGGCTGTGCCGGGTGGAGATTATAAGAGAACATGGCCAAGATGTTCAAACGTTCATAGATGACCAGCAGGGTCAGATAATAATAATTACAGTGGTTGTAGAGGGTGCAACAGGTCAGCACCTCAGGAGTAAATGCCAGGTGGCTTTTCATAACCGATCATTCAGAGTATCTCTACTGCTCCTGCTGTCTCTAGAGAGTTGAAAACAGCAGGTCTGGGACAGGTAGCACGTCCGGTGAAAGGGTCAGGGTTCCATAGCCGCAGGCAGGACAGTTGAAACTGGAGCAGCAGCACGGCCAGGTGGACTGGGGACAGCAAGGAGTCATCAGGCCAGGTAGTCCTGAGGCATGGTCCTCCGAGAGAGAAAGAAAGAAAGAGAAAAAAAGAGAGGGAGAATTAGAGAGAGCATACTTAAATTCACACAGGACACCCTGTGAGTGTTAACCTGTTTAAAAGTCTTAATCACATCGGCCTATAGCTTGCTCAGTGACAACAGTGGGGTGCTACTGACATATTCAGAAAGAGGCTAAACAGTCAATTCTGCCAGCTTTGAGAAGCAGAATTGACCATTTACCTTCCTCTCTGAATATGATGTCAGTGTCACCCCACAGTACTGTGAACATTGATAGGTTTTTCCCCTGGAATACAAAAATCAAGAAAATGTTCATATGTGTTTTTGCAGTTATCTCCCTTTAATTAAATATAATCCGCTAATAGTCTGTCACAAAAGTCTATTTTGATGCCGTATTACATTTAGCTGAGTCTGCACTGAATCAAATAGTATAGATCACTTGGTAGTTCTTATCAGGGGACGAATACAGTATAAGGTCCCGTGTGGCTCAGTTGGTAGAGCATGGCGCTTGCAACGCCAGGGTTGTGGGTTCATTTCCCACGGGGGGACCAGGGTTCAAATCCCACGGGGGGACCAGGATGAATATGTATGAACTTTCCAATTTGTAAGTCGCTCTGGATAAGAGCGTCTGCTAAATGACTTAAATGTAAATAAGGTTGAATGTAAAGGTGCTAAAAAGTAGTGCCATCTTATCTATTAGTCTTACAGTGATAGTGGTCTTGGGCCTGAGTTATCAGTGTATGTCTGACACATTCATTCCAAACATGAACACGTACGGTACATTTTAAAGGGATACCGTGCTTTCACTTGTGTATATCACAGGTAATGAATCCACAGAAATATCTGCTATGAATGTCACATTGTTCCATTTCAGAATACTTTTCTTAATGTTCAGTGTCTCCATCTGTATATCAGACACTGATTCCAGATAATTGTCTTGATAAAACGTTATTGGTTCTCCATGTCTGATACACAACATGTGTAGTATCTAGGTGTTACATGGTGTCTGAGCAACTTTCCTTATAAATGTCATCCTGCAGTACAACAAAAACACCTATTTTGGTAAAAAGGTAAAGTGTTCAAAGTAATATGTAATAAACAACCAGTTTATTAAACAGTAGTGTGGAGGAATCTAAAACGTAAATATAGAGAAAATGTAAATCTCAGTTTACCACATGAGTTTGAAAACGATTGTCTGTTCAGAATTCAACATTAACATTGTCTTGTTTTCCCTCTAGTGACTCACTCCCTGAAGTATTTCTTCACCGCATCTTCTGAAGTTCCCAACTTCCCAGAGTTCGTAGTTGTGGGGATGGTGGATGGTGTTCAGATGTTTCACTATGACAGCAACAGCCAGAGAGCGGTGCCCAAACAGGACTGGATGAACAAGGCAGCAGAAACACGGCCACAGTACTGGGACATCGAGACAGGGATTTGCAAGGGTTCCCAGCAGTCTTACAAAGCCAACATCGATATTGCAAAGCAGCGTTTTAACCAAAGTGGAGGTAAATACTTCATCTTTACTTCATCTGATCAGTTGCACTTGTGTTTGTGCTTCTAAACTATCAAAACGGGCACTTCCTTATTCTAGGAGACAAGAATTACACAGGATTAGAGAAGTGATCGCTAAAGTTACAGATCTAGAATATCAGGGATGTACAGATCCACTCCTCCCGTCCTGTTTCTGTTTCCTCCATACACTTACCACAGAGCATCATTTGCTGATATCAGTATTTCAAAGCATCTAGCGTGGTCTCCTTTGTTTCTCTGCTTATGTTTACTGTATGTATGGTCCCAATTCTTTCTCCTGGACACCAGCACAGCATTCATTTTATAACTACTGTGTACTGTTTTAAGTGTGTGAAGTACAGACGACTATGACCATACCACTACTGTAAATGGCATCAAACTATAAGCATGCCATCTTTATGCATGTATGGCATTGGTAAGGTCACTCTCCAATCACCTGAATGGCAGGTTGGTGAATGTCAGATCTCTATGTGATGTCTCTTTGAGATACTTGTGTAGGTTTAATTTGTCAGTCATTACCTCAGCGAGTCCCTCTAGTCTGATCTGTGGGGCTTCAAGCTGTGTATGTACTGTGTGTGTGTGTGTGTGTGTGTGTGTGTGTGTGTGTGTGTGTGTGTGTGTGTGTGTGTGTGTGTGTGTGTGTGTGTGTGTGTGTGTGTGTGTGTGTGTGTGTGTGTGTTATCCACACAGCCCAGCTGTGTGCTCCCCCTCACAGTAGAACTCTAGTCTCCTCAGCCTCCCTGAGTGTCTCTGATCTGATGGGACTGTAGAGCTGTAGTCTCCTCAGCCTCCCTGAGTGTCTCTGATCTGATGGGACTGTAGAGCTGTAGTCTCCTCAGCCTCCCTGAGTGTCTCTGATCTGATGGGACTGTAGAGCTGTAGTCTCCTCAGCCTCCCTGAGTGTCTCCCTGATCTGATGGGACTGTAGAGCTGTAGTCTCCTCAGCCTCCCTGAGTGTCTCTCTGATCTGATGGGACTGTAGAGCTGTAGTCTCCTCAGCCTCCCTGAGTGTCTCCCTGATCTGATGGGACTGTAGAGCTGTAGTCTCCTCAGCCTCCCTGAGTGTCTCTGATCTGATGGGACTGTAGAGCTGTAGTCTCCTCAGCCTCCCTGAGTGTCTCTGATCTGATGGGACTGTAGAGCTGTAGTCTCCTCAGCCTCCCTGAGTGTCTCTGATCTGATGAGACTGTAGAGCTGTAGTCTCCTCAGCCTCCCTGAATGTCTCTCTGATCTGATGGGACTGTAGAGCTGTAGTCTCCTCAGCCTCCCTGAGTGTCTCTGATCTGATGAGACTGTAGAGCTGTAGTCTCCTCAGCCTCCCTGAATGTCTCTCTGATCTGATGGGACTGTAGAGCTGTAGTCTCCTCAGCCTCCCTGAATGTCTCTCTGATCTGATGGGACTGTAGAGCTGTAGTCTCCTCAGCCTCCCTGAATGTCTCTCTGATCTGATGGGACTGTAGAGCTGTAGTCTCCTCAGCCTCCCTGAGTGTCTCTGATCTGATGGGACTGTAGAGCTGTAGTCTCCTCAGCCTCCCTGAGTGTCTCTGATCTGATGGGACTGTAGAGCTGTAGTCTCCTCAGCCTCCCTGAGTGTCTCTGATCTGATGGGACACTAGAGAGAAGCAGAGGAGCAGAACATGATGATGATAGTGATGACGATAGTTATGATGGTGATAATTATGATGATGGTCCTAGTGATGGTGATGTATGTTTGGTCTTCTCTGCTCTAATGGACCAAAGCTCCCAGTGACTCCCTGTGGGCTCTGCTGCTGGAGCTGATCAGGTCTCTCAGGGGAACTCTCTACTAGGACTGACCATATTTAGTCGACTGGTTGAAGGTTTGGTCGTTTGGTCGCTAGGCTGTTGGTCGACTGAGATTTCTTTAGTGGAGCAGTTGCAAATTGTTTGTTTTTTACACGGTGCACACGCCACCTGTCTGATTGGCTCCTGTCTCAGTAGACTAATCCATTAAGGTGATGATGGCACAGTCCTTCAAAGACATGCTTCTGAAAATGGATATGTTTCTATTATATAAGAATAAAAATAATATTATTTTATATCAAATGCGCTTTCGCCCGCGTTGGTAGTTGTCGCTGTCCGGAAACAGCCCTTGCCTTAATTGAGAAAGAAAGGTGAGGAGAGAGGAACCACCAATTTAATAAGGTCTGTAATCAACAGCCCAACTGTTAAACGTTCCTAGCTTTGTAAATCATCCATATATATCTACAGAAATAAGACCGATCCTGCTTGTGTTGCCTGGTTGAGTGTTTGTTTAATAGCCTCCTGATTCCAAGCCTCGTGCAACTGCAACATGTCGGATAAAACAGTTTCACAAATTCTGATGTTTTTAATATTTGCTATGCTGTAATAAAGGCTTGACTATATTTTTCGTTAGAAAAGACTGGTATTACTTATACTTGATTCAGTGTTGTTTACACTGCTCCAAACGGGCAGGAAAATTATATTGTGTTTTAACAGCACCTGTTTTGTCACACAATATGCACGCAGCTCTCACGCCTATACCCTCCTTTTTCTTGATCATCTCTTTACTGTTATTATTAAAGTTATTATTATGATCATCATTATAATAATAAGTGATGAAGTTATCATTAGTAGGCTTCGTAGAGTAGTAGCCTTGTATAACCAGCATTGAGCTGGAGGCCTAAGAGCACGTCCTGTTTATTCTTAATACCGTAACTTACTTAATGGCCAGTGTTTTAATATATAGGCTACTGTATCAATCGATCAATCGTTCGGTCATGTCATCACACAGACGAGTCATTCATGCGTTGAAATGCAATCAAACGTTTTAGTTTTAAAACGAAATAACAAAGGGAGAATTTAATAATTAGCCTAAACTGTGCATGCAGCTGTTTTTAGTCTTTGCTATTGTAGTGGTGATTCCCTATGAACAGCCTCTGACACAGGAGAGAGCTGTCCATAACACGTCCACAAGAATCAGCGTTCCAAATGTTACTCTTTTAGGGTGAAGTTCCCATTTATTGCGCATATCAAGTATAAGTAGCTCTAATACACATGTTCCTGTAGAAAAGGTGCAGAGAGATGCTTCTATCAGCTGTATCTGTGATACGGTACAACTGTATGTCCTCTCCTCTCTCCTGTACTAACCCTTCCTGGTCACCTGTGCTAGCTATATACACACACACACGTGACCAGCGACCCATGACCCCAACATATAGTCCCCTCTAGTGTACAAAACAGGTTAAAATAACCCTTGACAGACAACATACACACAACACATAAACAGGACAAAACGGCTCCTACACACCGGCCCCTAATTGTTCTCTGACTTTAGCAAGAAACAATGATACAAATGCAAAGAAAGGAGCCAACAATGTGTGTGTGTTTGTGTCTTCATGGAGGGATGATCTGCAGGACCAGAGGGTGCTAGCACTTAGCCCCATCTCAGCCTATAACAAGTACAGCTCTGTAGTCGCTTAGCCCCATCTCAGCCTATAACAAGTACAGCTCTGTAGTCGCTTAGCCCCATCCCAGCCTACAACAAGTACAGCTCTGTAGTCGCTTAGCCCCATCTCAGCCTATAACAAGGTCAGCTCTGTAGTCACTTAGCCCCAGATCAGCCTATAACAAGGTCAGCTCTGTAGTCACTTAGCCCCAGATCAGCCTATAACAAGGTCAGCTCTGTAGTCGCTTAGCCCCATCTCAGCCTATAACAAGTACAGCTCTGTAGTCGCTTAGCCCCATCTCAGCCTATAACAAGTACAGCTCTGTAGTCGCTTAGCCCCAGATCAGCCTATAACAAGGTCAGCTCTGTAGTCGCTTAGCCCCATCTCAGCCTATAACAAGTACAGCTCTGTAGTCGCTTAGCCCCAGCTCAGCCTATAACAAGGTCAGCTCTGTAGTCGCTTAGCCCTATCTCAGCCTATAACAAGTACAGCTCTGTAGTCGCTTAGCCCCATCTCAGCCTATAACAAGTACAGCTCTGTAGTCGCTTAGCCCCAGCTCAGCCTATAACAAGGTCAGCTCTGTAGTCGCTTAGCCCCATCTCAGCCTATAACAAGTACAGCTCTGTAGTCGCTTAGCCCCATCTCAGCCTATAACAAGTACAGCTCTGTAGTCGCTTAGCCCCAGATCAGCCTATAACAAGTACAGCTCTGTAGTCGCTTAGCCCCAGCTCAGCCTATAACAAGGTCAGCTCTGTAGGCACTCAGCCCCATCTCAGCCTATAACAAGTACAGCTCTGTAGTCGCTTAGCCCCATCTCAGCCTATAACAAGTACAGCTCTGTAGTCGCTTAGCCCCAGATCAGCCTATAACAAGGTCAGCTCTGTAGTCACTTAGCCCCAGATCAGCCTATAACAAGGTCAGCTCTGTAGGCACTTAGCCCCATCTCAGCCTATAACAAGGTCAGCTCTGTAGGCACTCAGCCCCATCTCAGCCTATAACAAGAACAGCTCTGTAGTCGCTTAGCCCCATCTCAGCCTATAACAAGTACAGCTCTGTAGTCGCTTAGCCCCATCTCAGCCTATAACAAGTACAGGTCTGTAGTCACTTAGCCCCAGCTCAGCCTATAACAAGTACAGCTCTGTAGGCACTTAGCCCCATCTCAGCCTATAACAAGTACAGCTCTGTAGTCGCTTAGCCCCATCTCAGCCTATAACAAGGTCAGCTCTGTAGTCGCTTAGCCCCAGCTCAGCCTATAATATGGTCAGCTCTGTAGTCGCTTAGCCCCAGCTCAGCCTATAACATGGTCAGCTCTGTAGTCGCTTAGCCCCAGCTCAGCCTATAACAAGTACAGCTCTGTAGTCGCTTAGCCCCATCTCAGCCTATAACATGTACAGCTCTGTAGGCACTTAGCCCCATCTCAGCCTATAACAAGTACAGCTCTGTAGTCGCTTAGCCCCATCTCAGCCTATAACAAGGTCAGCTCTGTAGTCGCTTAGCCCCAGCTCAGCCTATAATATGGTCAGCTCTGTAGTCGCTTAGCCCCAGCTCAGCCTATAACATGGTCAGCTCTGTAGTCGCTTAGCCCCAGCTCAGCCTATAACAAGTACAGCTCTGTAGTCGCTTAGCCCCATCTCAGCCTATAACATGTACAGCTCTGTAGTCGCTTAGCCCCATCTCAGCCTATAACAAGAACAGCTCTGTAGTCGCTTAGCCCCATCTCAGCCTATAACAAGGTCAGCTCTGTAGTCGCTTAGCCCCATCTCAGCCTATAACAAGTACAGCTCTGTAGTCGCTTAGCCCCATCTCAGCCTATAACAAGGTCAGCTCTGTAGGCACTCAGCCCCATCTCAGCCTATAACAAGGTCAGCTCTGTAGGCACTTAGCCCCATCTCAGCCTATAACAAGGTCAGCTCTGTAGTCGCTTAGCCCCATCTCAGCCTATAACAAGGTCAGCTCTGTAGGCACTTAGCCCCATCTCAGCCTATAACAAGGTCAGCTCTGTAGGCACTTAGCCCCATCTCAGCCTATAACAAGTACAGCTCTGTAGTCGCTTAGCCCCATCTCAGCCTATAACAAGGTCAGCTCTGTAGGCACTCAGCCCCATCTCAGCCTATAACAAGGTCAGCTCTGTAGTCGCTTAGCCCCATCTCAGCCTATAACAAGTACAGCTCTGTAGTCGCTTAGCCCCATCTCAGCCTATAACAAGTACAGCTCTGTAGTCGCTTAGCCCCAGCTCAGCCTATAACAAGTACAGCTCTGTAGTCGCTTAGCCCCAGCTCAGCCTATAACAAGGTCAGCTCTGTAGTCGCTTAGCCCCAGCTCAGCCTATAACAAGGTCAGCTCTGTAGTCGCTTAGCCCCATCTCAGCCTATAACAAGGTCAGCTCTGTAGGCACTCAGCCCCATCTCAGCCTATAACAAGGTCAGCTCTGTAGTCGCTTAGCCCCATCTCAGCCTATAACAAGGTCAGCTCTGTAGGCACTCAGCCCCATCTCAGCCTATAACAAGGTCAGCTCTGTAGTCGCTTAGCCCCATCACAGCCTATAACAAGTACAGCTCTGTAGTCGCTTAGCCCCATCTCAGCCTATAACAAGTACAGCTCTGTAGTCGCTTAGCCCCAGCTCAGCCTATAACAAGTACAGCTCTGTAGTCGCTTAGCCCCAGCTCAGCCTATAACAAGGTCAGCTCTGTAGTCGCTTAGCCCCAGCTCAGCCTATAACAAGGTCAGCTCTGTAGTCGCTTAGCCCCATCTCAGCCTATAACAAGGTCAGCTCTGTAGGCACTCAGCCCCATCTCAGCCTATAACAAGGTCAGCTCTGTAGGCACTTAGCCCCATCTCAGCCTATAACAAGGTCAGCTCTGTAGTCGCTTAGCCCCATCTCAGCCTATAACAAGGTCAGCTCTGTAGGCACTTAGCCCCATCTCAGCCTATAACAAGGTCAGCTCTGTAGGCACTTAGCCCCATCTCAGCCTATAACAAGTACAGCTCTGTAGTCGCTTAGCCCCATCTCAGCCTATAACAAGTACAGCTCTGTAGTCGCTTAGCCCCATCTCAGCCTATAACAAGTACAGCTCTGTAGTCGCTTAGCCCCATCTCAGCCTATAACAAGTACAGCTCTGTAGTCGCTTAGCCCCATCTCAGCCTATAACAAGTACAGCTCTGTAGTCGCTTAGCCCCAGCTCAGCCTATAACAAGTACAGCTCTGTAGTCGCTTAGCCCCATCTCAGCCTATAACAAGGTCAGCTCTGTAGGCACTCAGCCCCATCTCAGCCTATAACAAGGTCAGCTCTGTAGTCGCTTAGCCCCATCTCAGCCTATAACAAGTACAGCTCTGTAGTCGCTTAGCCCCAGATCAGCCTATAACAAGGTCAGCTCTGTAGTCGCTTAGCCCCATCTCAGCCTATAACAAGTACAGCTCTGTAGTCGCTTAGCCCCAGCTCAGCCTATAACAAGTACAGCTCTGTAGTCGCTTAGCCCCAGCTCAGCCTATAACAAGGTCAGCTCTGTAGTCGCTTAGCCCCAGCTCAGCCTATAACAAGGTCAGCTCTGTAGTCGCTTAGCCCCAGCTCAGCCTATAACAAGGTCAGCTCTGTAGTCGCTTAGCCCCAGCTCAGCCTATAACAAGGTCAGCTCTGTAGTCGCTTAGCCCCAGCTCAGCCTATAACAAGGTCAGCTCTGTAGTCGCTTAGCCCCAGCTCAGCCTATAACAAGGTCAGCTCTGTAGTCGCTTAGCCCCATCTCAGCCTATAACAAGGTCAGCTCTGTAGTCGCTTAGCCCCATCTCAGCCTATAACAAGGTCAGCTCTGTAGTCGCTTAGCCCCAGCTCAGCCTATAACAAGGTCAGCTCTGTAGTCGCTTAGCCCCATCTCAGCCTATAACAAGGTCAGCTCTGTAGTCGCTTAGCCCCAGCTCAGCCTATAACAAGGTCAGCTCTGTAGTCGCTTAGCCCCAGCTCAGCCTATAACAAGGTCAGCTCTGTAGTCGCTTAGCCCCAGCTCAGCCTATAACAAGTACAGCTCTGTAGTCGCTTAGCCCCATCTCAGCCTATAAAAAGTACAGCTCTGTAGTCGCTTAGCCCCATCTCAGCCTATAACAAGTACAGCTCTGTAGTCGCTTAGCCCCATCTCAGCCTATAACAAGTACAGCTCTGTAGTCGCTTAGCCCCATCTCAGCCTATAACAAGGTCAGCTCTGTAGTCGCTTAGCCCCATCTCAGCCTATAACAAGGTCAGCTCTGTAGTCGCTTAGCCCCATCTCAGCCTATAACAAGGTCAGCTCTGTAGTCGCTTAGCCCCATCTCAGCCTATAACAAGGTCAGCTCTGTAGTCGCTTAGCCCCATCTCAGCCTAAAACAAGTACAGCTCTGTAGTCGCTTAGCCCCATCTCAGCCTATAACAAGTACATTTCTGTAGTCGCTTAGCCCCATCTCAGCCTATAACAAGGTCAGCTCTGTAGTCGCTTAGCCCCATCTCAGCCTATAACAAGGTCAGCTCTGTAGTCGCTTAGCCCCATCTCAGCCTATAACAAGTACAGCTCTGTAGTCGCTTAGCCCCAGCTCAGCCTATAACAAGTACAGCTCTGTAGTCGCTTAGCCCCATCTCAGCCTATAACATGTACAGCTCTGTAGTCGCTTAGCCCCATCTCAGCCTATAACAAGTACAGCTCTGTAGTCGCTTAGCCCCATCTCAGCCTATAACAAGTACAGCTCTGTAGTCGCTTAGCCCCATCTCAGCCTATAACAAGTACAGCTCTGTAGTCGCTTAGCCCCATCTCAGCCTATAACAAGTACAGCTCTGTAGTCGCTTAGCCCCATCTCAGCCTATAACAAGGTCAGCTCTGTAGGCACTCAGCCCCATCTCAGCCTATAACAAGTACAGCTCTGTAGTCGCTTAGCCCCATCTCAGCCTATAACAAGTACAGCTCTGTAGTCGCTTAGCCCCAGCTCAGCCTATAACAAGTACAGCTCTGTAGTCGCTTAGCCCCAGCTCAGCCTATAACAAGTACAGCTCTGTAGTCGCTTAGCCCCAGCTTAGCCTATAACAAGGTCAGCTCTGTAGTCGCTTAGCCCCAGCTCAGCCTATAACAAGGTCAGCTCTGTAGTCGCTTAGCCCCATCTCAGCCTATAACAAGGTCAGCTCTGTAGTCGCTTAGCCCCATCTCAGCCTATAACAAGGTCAGCTCTGTAGTCGCTTAGCCCCATCTCAGCCTATAACAAGGTCAGCTCTGTAGTCGCTTAGCCCCATCTCAGCCTATAACAAGGTCAGCTCTGTAGTCACTTAGCCCCAGCTCAGCCTATAACAAGGTCAGCTCTGTAGTCGCTTAGCCCCATCTCAGCCTATAACAAGGTCAGCTCTGTAGTCGCTTAGCCCCAGCTCAGCCTATAACAAGGTCAGCTCTGTAGTCGCTTAGCCCC
The DNA here is from genome assembly GCF_029448725.1 of Salvelinus fontinalis. Lineage (NCBI taxonomy): Eukaryota > Metazoa > Chordata > Actinopteri > Salmoniformes > Salmonidae > Salvelinus > Salvelinus fontinalis. The sequence continues at coordinate 9,757,097 of NC_074686.1, forward strand.
ATCTCAGCCTATAACAAGGTCAG